>NC_040040.1:30450840-30685960 GCF_003713205.1 Coffea eugenioides | reverse complement strand
AGGTGACAATCAAAGAAATTCAACTAAAATCTAAGAAACTACTAAAAATTAAATAACAAAATACTAAAATCAAATGAGTGATAATTAAGGATCTAGCCAAGGAATAACTTCAGCAATGGTTCACCTAATTGATCATCGATGCAAAGCCAATTCCAATTATTTATCAATAAATAGATTATAACTACCAAACAAGCGATGGCAGTCAACTCCTCCTTACTGTGTCGGTGATCAAGGTACGCCCGTTAATCACTGCTCTAATTGAGAAATAATCCTAGGTACGCCCGTAGAATTTAATTCCCCAATTGCCTTACGTATTAGAGGAGCCATATTCTAACCAAACAACACACTACCAGGGTTATTTTAGATTAGCCCGCGTATTCCCCTGACACAAATCTAATCATGCCAGTTGTCACTATTTTAGAGCAATTAAACAATTACGGATTTAACACCCTAATTGACAATAGATTACCAAATCAATTAATTATCCGGATCCAAGACAATCAATTAATCAAATAATCATAAGCACTGCAACCAAGGAATATGCGAATACCAATAAATAAAAGAAAAAAGGATTTAAATTAAATCGATCTCAACAATTTTTAGGTAACCCAAAGCATCCGTTGTTCCTTGATGAGAGTGAGGAAATTTAGTTCATAATTGATGAACAAAATCCACAGGGAATTAAAGCAAAAGCTGCGGCCATCAATGGGAAAGTGCGCAAGTTCAATTCGTTCTGTTCAACAAGGAAAACAAACTGCCGGAGGCAATTGATTGTTTTTGCCCTCTCTAACATACGGAGTGAAAACTACTCAAAAGCTAAAAGGGAAGACAAGTCAAAAGCTTTTCCAATCTTTTTTTCCTTTTCATCCACGGGAGAAGAGAACCAAAAAGTAAGAAAAGGAATACCATTGAAAAGTCAACGGCCAGCCTAAGCTAACAGACGAAAAGTGCCCTGCCTCAGCAATTCTAACTTCCTAACTAAGTGGCCTCTGCTATTGCCTGTCACCTGTGCGGCGGCTCTCCTTCCGGAGAGGCCGAAGACCCCCCAGGTTTGCTTTCTTCCTCCCTTTTTCTAGTTGCTGTCTTCGGTCAAAATTACCAAAAAGGTCTTGCATCTTCTTGTTTCAAGAATGCCCTTGATTGCCTGCTACTTGAACTCTTTCCCGATGACTGTCTAATTGGCCTTGATTGTGATATTTTTGTTCTACTCCCTGAAATAAATGTAAAATACTAAAAATGAATAGAATCCACCAATTAATCCATATCGGGTCAAGTAATAGGAAAAATTAATAACAAAATAAATGATAAAATCGCAATCTATCAATCCCATTATCCCACGTCTTGTCGTCCCACGTGTCCGCATTTGACGCCTCATTAAGTTAGAATTTGCCACGTTTTACAGTTACTCCATGAGGAAGCCTCAGGTTGGGAGACAGGATGAACTTCCCATCCCCAAGGCTTGGGAGGTTTCTTGAGGGCGGTCATTTCGGCTTGACCTGACTTGACCTATGGGCCGACCCGTTATGGGCTCAATCCACGTCAGCTTATCACTTCTTCTACGCTGTCGAGGCCAGCTCCCCAACTATGGCACTATCTCGGCTCAGCCCCTGCCCACGTTCTGGGGCCTGACATCTCTCTGAGAAGGATGACCCCTACATGACAGGTTGACAAGGCGTTTACATGACACAACCACTGTTGCGTCCTATACATCAAGGTTAGACATGTCACAATCGGTGTCAGGCCCTGGGAAATGGAAGCCATCATCCTTCCCACCAACTTGTCTCCTATAAATATCCCTCTCCCCCATCATGAAATGAGGATAAAAAACTAAAGAGTACGAGAACCACACTATCATAGAACATTCATACGTCTAACTTGTCTTTTATTATACCCAAACTAACTTGATCATCGGAGATAAACCGGGAGATAAAGTCCCGTCTAAAGTGAATTTGACAGGTGAATTCCTCCGACTCAGCACCTCAGCCGAGCAGGTGGCCTCATCGGGTCAGCGCGACTTGACCACACAGGAATGACCTCTTCATGTGATGTAAAAATTATGTATGATTATTTGATTAGTCATTGTAAATTTGTTTATATTATCTGTTTAGGTAATGAGATCTGATTGGGATTGATAATGATGAACAGACCATGTTTTGATAATTTCTTCTTCTGGTAGGGTACTTAGGGTAGGTAAAACCGTCCCTTCATTGTTTAATACTTGTATTAATGAAAATTTAAAAAAAAAAAGATAAAAAGTACAATATTACGACAAATAGTCAGTTTGGGGTAAAAAATTTTCGAGGACAGAGCATTGTAGGATTTTAAAAAGCATGAGTTCTTTTCTTTCTTTTTTTTATTGGAATTTCACATGAAATTAATTTTCTCATTAATGGTGATCCTAATAGGACTATCGTTCCTTATGTTAGATCTGCAATTGGATTACGAAAGGTTAAAAATGCAAACTTAAAAATCCATATTTGCACAGGAAGAGTGGAATAAATTGTTTTTATCATTTTCTTTTTACAATTTATAAATATAATATGCATTTGAACGCAATGCATTACATCAGAGTCTGCTAAAGTTTGTTTTCCCTCTATCGAATTGCCAAATATATATATATATATATATATATATATGTTTAGATATTTTATGACTTGACTTTAGTACAATTCACGCCATCAGACCAACAAAGAGATTGGATCAGATGAGAAACGAATCAAAATTGGAGACATTGCAGCAAAAAGAGATTGATTCTCCTTTATACCCTTCAATTATTCCCAGAGTCCTATTTTGGTTTCTAAACTTTATAATACGACACTTTAGTACCTCAAATATAAAATTTGTCTTATTTAAGTAACATGGTTGAAAAAAATGGACCAAATTTATACTTAAGTGGGACAAATTTTATATCCTAGAGATTGAAGTGGAATAAATTTTATACTTTAAAGACTAATGTGAAATATATTTTGCATTTTGGAGAATAAAATATTCCATTTTAAAGTTTAGAAATCAAAATAAAAATTTAGGTATAATTTAAGGATGCAAAGTGAAATTAACCCAGCAATAATTCACTCCAAGGCATGATAAAGTAGCCAGAATTAATTTCTAAAATGGTTGCACTTGTAATAACTTTAATTATTTATTATGTGCTAATTATTGTATTTCTTGATTTAATAATGTCACTTTCTGTACCTAGGACTGTGTTGTCTTTTTCTGGAATGGGTCAAATTAATTAGATTTGATTTCTGTTGAAGTGATGTACACACGAATTGATTCCATACAAACACTTTGTAATCATGTTTGGTTTAGGACATTTATTTTCTTTTCCTTTGGTGGGGTACACAGGTAGGCATAACAACCTCCTTTTCGTCTCATACTTGAGTTAAACAAACAAGTTTGGATTGGCTTTACCTGAGTAATTATTTGGAAAAAATACTTAGCCCACGATTTTTGACCCTAAAATACTAACACAATATAAAATGATTTATTGGGATAGACATGCAACACGTGGGACCCAGAAAAGTCATCGCATCTTATAAGCCCACATGAACAACCTGTCTCTCTCTCTTATCTGTCCCATGCATTTTTTTTGATTTCAATGAAACTAGCAAATACATCATAATAGAATAATTTTCGTTCTACTAGTTGCTGCATTCATTTATAGATGCGAAATCGAAGCCTTAAACCTAATTAAGCTCTATCGGAAACTATTCATGAATAGTTTCTACATATTGTGTTGTTTTTTATTTTTTTGTTTTTTGAAGCATTCATGCATTATAGACTTTTAAAAATTATTGAAGGCAAGTAACTATTGGACGGTTCATGAATAATGTTTCGATAAGCAAATGCATTTTCTTGTGACTAATATCTATGACTAATAAACCACCACCATTTCAATGGTTTCATCCTTTATCAATTTTCACCACTTTATTAAAGCTGTGGAGAGTAGTAGCAACAGTTAGATGATTAGTTAATTGTATGCTAGTAAACAGGTGAAATTCTATCCCCATGAATAATTCATCAATGCCAACAGCTAACCGTTCTGAAAATAGTGGCCCAAGTATTGCAGATTACCACGAAAAAAGAAGGATGGGGAAATTAGATGAAAGAGAGCAACAAAGGGGCTGGTAGTTTTTTTTTTTTTTTTGGATTTTTTATTCTTATAAAACGCCAATAGTTACCTTTGCAAGATTGCATTTGTACGTGGAATAGATAAGGAATCCAAATAAAGAGGCTGGACCCTAAGAAAATGAAATAGCCTTTAAGATTGATGTAACTCCAGGAGTAGCCCCTATTTCTAGGACGCCATATCGAATGGCTCCAGCGGAATTAAAGGAGTTGAAATTGTAACTGCAAGATTTTCTAGAAAGAGGTTTTATTAAAGAGAGTGATTCTCCGTGGGGAGCCCCAGTTTTGTTTGTTAAGAAAAAGGACGGGAGTTTGAGGCTATGTATAGACTATAGAGGTTTAAATAATGTTACAACTAAGAATAAATACCCACTGCCCCACATTGATGAGTTGTTTGACCAATTACAAGGGGCTGTAGTATTTTCTAAGTTGGATTTGAGACAGGGTTATTATCAGTTGAGAATTTTGGAGAAGGATATACCCAAGACTGCTTTTAACTCGAGATATGGGCATTTTGAATTTGCCGTGATGCCATTTGAGTTAACGAATGCTCCTGTTGCTTTTATGGATTTAATGCATAGGATTTTTAAACCTTATCTAGACCAATTTGTGGTGGTCTTTATTGATGACATATTGGTGTATTCTAAGAATGTGCAAGACCATGAGAAACACTTGAGGGTGGTTTTGCAAACCTTAAGGGAGCACCAATTGTATGCTAAATTTAGCAAGTGTGAGTTTTGGTTAAAAGAAGTGACTTTCTTGGGACACATAATTTCTAAAGAAGGGATTAAAGTGGATCCAGCTAAAGTTGAAGCTGTTTCGAAATGGAAACGACCGGAAAACCCTACCGAGGTTCGGAGTTTTATTGGACTAGCAGGGTATTACCGAAGATTCATTCAGGATTTTTCAAAAATTGTTGGACCCATGACTGAATTGACCAAGAAAAATGGGAAGTTTATATGGAGTCCTAAGTGTGAGGAAAGTTTTCAGGAATTGAAAAGACGGTTAACAAGGGCACCTGTGTTGGCTTTGCCAGACGGAAAAGATAGTTTTGTGGTTTACATAGATGCTTCTAAGGAATGACTGGGATGTGTTTTAATGCAAGATGGCAAAGTAATAGCATATGCCTCTAGGAAATTGAAACCACATGAAGGGAATTACCCGGCTCATGATTTGGAGTTAGCGGCTGTGGTCTTTGCTTTGAAGAAATGGAGACATTATTTGTATGGAGTAACATTTGAGGTTTTTACAGACCACAAAAGCCTTAAGTACTTGTTTTCTCAAAAGGAGCTGAACTTGAGGCAACGTAGATGGATGGAATTTTTGGAAGACTATGATTGTACTATCAAGTACCATCCGGGGAAAGCTAATGTAGTGGCCGATGCCTTGAGTCTTCAAGTACAAATGGCTGGATTGATGATTAAGGAGTTTCAATTATTGGAAGAAGTGAGTTACTGGAATCCTCGATTGGAACCAAGGAAGGTAATTTTGGGGAATATTATAGTAACTTCCACTCTATTGGAACGCATTAAGGAATTTCAAGAAAAGGACACGGAAGTGCAAAAATGGGTGGAAAAGGGTAAAATGGAAGACAAGACAGATTTTAATTTGGGGTCAGATGGAATATTGAGGTTTGGAATCGGGTAGTTGTGCCAAGGATGAAGGGCTTAGAAAGGAAATCTTAGAAGAGGCACACCGATCAAAGTTTACGGTACATCCAGGAGGGAATAAAATGTACCAAGACTTAAAGAGTCTGTATTGTGGGAAAACATGAAGAAGGAAATTGCCCAATTTGTCCAAACTGCTTAATTTGTCAACAGGTTAAAGCCGAACATCAGAAACCGTCAGAACTTTTGCAACCTCTAGAAATACCTGAGTGGAAATGGGAGAATATCACTATGGATTTTGTATCGGGATTACCAAGAACACAGAGAGGCCATGATGCGATTTGAGTAATAGTGGATAGATTGATCAAATCGGCCCATTTTCTATCGATTAACATGAAGTACCCGTTGGAGAAGTTGGCCA
Source organism: Coffea eugenioides (assembly GCF_003713205.1). NCBI lineage: Eukaryota > Viridiplantae > Streptophyta > Magnoliopsida > Gentianales > Rubiaceae > Coffea > Coffea eugenioides. The sequence goes on along the minus strand of NC_040040.1, from coordinate 30,679,804 downwards.
AATTATATTTGGATGAGATCATTAGGTTGTATGGCATACCTGTGAGTATTGTGTCCGACAGGGATCCGAGATTTGTTTCGAGATTTTGGCAAAAGATGCAAGAAGTATTGGGGACTAAATTGAATTTTAGTATCACTTATCATCCCCAGACTGACGGACAGTCGGAAAGGACAATACAAACACTTGAGGACATGTTAAGGACTTGTGGTCTGGATTTTGGAGAAAATTGGAGTAAGTTTTTTACTTCAGTGGAATTTGCCTACAATAATAGTTTCCACTCTTCTATTCAGATGGCCCCGTATGAGGTACTTTATGGTCGGAAATGTAGGTCTCCAATTTGTTGGGACGAAATAGGTGAACGGAAAATCCTAGATCCGACCACAGTATCTTGGATTGAGGAAGCTAATGAAAAGGTAAAGTTGGTACGACAAAGAATTCAGGTTGCCCAGAGCCGCCAAAAGAGTTATGCTGATAATCGGAGAAAAGAATTGGAGTTTAATGTTGGAGATTTGGTATTTCTCAAGATTACACCTCTGAAAGCAAGGTTGAAGTCCGGGAAAGGAAAGAAGTTACAACCAAGATTTGTAGGGCCTTATAAGATTATCCAACGTGTGGGGAGTGTAGCCTATAGGTTGGAATTACCGCCGAGCTTATCTCGAATCCATAATGTGTTTCATCTATCTATACTTAAGAAATATCATCCGGACCCTTCTCACGTCTTACAACCCGAAAATGTTCATATTGATGAGACCTTAACCTATGAGGAAAAACCGATTAAGCTTCTGGATAGGAAGGTAAAGGAATTGAGGAATAAACAGATACCATTAGTGAAGGTCCTCTGGAAGAACCATGGGTTGGAGGAAGCAACTTGGGAGGTCGAAGAAGCAATTCGAGAAAAGTATCCAGACCTGTTTGTCAATCAAGGTAAATTTCGAGGACGAAATTTCTTAAGGGGGAGAGGATGTGAGGACTCGAAAATTTTTATTATTTTAAAATCCCTAATTTTGGCTCAATTAATTATTTATTTGGATTTTTGCCACGAATAATATTTTCTAACCTTTTCAGACCTAAGTACATGGTTTTATAGTTTCGTTATATTTCTAAAGTGTTTCATTTTAAAAATAAATAAAATAAAAATATAGATAAATAAACAAATATTTTCTTATAAGCTTGTTTAGCGAAAAAGTGAAAACGTGTCTAAACACTTTAGCCAATTGGGAGTACAATAAGCTCAAAAATTTGAAAACTATACAATGGTCCTAAAATAGACAATTTTAGGTTTAAACACACAAGTAATAGCTAGTGGTACGATCGTTATAAGAATTTCTCAAAGGTTTTAATTTTATTGCGCCTAAATTAGAAATACGTGTTTTCACGTGCGCGCTTAATTGAGGGACTTTGGACCATTATTTTGGGACAATTAAGAATGAATAATATTTATATGAATGTAAGTGCCCTAGAAGTTTAGTGCACTAGTGCAACAAACGTAAGAGAAATCGAACACAAAACGCGCGCGTAGGGCACTAGTTGTAATTGATTTGACGTATTTAAAATATTAGACGTCAAGCGTCTTTTGTACGCAAAGGAAACCAGAACCGCATCTCATTTCTTCTAGCTGCAATGGACGGATAGCTTCAGCCGTAACAGCTTCACCATTCCTTCTACAAATTCACCAAATCACTACCAAAACCTCCATAGATTCAACCAAAACTTCACATATACTTAACTCTACACTTGGACAACACTTTAAGCTGAAAAAGGGAGGAGCTTCACGGTTTTCTTCAGGCTTCAAAGGGACCGAAATTTTCTGATTTGAACAACCATCAAAGTAGGTAATGATCAACTACCTTAAACTTGTCTTATGGAGGTTGATTTATGCATTTGAGCTGAAATCTTCACTTTAGTAGCTTGTATTGTTGGAAAAAAAGTGGCTCTATGAATTCCCACTCTTGGGTTGTTGCTGATTTTGTGCTTGATGAAGTTTATGATATCGGATCAGTGTTTAAGTTAGTGATTTGTTGAAGGAAAACTGCTGGAAACTCACGTTGAGTGCAATGGCCAAGTTTGACCATTTTGCCCCTGTTTGTTCGGCCACTTTACTGCAGATATTTGAGGATTTAATGGCTTGATTGTGTTGTTTACATGTTGTAGAAGTTGTGTACAAAATTTCGTTGAAAAATATTGAGTTTTGGTTGATCAAAAGAATTTATTTTCCAAAGCTAGTAATCTGGAAACGGTTGCCGTCCTAACCAGACCAGTGTTCGTGTTTCGTCCATAACTCCGTACTCCGACGTCGAAATCGAGTGCCATTAGCGGAATTTGAAACTAGACGTTCCCATGTTTCCAACGGTGTATAATGCACATTCTGGTTCCATGTGTGTGAACCGCACCATTCATCTGAATTCAGCTGTCCTGTTTCTCCGTTTTGCCGAAATGATTTGATGATGCTGCAACTTTAGGCTTAATTTCGAACCAGTTACATGCTGAAACTTGGAACGATTTCTTCTGTGAAATTTTAGCCCTGTGAATGTATTTTCTAACACTATCAACCATTCCCAATTCCGAGTTAAATTGAGAGAGTTATGATCAAAATACGGCGACTGCCTCGTTTTTGAAAATCTTAGATTTGGACAGATTGCCTTAAGGATTTTTCCAAACTTTGGTTGATTGATTAACCACCTTTCCGAGGGTATTTTTCCATGAAATTTGATAGAGAGATACCCTTCATATGGGAGTATTATACTGCAAAATTTGGTGTCAACCCAAGTCCGTTTCGACACTTAATAAAAGGTCCAAAGTCGGAACCAAATCTGGAAATTTTGTAACAGTCTTGAATTTTTCCCAACTTTGAGCTACCATATCTTGGTGCTCGAAACTCCGATTCTTGAGCCGCTTGTTCTGTCCAAAACTTTACTTGCACTTCTAATTGAGTTATAAGTTTCAAGGGCCGGTTTGCAACGAGTGATTTTTGCCGAATTTCCAAAGTTAGCGAAAAACCAACCCCGGCTCAATCCTGGTAATCTAGAACAGCAACTTTAGACTCATTTTTGAATACCTTCCACTTAGATTCATGAAACAGTGTCTTCTAAGGACTTTTAGTACTTGGAAAGACGATTCCAACGGTACCAAATTTATCAAGTTTTGACTAGTAGAAAAGAAGTTATGATTTTTCAAATATTTGACCAAAAATCGAAAATTCTGAAATTTCAAAGGAAATCCGCGCGGGAACTATTCTACCAGAATCCGGCCTTGAATCCGGCCAGTTTCTGGCCGGATTATCGGCCGGATTGGTGGTGAAATTTGAAAAAAAAAGGGAGGTTAGCCACTACCTCCAATCCGGCCAGAAATCCGGCCGGATATTCGGCCAGGTTCCGGCCGGATTGTGACGTGGCCAACCCTCTTTCGATTTTGATCGTTCGTTTTGCAATCATTTCGCTCGTACTCGTTTCCAACCAATGATTTTAAGGATAATAATCCGATTTTCTTTTACTTGAGTCCTACACCTTTTGAGAATCCAACTTCAAAGGCAAGTCAAACGAAGTTTCAAATATTTTCGAACCTTACTCGTGTTCAATCTTTCTCACCACTTGGGGACCTATAGTAATTATCTAATATTCGATGTTCAGGCACGCACGAGGACCTCCAAGAGGACCCTACCGTGGAAGTTTGAACTCTCCCTCCAACCTACTTGCTTGCATAACTTGGTGAGTGTCAAGTGTATGCCTACTTGAACTCTAAAGTCTTGATTCATGCTTGACTTACCTGATTACATGCTTAGTCTATTTGATTTTGAAAAATGGAGTCGAGTGTGTACTTAATCGCACTCGTTCTCATTTGGCACAAATGACTCATGTCTAACATGCTCTGCCTGGTTTACATGACCTACAATACATGCTTAAACCTGTTGAATGCTTGAATATATGCCATGGTATGCTATGATTGCATACGTCGATGGAGTGAATCTCCTCGACATTTACATGATACATGGGGGACGCCCAAACTCATAGGCCGACCTTGGAACTCGAGCCGGCATGGGCTTGGTCGGGAACCTCGGTGAACCATGAGATTCACATGATAAGCTTGATCTATTGAGAGATCTCGCTTGGCATACTCGTAAAGTATCGCCTTATAAATGTCGTGCGGGCCCGAAGTGGTGTATGGTGGACGGATGAGAAGTAAGTGGTGAACTACGGATATGAAAATATCAACCCGGTTGACGGAGAGTCATCACGGGGAGATATACAAATGACATCGGCAAATGTGGAACTTAGCTCCTGAGAGTTTCCATATCCTTGAATTGTTTCTGGTTACATTTTGTCGGCGTTATTAATTACTTGCAAGCTATTACCTGAATTGTATTTGGGCTTGTTATCTGAACTATGTGTCTGCATGTGTGTTCTTGGCCTCACGAGCGTTTTGCTCACCCTGTAGATTTGTTTTCCTTAACAGGTGTGAACTCGGAGGTAAAATGGAGAAGCCCTCCTGATGTACTTTTGTTTTAGGGTTTGCTATTACTTTTGGTTATGCCTTTGATTTTGGGATTGTACTTTTGGTATGGAAATGTAACCTTTGGACGAAATGTAATTTGTATACTAACGTGTGGTTTGGAGAATGGATGACTATTATTAAGTTTGAACGCTTGCGCATTTATTGTATCTAAGTTATCGGTTTGTATTGTGTGGTCCGGCTATAAGTTGAATGGAATTGCTTGAGTCCTGGCGAGAGCTAGGCAGGCGTCCCGCGGATACCCTTTGGTTCGCCTTAGGGAGAAGTGGGGGCGTCACAGAAGAATTATGTGATTAAAAGTGCTAAGAGTACATTAGTGAATCACAAGTTAAAACAAAAGTACAAGAGAGGCAAAGAAATAGGCTTGAGGCAACTCGCGCCGTTTGTGACTAGTCGAAGACGCCACTTGACCAAGACTTTCTTTCCCTAATCTTCTTATTTTCCTCTTCATTTTTCTTTCCCTAATTTTCCCTAGGGCTGGCTGAAATTCTTGACCAAGAAACAGGGAAAAAGAGAAAAAAAAAAAGAGGAAAGATGGTGGCTTGCCAGATGTTGGCAATCAATGGCCTTGTTTAACCAAAAGCTTTCTTCCATCTTTATCATCAAGTGAACCAAATTCCCTTCATTTTCTTCTCATCTTGGCTGACCAAAGAAAGGGAGAAAAGAGAGAAGAGGTTCAAGTTTCATCTTTATCTTGCCTTGCTTGAGTGAGAAATCAACAAGAATCACTAGTTTAATCCGAACAAAGTTGCAACAAGAAGCTAAGGAAGCTTGTAGTAGAGATTTTAGGAGAGGAAAGCCTTGGTTTTCATTTTCTTCTAGGGGTTTGAAGGTACTAAGTTGGAAAACTATCTTTCTCTTTCTTATCTTGCAATTTTCTTTGGGAAGATAACTTGAAATTGGAAGTTTTATGGATGACAACCTAGATTTGTGAAAATTAGTGAAATTCCAGCCTAGGGTTTTAATTTTTAGCCTTGTTTCCTATTTTTTAGCTATGGTATGATGGTATCTAGCTTTGTTATGGACTTATATGAAGATTGTAGTTTTATTGTGACTTTTAAGTTTCCAAATAGGAATTTCCAGTTTTAGTTGTAAAATTCCATATTTAGTAGTGAATTTTCCAGCCTTGATATATGATGTTTATATGTTAGAGATGAGCTTAAATTAGTTGGTTTTGTAACTTAGTATAAGAACTCCTTTTTCCCTATAACTTGTAGAATTGATTTGGGCGGATTTGACACGAAACTTAGCTTGGAAAATTTGAGAAAAAGTTAAGGAAATAGAGGAAGTGCTGCCCGTTTTTCCTCTTGTGGGGTAAGTGAGTGAAAGTGAAATTGGAAATGTGACTTTTGGATGCTTTGGACTTAGTTTACTTAGGGATAATTGAGTCCACTCAAGTGATGGAATATGAGCTATAATTTTGCTAAAATTCATAAATTTTGCATGGTGAACATGATGACCATTTTAAACATGATGTTGAGTTACATATGTCAAATTTTAAACTTAAAATATTTTACTCGTTTTCTCCAAAAACAAAAAAAATAGCGAGCATATATCTTGCATAAGGTTAATAAGCCATGAGGTTTATTTATATAAGTTCTATTTATTTGATTTTCCTTTGATATTAACAAGCAAGGGTTGAGGTGTGAATTTAGGACAATTTTGTTTTCCCCTTGTATATAAGTTTACTCAAAACACTTGTTACAATTTCTTTCTTTGCATGTATGTTAGTTTTGAGCTAAGGCAAGAGATTTAAATGAAAGGAAATGAGTTCTTCAAATCATTCTAGGTCGGACAATTTCCAACTTTGCACTTTGAAAGTCTTGACCTAATTCCATCAAACGTTTGACTATAATCGATGCTTGTGTGCTCCATATGACTCTTAAAACATTGATTTAGTATGCACATGAGGTTTTCTCCTCGATTTGAACAAGAAAATATTATATTTTTTTTATATAAGCTATACGGGCATAAAACTTGTAAATTCCTACATTTTCTAAATGAAGTTTTGAAACCCCAATTTCTTCATGTAATTTGGCTTTGTATTGCTAGTTTTTTAATATAGTATATGGCCATAGGACTCGAGAAAGTTCAAGAGGACGAACAAGGGTTAAGATGAAGGATTACGATTGATTGGTGAGTGTTCCTTGCATGGTTGTGTTTTAAATGACTATGTGGAATATGGTGTATATTTGTTTGAGTGTTAAGTGCTTTCCAATGACTGTTAAATAGATTTTCAATAGGCGAGTGTGTACTTTATCGCACTCGGCCTAAGTAAATGTGAATTTTCAATGATCAAATGATTGAATGTTACTTGTTCATGAATGTAAGCATTTGGCTGAACAGGGCCCTTGCTCTTCGTTGCCAGTCAACTTGAGCCAGAAGCAGACTTGGTCGGGCGGCTGGTGGCCCTGGGTGGTATACTCGAGTATGACCACGAAGTCTGATGGAGAACTGGCCAGTGAATACAATGCAATGATTGAAATGAATGAATGAATGAAATGAACACTGAAAGAGTTTTCACTGTTAAATGTTTTCAAATGTCGGAGGAATAAGGGAAATGGTCGGAGACTGAATGACTGGCTCTAAGTGAGCACGTATCCTTCCAATGATTGAATGTTTATTCCTTGAATGACTGTTTATTACTGTGTAAAGTGTGCAAATTGTTAAATGTAATATTTCCGTGCTTTATCTACTTGACTGCTTGTTTTGGAACGTCACTGGATTTTTAGCTCATTTCATTAGTTTATTTTCCTTACAGGAGTGGAGCCCAAAGTAAGTAGGCATGAACTAGGGTGTATAATTTTCATGTACTCGTACTTTTATAAATGAAATGTATTTTGGAGATTTGGTACTATAATCCCATGTTTCCCTGACGAGTGTTGGGCAGGCGGTCCGCCAAACCCTTGGGTACGCCCTAGGGGGAGGTGGGGTCGTCATATTAACCCTTCTTGATCAATTGCGAGCAAATTCAGTTTTTCTCAAGGATTGTGATCAAGGATTTGAAAGAGTGGTGAGGTCAAGAGTGTGATATACTTGAGCATAAACACGAGAGTGAGTGCATACACGTAAGAGAGTGTGGTGAGAAAATTTCTTTTCTTGTCACTAACCTTTTTTGCAAATTAACATACACAATTTTGGTTGATTGGAGAGATCTATCTCTAGATACTCAATTGGTAAAACTTATCAAAAGCATGATTGGCAAAGCCATTCAAGAGGATACCCAAGAGCTGGTTCTTCTAAGTCTAAAATATCCACACCATCTTGTAGTGGTTGTAATGATTCCGATGCATGCTTAACATGGCTAAAAAAAAGTGGAATGCATCTTTGAACATCAAACTTGTACTGAGAAGGAGAAGGTAAAATTGGCTACTCTTGCTTTTAATCATTATGCTCCAACATAGTGGAATCAATTTGTGATGGAATGTCAATTATATGGATTACCTTTAATTGCCATTTGGGGTGTATTGAAGAAGTTGATGCTTAAGAGATATGTTCCTACTTACTTCAGAAAATTGTTGCAAAAATTTCACTTACTGAATCAAGGTTCTAAAACCATGGTTGAGTATTTTGAAGAGATGGAGTCAATAATGAAGCAGTTGGGACCGAGGAAGATCTAGACACTACTATTGACCAATTTTTGGAAGGTTTGAATAAAAAGATTCCTAATCGCCTTGAAGTACTACTTCATATGAAGTTGAGAGATGTAGTAAGTATGGCAGTTAAAATTGAAAGGCGACTTCAAAGAAGGAATGAGGAGATTTTTCTAACAACTTCCATGTTTAAATCGAAGAATGAGCCACAAACAGAGTAATGGTGGGACATCTACCAACGCCTCCTACATGAGAAGCAAGTAAAGGAGGAAATTGAATGTAATACTCAAGCATCTCCTAACATGGAACTTGTCAAAGCCATTGCAATTGAAAATCCGTCTAATCCCATCCAAAGTGAACTTGAACTTGAAGAAATCATTGTTGAAACTGTGGAATGGGAGAAGGAAGTTGAGAGTGAGCGCAGTAATATATAAAGTGTGAATGTACCTGAAGTGAAAGTCAAGAGAAGTGATAATGAAAATAAGAGTGCATTATGCTTGGGTGAGAACATAAGTGAGAGTTCTCTTGAAATCGAGAGTATGATTATAATAACTGAGGGAATTAGTAAGCGTACTTATTTGTCTATTAACAATCTTAATTTTGCTTTATTTAGTGTTCATTTTCTTATGCAGGTTAAACAAGGTGACGTGAAAATTTTTATGACATCAACTATTCCTAGTCCAATTGAAGAAGCAGTGATCTTTCAAGGAATTGCATATTTTTACCATCTCACAATGGAGGAGTACAATGCCTAAACTATTCCATCTACTACATTGCAAATGAGTCTACAATTGAGGGAAGTTCAAACTGAAATTAATTCTCTCGATTCTGATGACAATGCTATTTGTGTGTATTGTGATAGTTCTATGTGTCATCTTAAGCATTGTGTTTGTCTAAGTTGTAAGAGTCCATTTTTTGTTCCTTATTGATTGTTTGAATCGAGTGTTATTATTTGTGATACATGTTTGTTTAGTAGTTCTAGTGTGTATTTAGGTCATATTAAGGGTTTTCGAATGATGCATGGTGCCTAAATATTTCCTACTTGTTATAAATTAGGAGAGTTTAGTGTTCATAACTCATTATTCACTTCTTATACCTCATTTTTCGTGTTTTATCCAGGGATAGATTCAAGACCGAATCATTTTCATGGGAGAGGGAATGATAGACATAACAAAGCTATTCTTTGGCGAATGGAGCATGTGCAATGGTTTGTGTTCATAATCAAGTTGAGTTGGTGGCATACTTCTTGGATTGCATTTATCAAAACATTCCCCGAGTTACTCCTTTGTAAGCAATCTCTTAATTTGAGGACAAATCGTCTTTCAAGAAGAGGGGAATGATGAGAACATGAAGATTCGGATCCCCTTCAAGTCCAAGGAAATTCATTTTATGTGTCTTCACATTCTAATGATGGTTGATGGTGCAATCGGACTCAAGAATCATTGAAGATCCAAACCCGTGTCATGATTATTTCTTGTTGTCGTCCATTTAATTGAGTTTCCAGCAATGTTAGTTATTAATTAGAGATAGTTTGGAGTTTAAGTTAAGTCATTAGCTAAAAAGAATAACGGCTAAATCATGTGACCAAAATTAAGTCAAATTAGGGTTTTAGGAAAGCTGTTAATTGTTTCCAAATTTGTTTCAAATTTTGAGTCGTGTAAGGCTATAAATAGCTAACTTTATGCAACTTTTCAAAGTAAGGTGATTATGAATAAAATTGTGAGAGTTCTTTCTCTTTCTTGTTCTTTGGGAACGTCCCTTGATGCAAAATAAGTTGTGTTTTCTTTGTTCAATTTTGGCTTATCAATTCAAGACCGCCGTGAATTGTGGCGCCATTCTGCCAACAACTCTTGGTTTGCTAATTTGTTAGGTTATGAGTCAAGATTAGATTCAAGATTCACACCTCGGGGGTTAGAGGGGTCGAGGTTTTTTCATCAATTTTGTTCCATAACCTGATCAAAATAAATTTTTTCGCCTGTGCAACTTAGTTCTTCAAAACAGGTTCTTGTTGGGTCAAGTTCGCATCAAAAACTATACTCTTCCATTGATTATTCTTACGTATTTAATGAGAGGGAATTTCTATTATTGTCTTTTACTTTTGAAAAAAAAAGAAAAGATAAAAAGAAAAAGAAAAGACAAAAAAAAGAATAAGAGTTCTTGTTCTACTCCAATGACTCTTGTACAAAGTAATCGGAGGTTGTCATCTACAAATTTTGAATAAGTGCATATAGTGTTTCACTTCTTGAATCATTGTGATTGATTATGTGTGAATTTTTTGACGACAAGCAATGATTCAAATGTGAGAAAGTTGATAAGTTACTATTTTGTGTTATATTTAGATAATATTTTATATTACTTTTAGTCGCTATTGCACTATTACAAGAAGAAAATGGTTCACTTTGCTAGAATTATTTCTAAATGATGCTTAGAGCTTAAAAAAGAATTTTGTCCCTTATACTTGCATATTTTGGATTGTTTTGTAGGAGTTGGAAATGGACTTCATTTTGGAAAAGAAATAAGCTTGCATTAGGATGATTGAAATTCTAAAATTTGCAAGGATGACGAGTTTCAAATGTGGTTCGAATCATTAAAAGAAGAAAACAAAGAAATTCGTTGAAAACGAAAGTCGACTCAAATCCCTCCAAACAATCTATCCGGTTTTAGGAGGGATTGCCTGGAGGGATTCGAGGCAGGGAATTAAATTGAAGAGTCAAAATTTGAACAAAAACAGGGGAGGAATCCCTTCAAGGAATCTGGCCGAATTCTAGAGGTATTGCTTGGAGGATTTCGGTCAACAATGACGTCTTCCACTTGCGCAACTTGTTTTCACCTCCATTCTTTCACAACTTTTGAGGGAGAATTTGCAGGAGATTTGCAGCTGTAAAATGAAGATTCTAGCAATAAATCTTGATTTTATTTCTTCTATAATGATGAGCTTTAGTTTTGAGCCAAAATTGTTGACTTTAAAGCCTATGTTCACACTTGAAAGAACACACAAAGAGGGATGATTCTCTATAAATAGGAGCTTGTGTCTTCTATTTTAGAGAATTTGGAGTGGGGCAAGAAACACCACAAAAATGTAGCTTTTTAGCTCTCTAGTTTAGGCAGTATAGGATACTTTTGTTTTCTATTTGTTAATTGTGTGTATCAATTGCTATATCTTTGTGTGTTTTATTTTGTTGAATTTGTTGGGTAAAATTGCTATCATTTGTGAAAATTTGTGATCAATCTAATTCACCCCTCTTTTAGGTTGTCTTTGGACCTTACAGTAAGGCACTTCCATCTCTCACATTATTTGAATACATGGGTCTCCCCTGTCGAGTTACCTTTTCTTGATCCACCATGATCTAAAATGGTGGATTATTTATTAACAAAGCCTTATTGATAAAGAAGTCTAATAGTTAGGCTAATATATCACACCCCATTTTTTAAATGAAAAATAAATAATTACGGGTTTTATAAAAAATGATTTTTGATTTAATTTTGATTGAAAATGATTTTTTATTTTTAGAAAATAAATAAAGAAAATAGGCCTGGAATGGGACTAGAAAGTGCGACAATTTTAACCCAAAAATAATAGTTTAAAAAGGGTTTTTAATAAAAAAAAATAGGAATCGCCACTTGGTATTGAGTTAAGATGTACCAAGTCACCTAAAATGAATTTTTTAAAGAAAAAATAGAGAAAACCTATTTTAAACGACTCTGTAAGGCCCAAAGACAACCTAAGAGGGGGGGTGAATTAGGTTGATTAAAATCTTAATCAAATTTATGCAATTTTTCTTTAATAAAAATTTACCTTCTTTTCTAGTAATAATCAACCAAGTAGATTAGAAGAAGAGAGCAATGTTGATTAGAAAAACAAGTATAGATAAGTAATGAGAATTTTATTAAACAAAAAAGAATAAGATAGAATATCAAACCGATTGTCTACCAAGCTTTCCTCAAACTTGAAGACCAATCACTAGGTTGAGCAACTTCTCTTTGATGAAAGATGATCAACTAGATGTACAATGGAGGGAGCACTTCCTCCTTGCCCTAAGCCCCACTTAGTCAAGCTAAGAAGTTTTACAATCACTCAGATAACCCTCAACAAGGCTACACTAATGAAACTTTCAACCACAAGAGAAATGCTCACAAGAAATTCACACCACTTGGAGACAAATCTAGCTTTGGAGACTATTTTCTAGCTAAAATATCTCTTGAGATCTTGTAAACAAAGTGTGCAAAAGTCTCTCTCTGATTCAGAATCGTTTGTATTTAAAGGGAACCAAAAATGGGCTTCATTAATGCTTCCAACGGATAGAAGGCAGATGAAAAGTCAGCTAGCCGTTGGGGCTGTCGGACGTCCGACAGCTTAGTCATCGTCCAATCCCATCGTCCGAAAATCAGTCAAGTTGTTGTTCGGACGTCCGATGGAATTTTATCGTCCGACAGCTTCTGCATTCGAACGTTGGCAGAGAGTCATCAACACTTTGTGGAATTTTTAGGACGTCCGACACGATCGATGTGCGTCCGAGGAGTGCGTCCGATCCATCCGGACGTCCGATGCTTCCTCACGAGCGTCCGACAGAATTTTGGCAGAGAGTCATCAACACTTTGTGGAATTTTTAGGACGTCCGATACGATCGATGTGCGTCCGAGGAGTGCGTCCGATCCATCCGGACGTCCGATGCTTCCTCACGAGCGTCCGACAGAATTTTCTTCTTGATGTTCTTCATCCTTTCGGACGTCCGACAGATTCCTTCGGACGTCCGACATGAGTGTCCTGTTTTTGCTTCTTCTTTTGGTTGATTTTCATTTCTTGACATATTCGTACCTGATTCTTTGATAGGCAAAAAACACTTATATTTGAAGAGAGTTAGATAAACATTTCAAAGTACTTTGTGATCATCAAAACCAAGAATAACATTCTCCCCCTTTTTGATGATGACAAAACAATGGTTTGAAATGAGATTTGATGATTGCAATATAAGCTCCCCCTTTCTCAATTGACAAAAACTCCCCCTTACTTAGTGGATCATAGAGCAAAAATTTGAAAAACTCCCCCTCACTTGGCTACCCTACCGAATTAATCAATTATCCAAAAACATAACAATTAAGCAGCCAACATCCAACATTTTACCAATTCAATCCATCAATCCATCAAGCCAATTCAATTAAATCATCAATCAATCCAATCCAGTCCTCTTCCCCTTTTTGTCATCACAAAAGGCCAATCAATCACATATATCACAGAGAACTAATAACAAAAATATTCATCACATCCACACATTCATCATTCAAAATACTTAAACATCCATCCAAGATATCCATAACCATTACAGCCATAATCATCCATTAAAAAGTACTAAACGAACACAACATAAACATAAGCATTACATCTACATATTCATTGTTGAACACCACAAACACTAGAAACACATGAAATAGTCAAACAAGATGCAAATGACCCTATGTGATCCTAAATGGTGAACTAGGTGGATCCAGGTGTCCTTCGAGAAAGCTGATATTGGGAGAGGTCCTCCTCTTCAGTTTCTTCATCATCTGCAGCAGCTTCTTCAACAGGTGCCTTGCCTTTATCTGATGTGGAAGGGTCATGAGGAGTCACTGGAGTTGATGAGCTCGGGTCTGGAATTGATGAACTTGGATCAGTGGGGCGTGGCTCTTTGCCATGGGAAACTTCCTCAACCACAGGTGGGGGAAAAAGAAGGTTCTTTTTGTCTAGGTAGGCTGTTTGTTGCTCAGAGGACATGGTGAGCATTAGACCATGTTCCAGAAGAAGAACATGCTGTTTGAGTTCACGAAGGAGCTCAATCACTTCATCATTGGAGGAGGAAGATGCCTTAGTGGCAGACTTCCTGGGATGAATGGAAGTGAGTGCAACAGATGAAGGAGTGTGTAGTGGATCATGTGCAGCCTTAGACCTAGGTTCACTAGATGATGCCCCCTTATAAGCCCATAGATTATCCTTAAAGACAAGATTTTTCCTTTCAAAATATCCTTTGGTAAAGGCATAAGAAGATGCTTCTTTGGGACAAACACCTAGAATTGGTACTTTGTAAAACTCAAAAATCTTTTGAAGAAATTTTCCATAAGATAATTTTCTGCGAGAATCAGTGGCATAGCGAAGTAAAAACTTGCACATGACAAAACCAAAATCAATACGAATCTTTTCTCGAAAACAGTAAAAGAGATACAACTCCATTTTGTTTGCATCTATTCTATGGCCATCAGTAGGCACAAGCAGGTTTGAAATGATTGAAAAGGCAATTAGATTCACAGGGGCAAGATCATTCAGTTTTGCATCAGCAGGGGCAGAAAAACTTCTTTTAAAATAAGTCAACATCTTAGCCCCATCAAAATGATTATCAGCAGTAGGATGCTCTTCATAGGAAAAGAAATTTGCAATTTTACTCTTGCATCCAGGTTCAATAGTAGTTTTTAAAATATCATTCACAATTTCAGAATCAAAAACTAAGTCTACCCCATTAACCCTGGACATAATCTCAGTTTGATCAGTGCCTTTCCTAAGATTGGCAAAGAATTGAAACAGCATTTCAGGATAATAGACATTAGGCATAGAAATGAGATGTGACCATTTCTGGAAAGCAAACAGACTCAGAATGGATTCTAAACCTATTTGGCGAAATTCAGAAGGATTTACGGTGCGTTGAGGGATGGCACCTTTCTGGGATATCCAGGAGTGTTTGTCTTTTGCAGCATCATCAAAGAATGTAGGGACTGTGGTTGATTTTGGAGGCGGTTGAGACGAGCTTCCCTATCCAGATTCAGGCTGAGGGGTACGTTGTGGTGTAGGCTGTGACATTTGACCCTTTACAGCTCCCCTCTTGACGCGTTTGGATGATCGTTTGACCGTAGGAGCATCATCATCCTCATCCCAGAGTGGATGGTTGCGTCCGACAGTGACCTTCCCTCCTCTTAGATTCACCATTGTGCGAAATGTGTGGAATGAAGGATGCAAATGATGCACACAGTAGTATGGAAGTGAATCACACAGAAATTTTGGGACAAAAAGGCCTTGAAGAAGATTGGACAGAACGGTTATGAGAAAATAGGGTTTTGAGGGAAATTTGGGAATTTGCGAAATGTTATGCGATTCGGTGAAATGATCAGGAGAAACGAATCGCAATCGATCAGGAAAAGTTTTGGTTGAGTCAATTTGGGAATGAGAGCTTCAGAATGGTACGAATTTGAGAGTGAGAAACGAGAGAGTTTTCGTCCGAGAGGAAATAGAAGAAGAAGAGTTTGAAGCAAATGAGGAAGAAAGTTACTTTAAAAAAGTGAACCGTTGCACTGTCGGACGGCCGAACAAAGTCGTGCGTCCGACAGCTTCGTCCGAACAGGTGTTTTCTGGAAAAATAGCTGAAGAACATTATCGGACGTCCATTCATCTTCTTTCGGACGTCCGAAGGCTTTGAGAAATTTTAAGATGATTTTTCGATTATCCCTAATTTTGATCTTAGATGAATGAACTGATCTAATGGCAAAGCTTTTGTAAAAATATCAGCAAATTGATCTTTAGAACAAACATAATTTACACATATTTCACCTTTTTGAACAAGATC
The DNA here is from genome assembly GCF_003713205.1 of Coffea eugenioides. Lineage (NCBI taxonomy): Eukaryota > Viridiplantae > Streptophyta > Magnoliopsida > Gentianales > Rubiaceae > Coffea > Coffea eugenioides. The sequence goes on along the minus strand of NC_040040.1, from coordinate 30,664,119 downwards.
GCGAATAAAGTGGTGCTTTATATCTATATGCTTTGTCCTAGAATGTTGAATTGGATTTTTGGTCCAATTGATAGCACTAGTATTATCACAGAATATAGGCATGCAATCATATGATAATCCAAAATCATTCAAGGTATGTTTCATCCATAAAAGTTGAGCACAACATGCACTAGCGGCAATATATTCCGCTTCGGTTGTAGACAAAGAGATTGCATTTTGTTTCTTGCTAAACCAAGAGACTAAGCAATTACCAAAAAAGTGACAAGTTCCACTAGTACTCTTTCTATCCACACGACAACCTCCAAAATCAGCATCCGAATATCCATATAGTGCAAACTCACTAGATCTAGCATACCAAAGACCATAGTCTAATGTACCTTTCAAATACCTAAAAATCCTTTTAACAGCATTCAAATGTGATTCTTTTGGACAAGATTGAAATCTAGCACACAAGCAAACAGCAAACATAATATCAGGTCTACTTGCGGTTAAATAAAGTAAACTTCCAATCATACCTCTATAGTGCTTTTCATCCACATGTTTACCTTCTTCATCTTTGTCAAGTTTTGTTGAAGTGCACATTGGAGTTCCAACTTGCTTTGAATCCTCCATGCCAAATCTTTTCAGCAATTCCTTAGTGTATTTTGCTTGATTTATGAAACTGCCCTCTATGGCTTGATGCATTTGAAGTCCAAGGAAGAAATTTAATTCTCCCATCATACTCATTTCAAATTCACTTTGTATAATGGTGGAAAAATCCTTGCATAGATACTCATTAGTAGCACCAAAAATAATATCATCTACATATATTTGCACAATAAGGAGTTCATTTAGCACTTGCTTAGTAAACAGTGTGGTGTCCACAACTCCTCTTTTGAAATTATTTTCAATCAAGAAACCACTCAATCTTTCATACCAAGCTCTTGGAGCTTGTTTTAGCCCATACAATGCTTTTGAGAGTTTAAACACATGATTTGGAAATTTTGAATTTTCAAAACCGGGGGGTTGATCCACATATACTTCTTGATCAATAAAACCGTTTAAGAAGGCACTTTTAACATCCATTTGAAACAGTTTAAAACCTTTGAAGCAAGCAAAAGCAAGAAGCATTCTAATTGATTCTAATCTAGCTACGGGAGCAAATGTTTCATCAAAATCAATTCCTTCTTCTTGAGCATACCCTTTTGCAACTAATCTAGCTTTATTTCTTACAACTACACCTTTATCATCCAACTTATTTCTAAATACCCACTTAGTGCCAATGATAGGGTGATTTTGAGGTCTATCAACTAGTGTCCAAACCTCATTTCTTTCAAATTGATTGAGTTCCTCTTGCATTGCCAAAATCCAGTTTTCATCCTTTAAGGCATTATTGATATTTTTAGGTTCAAAAAGAGAAACTAAAGCAAAATTATCTATCAATTTCTTAGATGAGGAACGAGTGTTTACCTTCTCGGATGGATCACCAATTATAAGTTCTTTTGGATGATTTTGGCTAAATTTCCAAGCCTTGGGAAGATCTTTGAATGAATCATCATTTTTGTCCTCATCTTCCCTTTCTTGATCTTCATGAGCTTCATTCTCCATTTCCTTTGCTTCCGGTTTAGAGTTTCCTCCATCTCCAATTTTTGGCTTTTCCATTCCTTCACGAACACCTACATCATCATCCTCACACGAACTTTTGGAATTATCATCATTAGTTTCATCAAATGTTATGTGTATGGCTTCTTCTATCACAAGAGTCCTTCTATTAAAGACTCTATATCCTCTTTTGTTCTCACAATATCCCAAAAATATTCCTTCATCAGATTTTTTCTCAAACTTACCAAGATGTTCCTTTAAATTTAAAATAAAATATTTACAACCAAAGACTTTGAAATATCCAACCGTAGGTTTCTTATCAAAAATCAGTTCATAAGATGTTTTATTCAAAATGGGTCTCAAAAGGATTCTATTCATCACATAACATGCAGTGTTTACCGCTTCAGCCCAAAGGTATTTTGGCAAACTACATTCACTTAACATAGTTCTAGCAGCCTCTTGTAGTGTCCTATTTTTCCTTTCTACAACACCATTTTGTTGTGGAGTTCTTGCAATTGAAAACTCATGTGTTATGCCATTATGATCACAAAAATCTGGAAAACCACAATACTTGAATTTCGTTCCATTATCACTTCTAATCCTAACAATTTTTAAACCAAGCAGATTTTGCACTTTAGCAAACAATGAAGTGAAATACTTGAAGGCATCATCTTTATGAGCAAGAAATATCACCCAAGTATATCTAGAATAATCATCCACAATCACAAAGCAGTATTTCTTACCTCCCAAACTAGTGATTTGAGTAGGACCAAATAAGTCAAGATGCAAGAGTTCTAAAGGTTTAGAAGTTGATACACACTTCTTTGGTTTAAAAGAAACTTTTGTTTGCTTTCCAAATTGACATGCATCACAAATTTTATCCTTTTCAAAACTGATTTTTGGCAAGCCTCTAACCAGCTCCTTTTTCGAAATTTCCTTTAGTAAATCCATGTTAAATGACAAAGTCTCCTATGCCACAACCAAAGATCTTCATTTGAAGCTTTAAGACATTTGAAACTAGATGAATCAATTTTATCAAGAACCACAATATATATGTCGTTAAACCTCTTACCTTTGAACACAACATTATATTTGGAATCAAGCACAATGCATTCATGCTTTTTAAACAACACATTCAAGTTTTTATCACACAATTGACTAACACTAAGCAAGTTATAAACTAAGTTATCAACTAAGAGCACATTATGAACAAAAGTTTCACCATCCTTACCAACATCACCTATTCCAATTGTCTTAGCTTTCACATCATCACCAAATGTCACCTTTCCACTTGATTTTGATTTTAGTTTTATGAACAAAGAGGGATCACCGGTCATATGCCTTGAGCAGCCACTATCAATAAATCATTTGGACTTGTTTGAGCCTTTTTCCTGAAAAGAGAAAGTGTTTGGTACCCTTTTTAATTTTTGGGTCCACAATAGTTAGCATTGTGTCTAACTAACCACATGCATCCCATCCCTTTGTTCAGATTTCTTTTCACATAGCAATCTCCTTTCAAATGCCCTTTTTGACAACAAAAACCACACATAATGGAAGAGTTCTTAACATGTAATGGTTTGACATATCTCAATCCACTTTTTCTATATGTTGTGAAACCATGTGCATTTTTGTTGTGTGCTAATGTTCTTTGATGAGCAGTAAGAAAGGTAGATGACATGTTCTTTTTGAGAAAATCTTGCTTTCTTGCTTTCAAAGTCTCATCCAAGTTGTCCATTCTTTTCTTCAAATTACCATGTCTTTCCTTCAGCATTTCACAAATACTTGTCTTTCTATCAAGCTCATTTTGAACATCAAATCCGGCTCTTACAAGACATTCATTGTCAGTCTTTAGTTGTTTATTTTGTTGAAGAAGACTTGCATTTTCATGAATGAGAAAAGCAATTTTCTGTTTTAGCTGCTTGTTTTTATCATAAGATTCCTTCAAGGCATTATGCAGTTTTTCAACAAAGGATTCAAGATCATCATTTTCTTCATCATCACTTTCAGATTGAGAGTGTATGAAAGTTACCTCATTATCTCCAATAGCCATGAAGGCCATTTGAGCTGATTCTTCCTCTTCTTCAACTTCCCCTTCGGAGTTGCATTCATTCCAAGTAATCTGGAAGTTGTTGAATCTTGGCTTTCGATCAGCTTTCCCATCTTTCATTTTCTTCATGGTGCATTCGTTTGCATAGTGTCCAGGCTGTCCACATTCATAGCATTTGTCAACTTGCTTCTTGTTGAATTCTTGTTTTCCTTTGTTCCTTGCATTTGATGAATAATTTTGGAATTGATTGCTAGGTCCTCCCCTTCTAAACTTCCTTTTATTCAAGATTCTCTTGAAGCCTCTTGTGATGAGAGCAAGATCATTATCATCACCATCCGAGTCTTCATCATCCAAGTGAGTTGGATCATCTTCACCTTGAGTAGTCTTTAGAGCAATGTTTCTCTTTGCTCTAGCATCCTCTTCCTCCTGCACTTTAGATTTCAATTTCAACTCATAAGAGGTTAGTGAGTTAATGAGAGATTCAATAGGCACAGAATTTAAATCCTTAGCCTCCTCTATTGCAGTCACTTTATTTTCCCATTCTTTGCCCAATGCATTGAGAATTTTCCTGTTCTTCTCTCCCAAGGTGTACTCTTTGCCCAACACCTCGAGATCTTTGATCAAGTCATTGAATCTGCAATACATTTTGTCAATATCCTCAAGAGGTTCAATTTTAAATGATTCATACTTTGTGATCAAGATAGCCTCTTTTTGTTCTCTCACGTTGTCACCACCCTCATGGATTTCTCTTAGCTTATCTCACATTTCTTTGGCCGATTTACAGCCTTTTACTCTAATTGATTCATTTGAATCTAAGGCACTATAAAGAACATTCATGGCTTTGGCATTCAATGTGAGATTAGTCCTATCTTGAGCATTCATTTCAGCTCTCATTTTTTGCCGAAGCAAACCTGTATCTGCATCAAGAAAGTTAGCTTCATGCGGTCCTTCACTCACAATAAATCATAGCTCAATATCAATAGATTGCAAAAAGATAATCATCCTTTCTTTCCATCTAACATAATTGGAGCCACTAAACATGGGAGGCCTAGTAACAGATTGCCCCTCAACAAACATAGCATGACTGGTTGTCATTTTACTCCAAGCCGCTTGAGCTTAATCTCTAGGAGACCAAACTCTGATACCAATTGTAAGGTCTAAAGACAACCTAAGAGGGGGGGTGAATTAGGTTGATTAAAATCTTAATCAAATTTATGCAATTTTTCTTTAATAAAAATTTACCTTCTTTTCTAGTAATAATCAACCAAATAGATTAGAAGAAGAGAGCAATGTTGATTAGAAAAACAAGTATAGATAAGCAATGAGAATTTTATTAAACAAAAAAGAATAAGATAGAATATCAAACCGATTGTCTACCAAACTTTCCTCAAACTTGAAGACCAATCACTAGGTTGAGTAACTTCTCTTTGATGAAAGATGATCAACTAGATGTACAATGGAGGGAACACTTCCTCCTTGCCCTAAGCCCCACTTAGTCAAGCTAAGAAGTTTTACAATCACTCAGATAACCCTCAACAAGGCTACACTAATGAAACTTTCAACCACAAGAGAAATGCTTACAAGAAATTCACACCACTTGGAGAACAAATCTAGCTTTGGAGACTATTTTCTAGCTAAAATATCTCTTGAGATCTTGTAAACAAAGTGTGCAAAAGTCTCTCTCTGATTCAGAATCGTTTGTATTTAAAGGGAACCAAAAATGGGCTTCATTAATGCTTCCAACGGATAGAAGGCAGATGAAAAGTCAGCTAGCCGTTGGGGCTGTCGGACGTCCGACAGCTTAGTCATCGTCCAATCCCATCGTCCGAAAATCAGTCAAGTTGTTGTTCGGACGTCCGATGGAATTTTATCGTCCGACAGCTTCTGCATTCGAACGTTGGCAGAGAGTCATCAACACTTTGTAGAATTTTTAGGACGTCCGACACGATCGATGTGCGTCCGAGGAGTGCGTCCGATCTATCCGGACGTCCGATGCTTCCTCACGAGCGTCCGACAGAATCTTGGCAGAGAGTCATCAACACTTTGTGGAATTTTTAGGACGTCCGACACGATCGATGTGCGTCCGAGGAGTACGTCTGATCCATCCGGACGTCTGATGCTTCCCCACGAGCGTCCGACAGAATTTCCTTCTTGATGTTCTTCATCCTTTCGGACGTCTGACAGATTCCTTCGGACGTCCGACATGAGTGTCCTGTTTTTGCTTCTTCTTTTGGTTGATTTTCATTTCTTGACATATTCGTACCTGATTCTTTGATAGGCAAAAAATACTTATATTTGAAGAGAATTAGATAAACATTTCAAAGTACTTTGTGATCATCAAAACCAAGAATAACAGACTCCAAGTCTGTGAAAATCATGAGAAAAGGGGTCGGGAGTCACATTTGAAGAAAGGGAAGACAAAGATAAAATCCAAGGCACCCTTTCAACCTATCCAAGGTTAGTTGCGTGATTTAATCGAAAAATTTTCTTAGTTTAACCTATAAAATTCATCACATTTGGATGTCACTATATGAATGCAAACCTAGACCTAATGTATATCCGAAAGATCAACATGTCTCTTCGAATTTTAGTTGGTGCAAATCGCATTAATTGCAATGCCCAAAAGTGATTCTTTGAAGAGGGCACAAATATGCGACAAATGAGACTCGAGGAAAAGAAAGAAAATGATAATATTGTGGAACATTCATGAAAGAAAGAAAGAAAGAAAACTGCCTTGTCTCATGATTAGCTTTTTATTTTGGAACATTCGGGGTATCTCGCATACCCCAAACTTTCGAAGGTTAAAACGGATGATTGATGAGTTTTCTACTCCTTTAGTGGCTATTTATGAGCCTAAGGTATAACCGTGTGACATCCATGTGATTGGAGCATGGCTCAAAATGGATAGTTGGCTTGTGAATAGCGAGGGTTCTATTTGGGTTTTCTACCAGAACTCGTTTACTTGTAATCGTGTTGGAGAGTCAGCTCAACACTTATCTCTCAAAGTTACGTCTCAGCTTTTATCAAGTCCGGTTTACTTCTCTTTTGTTCATGCAAAGTGCACCGACCAGGAGCGCACATTGCTTTGGTCCACTCTGTTAGCGGAAAATCCATTGGACTACCCGTGGATGGTGGCGGGGAATTTCAATGTCATTGTTAGTGTAGAGGAAAAGAGGGGCGGCTTGCCCTTTCGAGCAGATGAAGGGGTGGAGTTTAGAACATTCATGTCGCTGGCGGGTGTTTCTGATGCTGGCTTTTCTGGGTCTCCTATACATGGTGTAATAATATGGGGGATTGGCTCGTATTTGGAAGCGCCTGGACAGAGTGCTTGTCAATCAGTCGGCCTCTTCGTTGGGGGTTCATTTTCTGGTGCAGCATTTGGAGAGGGAGCCTTCGGATCGCGCCCCACTATTAGTTTCAACTACGACTAGACTCGATAACAAGCCTAAACCATTTCGGTTCTTGAACATTTGGATGTCAAGGCCAGAGTTACTGGACTTTATTAGGACGAGTTGGGCAATTCCTTGTTCTAGGCGTCCACTGCAACGTTTGGCTGCAAAACTACATCTTGTTAAACGAGCCGTTCAACTTTGGTCTCGTGAAGTGTTTGGTAATATTTTTGATGCGGTGAAACGGGCGGAAGAAGCAGTAGAAGTAGCGGAGGCGGCTTTTGACAATGAGCCATCTCAGCCACATTGGCTAGCGATTCAAGAAGCCCCGGCGGTATTGAGAAACTCTCTGGTTAGGGAGGAAGGCTATTGGAAGCAAAAAGCAAGGTTAAATGGCTGAAGGATGGGAACAGAAATTTGAAGTACTTCCATTCGATGGTGCAGAGAGAAGAGCTAGGTCGATCATACATCGTATTAAGAATGACCAGGGGGAGTGGATCTCGGATAAAGGCCAGATTTCTGCAGACGCGGTGGAGTTCTTCAAGTCCTTACTTTCGGCTGAGCCTGCCATGGGGTCGTGGAATATATTAGAGGTGGTTCCTAAGGTTATCTCTGATGCACAAAATGTTGAGTTGGAGTGTTTTCCTTCGAGTGAGGAGATAAGAGAGGTGATATTTTCTATGGATGGGGAGAGTGCGGCTGGCCCGGATGGATTTACAGGTTGGTTCTTTACTTTAGCAATGTATGTGAAGCAGTGACTAGTTTCTTTTGCAGGCATGAGATGCCGAAGAGTATCTCCTCAATGTTGATTGTGCTGCTCCCCAAGTTAAACTCTCCCCAACACTTCAGTCAATTTCGGTCGATTAGTCTCTGCACCTTTGTCAATAAAGTAATTTCAAAGATCTTGGTTGTTCGCTTGGCAAAGGTGCTTCCGAGCATTATTTCTCCTCAACAAAGTGGGTTTGTCAAGGGCAGGCAGATCTTTGATAATTTCTTGTTGGCTCAAGAGCTGATATTTGATATTCAGCGATCGAATAGAGGGGGAAATGTAGTGTTGAAACTGGATATGGCTAAGGCTTATGACAGAGTCTCTTGGCCTTTCTTGTTTCAAGTGTTAAGAAAGTTTGGGTTTGGAGAGAGGTGGATCTGTGAGGACTCGCAAAATTCTTCTTATTTTCTTAAAATTTCCTTTTATTTTGAATAAATTACTTTGTAATAACTTTACTACTCATTTACCTTCTCCATAGTTGCAATAAATCATAAAATTAAGAGTTTTTCCCTTACTTTCATCGTTCGGATAAATTAGGGTTTCCTCGTATTTTGGTAGTGTAATTAATTGGTGAGGAGTGTGTACTCAATTTGGTGATTAAAAGTGAGTTTTAGATAAGTGAAAGTGTGTGATTAGAAGTAATAATAATAAGTTAGTGAATCATACATTAAAACACTAGTACACGCGATTTAAGGAAAATCGAGTTGAACCGACGTGTACCGTTCGCTACCGATTGAACACACCACTTGACCACCACTTTATTAACTTAATATCATTGTTATTAGTGCATAAATATCAGCCTCAAATCAAGAGGGCCGAAATTATTGACTACAAGAACCAAGGGAAAAGGAAAAATTTTGAGAAATTATCTTGTGGTGACACTTGGAAGTCATCCAACTATCTTTGACCCAACTCAAGTCTTAGCTTCTTATTTGGACTTCATTCTTCCTTCATTATCCTCCTATGGTGGCCGAACTTAAGGAAGAAAAAAGGAGAGAAAAACCACTTCACTTCAATCTTTATTTCTAGCTTAGTTTGAGTGAAAACTGAAAATCTAAACCGATTAACCTCTTATTTGGGAATTTGGGAAGCTTGGTGTGCTAAAGGTTTGGAAAGGAAAGATTGAGGTTTCTCTTGCAAGCATCTTTGGGTAGGTATTAAGGCTGTCTTTCCTTTTCTCTTCCTTAATCTTGTTTAAATTTGTATAGCAACTCATACTCTTGGCTAATGATAGTTATTTAAATAGTTTTGATGGATATGGTGGATTTTGAGCTAGGGTTTGAGTTGTTCGGTGTTTCTTATTGATTATGTAGCATATGATGTTAAAAAGCTTAGATAGGGAGTTGGAGTAGCGGTTTAAGACAAGAATGAGAATTTTATACCTTGAATTCATCAAATTTCCAGCTTTAAGATTGAACTGCCTTGCTTCTGACCAGCTTCATTTGTCCATGTTAGAGGCCGAATTAGGCTTAGGTCAAAACATGAAAATTGTAGGAAAAGGTGGTATATAGCTTCCTATAAAATTTCAACTCAATCGGAGTACTGTAGCATGTGAAATGACTAACATACCCCTGGCTGCCAAATGTTCTTTTCCGCGGGCAGTTTTGAGATTTCACATTTTTTGCTTCATTTTTCACTTTGATCCGTATCAAATCAGCCTTTGGCCAAAACACAAAAATTTTAACCCTATGTTTCAGCTTTCCAACGCATCTGAAAACACCTTAATGAACTCTTTGCTCCATTGCCGGGGTTTTATGCCTTTTAAAGTCCCTCTAGGTTGCCTGAGCATTACACACTTGGCCTATGCCGATGACGTGATTATCTTTTCTAGTGGGCTGAAGAGGTCAGTTCGCTTGGTCATGAACGTGCTTGAGGCTTATGCTTCAGTGTCAGGACAGAAGGTAAACCATCAGAAGAGTTGTTTCTTGTCTCATGGCAAATTCCCTAAGATGAGGAAACATATGGTTGGAGAGATCATTGGATTCAACCACGCGAGTTTCCGGTCAAGTATTTGGGTTGCCCCCAATACGTTGGGTGGAGGAAAAAGTGTTATTTCTCGAAAATTTGTGATTCGATTATGGGCAGGGTGCTATCATGGAAAGGGAGGCTATTGTCACATGGTGGTAAGTTGGTCTTGCTTAGAAGTGTGCTTTCCTAGATGCCTATTCATTTGTTTGTGGCATCGACTCCTCCCAAGTCTCTATTTGGTTTGTTGGAAAAGATCTTTGCTGGTTTTCTTTGGGGCTCCTCCGAGGGTGGGCCGCGGTTCCACTGGATAAAATGGGATCGGTTATGCAAATCGCATGATAGGGGGTATGGGTTTGCGTTCGTTAAGGTATGTGTTTGAGGCTTTCTCTATGAAATTATGGTGGCAGTTTAGGTTGCGTCAGTCGTTATGGGCTGAGTTCATGCACTGCAAATATTGTCCAAACTCTCACCCGTGCTTTGCTGATGCCTCTCCGGGGAGCTCGTGGATTTGGAAAAGGATGGTGGCTATTCAGAGGGATACGGAGTAACAGATTCTTTGGCTCTTGTCCAGCGGCTCTGCCAGTTTCTGGCATGATAATTGGTTGGGGCAAGGTCTATTATGTCGCCAGGTGGATACCTTCCAGGAATATGCAGTCTCCGACTTCGTTGAGCAACGTTGGTGTAATGTGCAGAAGTTAAACTCTGTGCTACCCGCCTGATGGGTAAGACAGATCTTGAAGATTGATCCTCCCTCTCTGGCACCCCCGGATGTAATGGTCTGGGGGCCCCCAGTACCTCCAGGGATTTTTTCATATTGTCAGCCTACCAACGTGTTCAGAGAGATGGGAACAGCTCTTGTATGTACTCCTCGATCTGGATTCAGGGTTTGCCGATTAACATTTCTTTCTTCATGGTGTGATTGCTGGGTGCCAGATTGCCTGTAATGGATAGTTTACATCAGCTTGGAGTGTTAGGCCCATCTCATTGTTTTTGTTGCTCATCTCTATGCCCGGAACTATTGACCATATCTTTTGTACTGGGAAGGTGGCGAGCAAAATCTAGAATTACTTTGAGGTAGTGGTTGGAGGGTTTGGTGCGTCCTCCACGGTAAGACATAGGGTGATTAGTTGGTGGTTGAAATCTAGTGGGAATCCACACCTTCAGTATCTCTTCCACTTGTTGCCTTCTTTGATCTATTGGAACTTGTGAAAAATGCGTAATAAATCCATGTTTGAGGGTCAATTGTTGCCGGTTGCACTCGTTTGTGAGAGAATCTTTGGTGACCTGTGCGACTTATTTCACCTGAAATTTAAGAATACTGTTATCCCTGGTCAAGGTTGGCCAAGCTTCTTTGCTACGGTAGCTGGGTTGGCGAGACGATACCAAGTGCGAATAGTTCGGTGGAGGTGTCCGGTGCAGCCAGTGGTGAAGCTGAATTCCGATGGATGCTCAAGGGGTAACCCTAGCAGGAGTGGAGAAGGAAGGGTGTTTCGGAGTTGTGATGGTGGGTTTCTTCTAGGGTTCTCGTGTTTCTTTGGGGAGCTAACGAGCCTACATGCGGAATTGAAAGCGCTTCTTTATGGTGTTCGGTTGGCGTTGGATAAGGGGTTCCTGGACTTGCACGTAAAATCTGATTCTCTGGGGTTTGTTTAGATCATTCAAGGAAAAATGAGATGCTCTTGGAGGTTGCGCAGGGAGCTGTTGGACGCTAGAAGGTTTATTAGGGAGATTTCTCATTGTTTTCAGGAGGCGAATAGACCTGTCGATAGGCTTTCAAATGTTCGGGTGGACTCTGGGGTGAATCTAACGTATGGGTCGGTCAGTGAGTTGCCTCGACTAGTGAGAGGTGATATCACACTTGATAGGTTGGGGCTTTCGAGCTTTCATAGACACGAGGTTAGATAGTTGGTAAGTAGCAGCTGGTCTATAATGTTCCCTTTGCTTTTGCGGTATGATTAATAAAGTCATTTTCCTTTGAAAAAAAAAACCTCTAAATTTGGTTTATTTTGCCAACATATTAGAATGTAATTTGGCATCTGTGTATATATGAAATTGGAAATGCCTTGCATGAGTTTTGGGTATGAAAAAAAAAAGAAAATGATAATATCCAAATATACATGACCTAAGCGAATGCATCATAATGGGTGCGGGGGTACTAAGATTCGTGACTCAATTTTCTCTTTTATAGAGGGAATACGAGCGTGCTAAGACTAAGAAACCACACGAGCGTGCTAAGACTAAGAAACCACACTCGTCCATATTCCATATTTAAAGAGTGATTTCCTATCTAATCAAACAAATGATATAATCTAGTTCTAATTTTCTTAATGAAATGCAAGTCTAATGTCATGTCTCACACATAGGGATAAGGAAAATATATATATATAGGAGAAATATGGGATAAGGGATATACATATAGGGGGAAATATCATGCAAAAATGGTAAGGACCCTAAAAATAGAAAAAATGTATGAAATGTAGTGATTTGTCACACAAACATATTTTAACGCGTGAACGGTTCCTAAGGGTCTAGCGTTGGACTAACCATGTCTATAAGTTCTCACTAGCGTTAAATCGGAACAAAGAGCCACAACTAGCGTTTGACTAGTATGGTGACGTCATATATTTTGTTATAATCACATAAATCATATAAACATGATAACAACAACTACACTCACATAAAATACATAGCACATAAACATGATATTTAGATGCAATACCCTAGGAAAGCGGTAAACATATAGCATGCAAAACACACAAAGCAAATAAACCGAATAAAGACGTAATTATTACATTTGGGGGCCCTAACTACAATCTAAGGGGGGGAAAGAATGAAATGAAATGAAAATAACCTAACTATTATAATTTGGCATTTAAATGCCTCTCAAATAACTAAAAATTAAATTAAAATAAATATACAAAATCAAAACAAATGAAATGAATAAATAAATAGATGAAAAGAAAACATTCAAAAAAAAGCATGCAATTACACACATAAAATCACTGTAAGGATCGAAAACAACCTAAGAGAGGGTGAATTAAGTTGATTGAAAACCTAATTAAGTTATGCATACTTTTTGCTCAATATGAAATTTACCCTCTTTTCTAAATGATCACACAATGAATCAATTAATAAATGAACAAAATCACTTGAGAGAAGTAGAAGAGATAAGCAATGTAAAGATCACAAACGTAACAATAAGTAAATAAAAAGGAAAGAATTGCAAACCAATTAACTACCCAACTCCTCTTGAACTTATAGATTAATTCAAACAAGATTCTTCAAGTTGATGAATTACAATCACTCTTGTGTACAAAGGAAGGTTCATCTCCTCCTTGTCCCGAACTCAATTCGGTGAAGTTAAGAAATTTTACTATCCCTCAAGACAACCCTCACAGAGCTACACTCATGAAGTATTCACTCACAAATGAAAAGTTTACAATGAATCTCACACCACTAAGACAACAAATCTTCCTTGGAGAGTGTTTTCTCACTAAAACTATTCTAGATCTTTTGTATCTTCAGTGTGCAAAAATTATTTGAAATATTTGACCATGTTCTATTTATAGGAGACCAAGAAAGTGCTTCGTTAATGCTTCCAACGGATAGAAAGTAGCTGAACAGTCAACTAGCCGTTGGGAGTGTCGGACGTCTGATAGTCTTGTTTTTTGCATCCGACAGCAGGCAGTAAGTTTAAGAGATTTTCTTCAATTCTTTCGAACGTCCGAACCATGCATCCGATATCAGGCAATGAGTTTAGAAGGAATATCTCAATTCTATCGGACGTCTAGTAATGTCTTTGTGAGTGTCCGACAGCTTTCGTCGAGTTTGAACGATCCTATCGGACGTCCGATACTTGCGTTGGAAAGAGGTCAGTGAGTTAGGTAGAATGTCTTAATTCTTTCGGACGTCCGGTGATTGAGTTCTTCATGCGTCCGAAGTTGCTCAATAAGTATCGGACGTCCGATCCAAGCGTCCGACAGTTTTCAGCAGCCTTTGTCCCTTTCAACGTCCGATCCAAGTGTCCGACAGTTTTCAGCAGCCTTTGTCCCTTTCAATGTACTTAATCTTTGAACCTGATTTGCTTCATAACTGAAAATATTTCTTGAAGAGATATTAGTATTATCCATTATTTTATAAACATCAAAAGTTAGGTACCAAGTTCAATATTTTCCCCCTTTTTTATGATGACAAAACAATGAATAGAAGAAAGAAAAAGATTTTGCATATGAGTATAAACTCCCTCTCACTCATTACATCAAAAAAATTTTATAAGCTCAGAACAACTCTCCCTTTCACATAACATCCATTTCTCCCCTTTTTGTCATCATAAGATGAGAGTAAAATCCAACAACCATAATTCAATAACAATAATAGAGAATCCAGTATTTCAAATGAAAGCAGAGAGATGATACCAGAATTCAGCAATCACAAATATACTAACATTTACCAACATATCACAGAGAATTGATACCAAAAGAACTATCAAATAAAGAAATGAAAGAAGTATCAAATAGAGAAATAACAATCAAAATAATTTTCAAAACAAATCATCATTAGATCAGTATCATTCGATCAGCATTATTCATTTCTCCCCCTTTTTGTCATCGTAAAACTTCAGTAATTTTTAAAAAATATCAAGGAAAACTCAGTTCAAAATATCATAAACATCAAAAGAAAATTACAAAAAAATATTATGAACAAGAATCTCATCAATCTTATCAATATCTCCTACTTGTTAGAGTTAACATCATGTCTAATTATCCACATGCATTTCATGTCTCTTCTCATATTCTTTCTCACATAACAATCACTTTTCATGTGACCTTTTTTACGACAAAAATTACACATAACCAAAGAGTTATTTACATGAACAGGTTTAATAAATCTTACTTGTCTTCTCTTATAAATAGCAAATTCATTTGCACCAAAATTTATCCTCTTCTCATGAGTGCCAAGATGAGCCTTTGATTTATTACCTTGAAAGCAGTCTTGTTTTTTATGTTGGAGCAACTCATTTCAATTATCCATTCTTTTTTTCAAATCACCTTGTTCCTTTTTTAACATTTCACAAATTCTTATTTTTCTATCAAGTTCAAAGTGTAAAATAGTCTCACTCTTTTTTAAGAAATCACTTTCAGTTTTCAGTTTTTTATTTTCTTGAAAAAGACGTGCATTGTCCTGAAGAAGAAAGCCAATTTTATGTTTTAATTCCTTATTTCTAACATAAAATTCTTTCAAACTATCATGCAATTTTATAATGAAAGATTCAAGATCATCATTAGTTTCATCATCACTTTCAAATTGAGAGTTAGAAGATGTTACCTCATTATCTCCAATGGCCATAAAAGTCAATTGAGCAGATTCTTCTTCCTTTTCAATTTCACCATCGGAGTTACATTTATTCTATGTGATTTGAAAGTTATTGAATCTTGATTTTCTTCTTTCTTTCTTTTTCATCATTGGACACTCACTCATGTAGTGTCCAAGTTGGCCGCACTCGAAACATTTGTTAGTTTGATTTTTATTGAACTCTTACTTCCCTTTGTTTCTTGAGTTGTTGAACTGATTTGGGAATGAATTACTAGGTTCTCCTTTTCTAAATCTTCTCTTATTGAGAATTCTTTTGAAACTTCTTGTGATGAGTACAATATCACTGTCATCAACTTTCACATCATCTCCATCCAAGGAAACTGAGTCATCTTCATCTTGCGAGGATTTTAGAGCAATACTCTTCCTCACCTTTGCATTTTCTTCCTCTTGCACTTTGGAATTAAGTTTCAACTCATAAGAGGTTAAAGAATTTACAAGAGATTCAATAGGCATTGAATTTAGATCTCTTGCCTCTTCAATAGCAGTCACTTGACTTTCCCAATCATTAGACAGAGCATTTAAGATTTTTCTGTTTTTCTCTCTTAAGGTATATTCCTTATTTAGAACCTCTAAATCTTTAATAAGATCATTGAATTTACAATACATTTGATCAATATTTTCATGGGGTTCCATCTTAAATGATTCATATTTGGTAACCAGAATAGACTTCTTTTGTTCTCTCACATTTTCACTCCCTTCAAGGATTTCTCTAAGTTCGTCCCAAATTTCTTTAGCGGACTTACACCCTTTGACCCTAATGGATTCGTTTAAATCTAAGGCACTGTACAACACATTCATAGTTTTAGCATTCAAGATAAGGTGGGTTCTATTTTCACCAGTCAATTCATTTCTGATTTTTTATTTTGGTCTATGAGTATCTTCATCTATTATAGAGGCATCATATGGACCTTCATTAACAATAAACCACAATTCAATATCAATAGATTGTAAGAAAATAATCATTCTCTCCTTCCAACTCACATAATTTGACCCATTAAACATTGGAGGTCTAATCACATATTGTCCCTCAAAAAATATGGCATTGTTGGTTGTCATTTTTATTCCAAAGCCGATTGAGTTTAATCTCTAGGAGATCAAGTTCTGATACCAATTGTAAAGATCGAAAACAACCTAAAATGGGGGAATTAGATTGATTAAAAACTTAATTAAGTTATGGGCACTTTTTGCTCAATATGAAATTTACTCTCTTTTCTAAGTGATCACACAATGAATTAATTAATGAATGAACAAAATCACTTGAGAGAAGTAGAAGAGATAAGTAATGTAAAGATCACAAACGTATCAATAAGTAAATAAAAAGGAAAGAATTGCAAACCAATTAACTACCCAACTCCTCTTGAGCTTGTAGATTAATTCAAACAAGCTTCTTCAAGTTGATGAATTACAATCACTCTTGTGTACAAAAGAAGGTTCACCCCCTTCTTGTCCCGAACTCCACTTGGTCAAGTTAGGAAGTTTTATTTTTTCCCAGGACAGCCCTCACAGTGCTACACTCATGAAGTATTCACTCACAAATGAAAAGTTTACAATGAACCTCACACCACTAAGACTACAAATCTTCCTTGGAGAGTGTTTTCTCACTAAAACTACTCTAGATCTTTTGTATTTTCAGTGTGCAAAAGTTATTTGAAATATCTGACCATGCTCTATTTGTAGGAGACCAAGAAAGTGTTTCATTAATGCTTCCAACGGATAGAAAGTAGCTGAACAGTCAACTAGACGTTGGGACTGTCGGACGTCCGATAGTCCTGTTTTTTGCGCCCGACAGCAGGCAATGAGCTTAAGAGATTTTCTTCAATTCTTTCGGACTTCCGAACCATGCGTCCGACATCAGGCAATGAGTTTAGAAGGAATATTTCAATTCTATCGAACGTCCGGTAATGTCTTTGTGAGCGTCATATAGCTTTCGTCGAGTTTGAACGATTCTATCGGATGTCCGATGCTTGCGTCCAAAAGAGGTCAGTGAGCTAAGTGGAATGTCTTAATTCTTTCGGACGTCCGGTGATGGAGTTCTTTATGCGTCCGAAGTTGCGCAATGAGTATCGGACGTCCGATCCAAGCGTCCGACAGCTTTCATCAGCATTTGTCCCTTTCAATGCACTTAATCTTTGAACCTAATTTGCTTCATAGTTGAAAATATTTCTTGAAGAGATATTAGTATTATCCATTGTTTTGTAAACATCAAAAGCTAGGGACCAAGGTCAACAGTCACATAGGAGCACGTAGAATCAAGTAAAGTCAAAAATAAAGAAGTAGAGTGTACCTCCCTTGAATTGGTGATCTAATGAAATGAAATTTTTCTAATTTACCCTCCAAAACAAAGGAAAAGATCAAGACATCACTTTAATTAACAAATAATCATAAGAGATGGAAATAAACACGAAGTTGAATCAATCAAAGTATTCAAATGAAAGTAAACAATCCAATTCAACAAATTAAAACAAACAAGGATCCAATTGAAATAATTAAAAAAGTTTGAGGGGTCAAATCATTATTATTACAAATATTAAGGGTCTCAATTAAAATAAAATAAAATAAATGGCTTAAGATGAAGCCTACCAAAATCAAATGCTAAAATTCGCAATAATAAATCAAAACCCTCTCACCAAACCCCAAACAAAAAATATTACCCAAATCTAAACCATTTTTACAAAAATTCAAATCAAAAACTATAAATCTATCAAAAATTGTTAAACTTCAAAATTCATCCTAAAATAATCTAACCAAAAAATCACATAAAAACATGCCAAAGAAAAATTAACATTTTAAAGGGACAAAATTGATTAAATTTATCAATTTTCTGGGCCATAGTAGAATAAGGAGAAACTTGAGGGGTTAAAATGTAATTTGTCTGAAATTTCCATGCAAAGCTCGAAGAAGCTTGGCTGTGTTTCTGAATTCATCTTTAACAAGGACCGCAGATGTTAAGCAACAAAGAAAACTGACCCTATCATGAACCCAATCAAACTTTCGAATAATGTGCCAAGATAAATCTCTTATGCTTTCTGACCTAAAAACAAAATTGGAACAGAACCCAGCTCTAGATCTACGCATGCCAACATCATAGCAAGACTTTACAACTTATGCGGAAATAAAGTGAGAGAAACAGAAAGGATAAAAAGATAAGAATATCTGTTTCATGGCTTTTATGTAAGCATCAACCTCTTCTGATTTCATTTAACCTTTCATCAAACTCTAAATGACTAATGCCAAACTAGAAATCATCAGACAAATAGGCATGACAGAGCCATTAAACAAACATATCAAACCAGCAACCAAACTCAAGATTTCATGTCCAAATGGGTTTCAATATTTGTAACAAAGCGTTAAATCAACAAGGGAAGGAGTTTTGATATACCTGGGAATGTTCTTACGGTCGAATGGACGTGAGATTCCCCCAAGAAATGCTTGTCGTTTGCTGGAGCTAAGCCCAGAAATTTTGTTGCCGAAATTTCAGCCCTGATGAACCGAATTTGGGGCTTCGATTTGGCCTTCTTAGAGTTGTTTTCCTTAAATTTTTTCTACACAAAAGTTCTTCCAATGCGTCTCAAGATGATGTAGAAGTGAAGAAACTCTCTTAAAAGCAAGAGATTTAATCGGAAATCCCCTATGAACATGGCTGCTTCGTCAGCCTGATAATGGGTTTTGCAGAAAGATTTTCTGCACTTTCTGTTTTCTCTTTTGCCTCTCTTTTTCGTTCTTTTGTTTTGTTGTTTTCCTTCCTAACCTTTCCCAGATTTCCCCCATTCCTCCCTTTCTCTTCTTTTTTTCCTTTTTCTTCTCCACTCTTCCTTTTCTCCTTTGTTGCTGAAACCCTCTTTCCCCGACGTCCTTTTTTCTTCCTTTCTTTCTTGTTTTCCTTTTCTGATCTTCCCTGAAGCTTCCCGTTTTTTCCTCTCCCTTGATCTTGCTCTCGCCAGAATCTCTTCCCCTCTCCCTTTCTTTCTTTCTCTCGATTCTTTTCTCTCTTCTCTCCTTTTCTCCTTCATTGCTAAAACCTTCTTTCACCGAAGTCCCTCCCCAGCTGACCAAACCCTCTTCTTTTCCTCCTCTTTCATTCTTTCTTTTTCCTTGTTTTCCTCCACCACCCGAAGCTCTCTTCCTTCCTTTCTTTCTTGTTTTTTGAAACCCATTTTTCCTTTCTTGCTCTCCAGTCTTACCCGATTCCTTCTTGTTTTCTTGCCTTTTTTTTTCTCTGGTTTCCTGCCCTCAGCCCCCTTTCCAGATTTTCCTCTCTTGGTGCCTCTCTCAGCCTCTCTCTTTTTCTTTTTTTTTTTTGCTTGGTTTCACTCCCTCTTGATTCCCGTAGCTTCTTCCTTTTGTTTTCCTTTTTTTTGTTTTTAGCTTTTCTCCCAATTTTTTCCAAATCAACAAGTGTCTTGCCACCTAATCTAGCAAGTGTTGTGGTGTCAACAAAAAATAGGGACACTTGTCTAATGCCTATCCATCACACTTAACTAGTTTGCATGGCCTCCACCTATCTATTATGCATGTGTTCCACATATTTTTCCTTTTTTATTTTTTTGTTTTCCAAAACAAATTTAGGATAAATAACAAATGTTACATTCCTCCTTCTCTTTTTGTTTACCTTTCAAAAATTCATTTTATTTTGTTTTACAAAAAATTGAAAAGATAAAATGATTGGAATTTTTGTAAGAATTTTCTTTTTCCAAAGTTTAATGCAAAAATATTTTAAAAAGAAAAATGATGAACCTAATTTACTAAAATAAAAAAATAAAATAAAGACTAACTATCATCTTGGCAAACTTAGTCAACTAAAATGAAATAAAATAAAAACAAGAATAAATAAAATAAAATAAAAAGCTAAAATTGAATTAAATACAATTGAAACTTTGGTGTCTACATAATGATTATAAAGAAGTGTTTGTTGGAAGACAACCTAATGATTTGTTGTCTTTTAAGTGTTTCATGTTGTTTGATTTGTATTTGTATGTATTTTGTTGGTTGCAACATCAAGGACTCATGCAAATGGTTTAAAGTGCATTCAATGAGGCCTTAGAGGGAGTTTCTCACATTCATTTGCCTTATTTCTTGCATTTCATGCACATATTGCATTTTTCTAGGTTAAAACTTGCATTTATTCTTTGAACATGAAAATAGTTGAAAACGGGCTGTTTGCAAAAATATTTGTTAAAAGTAAAACCAAAGGAGAAAAATGCAGAAATTGCAGCTTTTTGCGTCAAATTCAAGCCACTTTGGACCAGATTATAGGCTGGATGTGTAGGGGACCAAAAAGACCAGAAAACTGGTCTCTAGCCAATATCCAATCTGGTATTCATCCCTCTATCCTTGACCAAATTTTGCTGGGTTTGCCTTGCAAACTTCAAGACCCAGGTCGAATATCATTCATCATCCTTCTTCTTCTTCAAATGTCTAACACACACACACACACACACTCATACACTGACCTTATAATTTCGACTTTCCACCATTAAATCTTCAAAGAAACTTTACCAAATGACCTCTAACACCCTTTAGAGTTGTTTCTAGGAATTTGCCTCTAATTTGGAATAAGTCTGCACTAGTGATGATTTTGGAAAATTTTGCAATTCAAGAATAATTGCATGGGTGAATGTTAACTCCGGTTAAATTTTGGAACTCATTTTATTCAGTTAGGCTATACTTTAATTAATTGTGTGCAATATGTCTTTATGAGTAAGTCATTTCTATGTGAGTTTACTTTTAGTGAAAAGTTAGGCAATTAAGCTTGTTGTCATATTTTTTCTAATAGATGATGATGGAAGCTAAGTACCTATTAATCAGTTGTTATCATTAATATTTATGTATATAGTACTGTGAGGATCTGAAAATTTTCTTATTTTTGTCTTATTTTACTAGCTTATTTAAATATTTATTCACCTGTCTTCTCCGAATAATTTATTTCAACCATTTTAAATCCATTTACATGGAACAATGCCTTATTTATATTTTAAAAATGTCCCATTAGCAAATTTAATTTTCTGAGGCTTGTTTAGTAAGAAATAGCGAATACACATTTTTCGAGGCAATATTCGATCCGAGAGTGCAATGATCTTGGAGATTTGAGGACTCGCGTTTTATTCTTAAAATAGTTATTTTTATAATTATTTACCCTAGAGTTAGTTAATTATATCATCGTTACATGAATTTCTTATAAGTTTTGCTTTATCTCGCGCGAATCGGAAGTTCGCGTAAATCGAGCCGGAACGGCTAAGTGGAGATTTAAGGAACTTATATTAGACTACTAAGAGTGAATAATTATAGTGTTAAAGGAATTACATTAGAGGATTAGTGCACAAGTGTATCGAACCGAGAGAAAATGGTGGTACGAAACCATCGCGCGTATACTATTCGTAGTTGACTTTTATAAGATTTTTTGCCACAAATCCCTCAAGCTTCCAAAGGAAGCTTCACAACACCAACCACACTCTCTCTCCTCTCCATCTTGGTCAGCCAAACCCTCAAGGGAAGAGGGAAGAAAGCTCACCATTTTTACTCCAAATTCTTGCTACCATTTCACCTCAAATTTTTCACACAACTCACATATCACTTGGAGCGCAACTTTAGCTTGGAGGAGGACATCTTCTTGTGGTTTTCTTGGGAGATTTCGGTCAAAAATTTCTGGTTTCTTCACAAGCTAAGAGGTAGTCTTCATCAATCTGAACCTTTCCATTTTCTTCAAAGTTGGAGCTTTATTTGCAAAGGGTTTGAACCCTAAGCATGGATTAGGCTAGCGGACTTGAGGTGTTTAATTTCTTATTTTAAATGTTAGGCTAGCGGCCTTGTGGTGACCTCTAGGTAGCTGGTTTGAGGTGTAATTGCTTGAATATGATTGTTATGTGTGTAGATGAAAAGATTATGGGGAGAAATGAAGGAAAGGCCAAAGGAAAATTGCGCAGGAATGCTGGCTGAATCTGTCCTGTTATTGCCTTGCTTATATTTCCAATTTTCTATGCTCAAATGACTATGAAACTGATGTATATATGTTGTATATGGTGTGCAAAAAGTTTCTACCAAAAATCATTTGAATTGGTTGAGGAAAATTTGAGATTTCGAAAATTGAAGAAACCTGAAAAACATGTTCAGGCTGTCTGAACAGTACCACTTTGATAGAACATAACTCTTTGTACAAAAGTTGAAATCGAATTCCGTTTGCGGCATTTGAAACTAGACATTTGTAGCTTTCCAACGGTATAAAATTAGGCAAAGATTCGGCAAAGATTGTTGTCCTATTCTGATGGTCTGTCCGAGAGAAAGATAGAAGCTGCATGTGGCTTTATTTTCTCTCACTTATGAGCTGATTTTGAAAATGACTTGTTCTAATGAAATGTAGAGTTTTGAATCTAGTTTCCAACACCACCAACCATTCTTAATTTCAAGTTGTATTGAGTGAAAAATTGTTCAATTTCCAAATTGCGGCAAAGCTGGAAAACCCTTCCTTTTGCTGGCCGACTGGTTTAGTTGTTTGTGAAATGTTTTATTTTGAAATTTTGATGTCAACCAACTATCAATTGCCTATGAAATGTTTCTTGGACCTTGGTTTCATAAATGAACCAAAATGGGACTGATTTCATGGTGCAAAGTGTTTGAAAAGGAAAAGAAAGCAAGAAGACAGATTTGCTTTGGGAATTTCTTGAACTTTGGAAGTTTTGTTAACTACCTTCCCGTACGAGTTTTTATGTGAAATTTGATAGAGGAGTAGTCCTCATATGGAAGTTTAATTGTATGAAATTTTGTGTTATTCTAAAACCATTTTGAAACCCAAATGATGTGCCAAAGTTGTTCTTCAAATCTGAAAAATTTACCGAACAGTCTTCAATTTTGGCCAACTTTGAGCTGCTATATCTTGGCTCTCAAAACTCCAAATTTTGTTCTATTTGTCGTGTTTGAAACCTTGGTTAGAGTTCTTATTGTATTACGAATTTCAAAGACTAGTTCACTTTCTGTGAATTTTGCCGAATTTCCAAAGTTTGCCGAAAACATGACCGAAACTGTCTTGCTTGTTCAGATCAGCCACTTTGAGCTGAAAATTGATTGTCTTCCGTTTATAATCTTGAAAAGATGTCTTATAGGAACTTTTAGTACTTTGGATCTAGTTTCCAACGGTACTAAGTTTTCCAATTTTGGACCTACTGAGTACAAGATCTGATTTTTCTAAATTTGACGCGCAAAGCTGAAATTTGCCTATTTCTTAGAAAAAGAAATTTTGAGAACTTGACTTCTTATCTTGATATTGGTATATTGTTTTGAACCCGATTTAGTGGGGAATATGAGTTTCTTTAGTAACTTTAAAATCCTCACTTTTGAATCTTGATTTTCGATAAAGTGAAACTCTTATAAGGATATTGACTTGAATTCTAAAGATTGTGTGCATTCTACGAATTTGTGAAAATGTGTAAGAGTGATTATTGATCGTTTTCTTCAGGCGATCAAGAAGGTCTCGAAGAGAATTTCGAAGCGGATCATTAAAGATCTTTTGCACTTACTCCCTTATTGTGATTTGGTGAGTGTCAAGTGCATGAATTGTTGATAAATGCTTTAATTGTTAATTGAGTATTATGGAATTGTTGAGACAAGTGTGTACTTTACCGCACTCGTTCTCCTTTAAGTGATGCTACAATTGAATTGTGCTATGTGAATTGATATTCGAATTGTGTGAAGTGAATTGCTATGTGAATTGATATTTGAATTGTGTAAAGTGAATTGCTATGTGAATTAAGTGAAGTGCTGCCATTGCAAATTACATTTATGTTGACTCGACGTCGATCGAAGTAAATCTTATCGACAAATCATATTTTTACTCGTGGAGATGTCCTCGTTCTCTCTCTCTTAATTATGTGATACTTATTACGTGAATACATATGAGTGGTAATTGTACATGAACATATTTAACTCGTGAGCTCTGAGCGGAAGCATGTACCACACCGATTCGGGTGGGAGGTACCTCTCATGTCGACTCAGAACCATAAACAAAGTATAAGTCGATTGGAGCGATGTCTCATCGACCACTGAGCGATAGTATGTACCACACCGATTTGGGTAGGAGGTACCTCTCATGTCGACTCAGAACCATAAATGGATTAAGTGAAATTCTACGGACTTAATTACTTACCCGGGTGACGGAGTCTCATCATGAGGAGGTATTGGATTAAATTTTGGCAAAGCAAGTGAAAATTAGCTCTTGAGAGCTCCTGTATCCTACTCAAGTGTGTTTAATTGTTAATCGTGAATTACTTGAACTTTATAGCTTTATTTATTGTATAAATGTTATTGTTATTTGAACTATACGCTTGCATGCCTTTCTTGACCTCACTAGGCATTAGTTCACCACATTCGCTTTGTTTTCCTTAACAGGGTCGGATTGAAAGATCTTGGGGAGAAAAACCGACTTGATTGCTTTTGATTAGAAATTGTGGGATGTAATTGACTAGTCGAATAATAATGATTGTATATTTTGGGAATGTTGATGTACTTGTAAGAACTTGTGATGTAAAACTTGAAAGTTTATTTAAGGAAGCGACCTTTCTCCATTTAGACTTGTATTATCGGGTACTTATCTTTAAGTTTGGATTTGAATTGTACCGAGTCCTGACGAGAGCTAGGCAGGCGTCCCGCCGATACCCTTTGGTTCGCCCTAAGAAGAAGTGGGGGCGTCACAAGTACAATGGCTTGATCTAAGAGAATTGGAGTTAAAATCATCCCTCCTACGCGCAAGGATGAGGCATCAATACCTACACCTCGACTTGCCCGCAAAAAAAAAGATAGCGAGTTGATGTCCTATTGCCAAGGAGTTGAAATCATCATCTGAAGATGAGCAGCAACAACAACAAGAAGCAGAGCAAGACGAGGAGGAAGAACAATACAACACTCAATTCATCTCCACCGCCAATGAGGCTTGTTATAAGTCAAGACTGGAGGCTAAGGTTTTGGTGAAAAAGGACATAGCTCTTGAGGTCGAAGCCCAATATCAGCTCCTCAAGTCCTACTTTGCTAAATTGAAGTGGGAGAATTTGTTCAATCTCCCAAATCTTTGCTATGAGAACCTTGTCCACGAGTTTTATGCAAATGTAGAGGACAAGCAAATGTATCATTATGACGCCGAGGAAATTGTAAGTACAACTCAAGGAACTTATGTATGCATCCATAGAACTGGTCTACTTAATTGGCTCAAGGTTTCTAATAAAGGTTTCGCAGTTCATGCAACGAAGGCAGTCAAACCTAATGATTTTGTATCATGTAAAATTGAGGAAGCTGTCAACTATTTGAAGGCCACATATAGATCCATACGAGAAACTGGCAGACATTTCATCATGACCTATTCTGTTAAGGACCATCATCAGTTGCTCATGTGCTTATTTTCCTCTAACATCATTCCACTGGCTAGTGGTACAAATGAGGCTTGCATCAGTGATGTTTACTTTCTTGACAAAACAGAAACTGGGTTAGGTGACCTCGAAGGGATTCCATTGGAAAGTATTATCACTAATCATATGTGGGCAATTGTTCGTAGAAACGATCCCAAGCATGCTTTTCCATATGCTAGATTATTAACTCTGACTTTTCCACATGCAGAAATTGGCTTTTTGAATCTTCAGCCCAATTTCTCAAGGGGAAGGATATTTTAAGCATGATCACTTGTAAGAAGCTCTTGGGGTTGACAAATGTTGGGAGAGCATTAGTCCAAGACAAAGGGCTAAGTGGAATCCAACAAGATAAAGAAGAGAAATTTATACGCCAAGATGGAGAACAAGGAACTGGGACTTCTACTTATCAACTAGTGTCAGCAGGTCCAACTTCTTCCTGTCCTCCACAACCATCCCAAGATAATTGGTCACAATTCAAGAAGTCGATGGACAAATTGCTTTGCATTGAAGCCAAGGTGAAGAAAAATCATAGGGAAAATTGAAGAAACGTGGAGCATCTCAAGCGGATTGAAGCTCACTTAGGTATCCAGGATGCCCTTGACTCCTCCCGAAGGTGGCATTGAAATGACACCTTATAATTGACCTTATTTGATTTCCCATATTTACTAACATTTTCATTTGTTTTTCTTAATGTTCATAGACTTTTTAATTGTAGTTTTTGTTAACTTCTGTTTTTTATTTTTGACATGATGAACTCATCCACATATCCTTGAACTACTTGCTAGTGTTTGTTGATTTTGGGTTGGCACGATATCACATGGATCGGATTTGGATTGCACAAGTTTGCTAGGGGAATAATGTTCCTTACTCTATCTCTTTTTTCCTTTTCTTATATTGAGAACAATGTGATATTTAAGTGTGAGGTAGGGGAATAGTTGGACTTGCATTTTTGTGCCTTGTAATGATTTTTGTTGATTTGAATGCATTTGGAATATTGGAATTGAGTTTGGAAACTTTGCTTTGTGAAAATTTTTGTGAACAATTGGGATGCTAGCAAGGAGATTTGTCTAATTATAAGGGGAAACTCTATTAGCATTTTTTCAAATTCTCTTCCAAAACTTCACTATGGCCCAAAAATTATTGAAATTTTTGCTATTTTGTTTTAAAAGGGCCAATTTGCTCCAATCTCAAGCGTTGTGATTCTTTCATTTGTTGAAACATTATATGTGTTTTGGAAAATTCATTCCTCATTTGACTTGAAAATAGTGATTATGCAATCAGAATTTTTGCATTTTAAAAAATATATCTTGTAAAGTGAAAAAAATTATGCTTATATTTTCTTCTCTTTACTTTATTTTACAAGTGATTGACATAGTCAATAATAGTTATACTCTTCCTATGATTAATTTTATTGCTTTGAGAAGGATAATTATTTTTATTATAAAAATGAAAGAAAAAGAAAAGACGATAAAAGAGAAAAGGAAACAGAAAGAATAAGAGTTTTTGTTCTACTTCAATGATTCTTGTGCTTAATAACCAGAAGTTTTCATCTAAATTTGTTGATTTTACATAAAAAGATACTTGAATTAACAGTATGTTAAGCAACTAGAATAAGTTAAATGTTGAGTAATCAGTGGTATTCATCTAAAAATGTCGATCTTTGTGTTAAAAGGTGCTTTCACAATTTGAGTAAGATAATAGCAAAATATGAATAAATCTCTCTTGAAATTTGAATTTAAGAAAAACATGATTGTAGGAGAACGATATCAATGAATAACTACGTGATTTTTTTGCTTGTGGAATTAGGTCAGGGTAAGAGATTAAGTTGAACTTGTTGAAATCAGGGTATAATTATCTCTCCTTTACTTGATATTATAAGTGCTCAATGTAAATTGAATGGTTGTATAATAATTATTTGCCTAGTTATGAGGAATTAAATTTTAAAAAATGCATATAGTGTTTCTACCTTTTAGTTTGGTGAGTATGTGTTCCTTTCTTGAGGACAAATAATGATTCAAGTATGGGGAAGTATTTTATTAATACTTAAATGATATTATCTATCATTTTTAGTCACTTTTGGGAAGATGCAAGAAGAAAAAAGGTCATTTTTTGGCTAGAATTGGTTCTAAATGAATATTAGTGTTTTGATTGTGATTTTGTCCCATTTACTCGCATACTTTTGATTTTTTTGTAATATTTGAAGAACAAGCTTGACCTTAATTGGACTTGAAATAAGATTGAGATAAGCTGGTTATGGTCCAAAAGTTCGTACAATTGGAGAGCTTGAAAGGAGGTTAGAGCCAAGGGTGAATTGAGCGAGTTGGAGAAATTTGTTGAACATGAAATGGACCAGGACAGTGCAGGGAAGGATTCCTAACCAGATTCCTGGCCAGATATGAGGCAGAAGCTAGAGTTTCAAATAGCAAAATTTCATAAAGCAAGGGAATTAAATCCAAGTCTAGATATATGGCCTGATATTGGGTCGAATTTAATCTGGCCATGAACAGTGGAGAATCTATAGCTAGATTCTAATCAAACATTTCAGCTGCAACTTGCTCAACTTGCTTCAGCTCCATTATTTCATAACTTTTGAGGGATGAATCCCAAACATTTTAACTGTAAAGTGGAGACTCTATAACCACCTTTAGGACCACTTCTTCTCTATATGAACACCATTGCAAGAATCAAAAAAGAGATTGGAGGGTGAAGATACTTCTTCATTTCAAGATGTAGTCTTCATATTTTCTAAGTTTTACATTAGTATAGGATAGTTTAGGTTTGTTAGCTCATCCTTTCTTGTATATTAATTAGATAAAGATGAAGTTGGAAGATGACGAAGGCAAGGAGAGAGCACATGTGATAAGAGTTACTCTTCCATCCCAATTCTTTATCTTTTATAATTGATTCTAAGTTTAGTTAACATACAATTTTGGATTTTATCTTCAATATGTGTCTCCAAAATTTCATATTTAGAGTTATGGATGGACTTACTATATTTTGTTTATGATATTTATTTGATCATTTGATGATATTATTTTGAGTGAGTTGTTTAGTAAGTTTGCTTTTATAAACATTTTGATGGTATTATTTTAAGTAAGTTTGCTTTTATTTAGTAAGTTATTTAGTAAATTTTTATAAGATTAACAACGCATTTTCTCAAATTTTTGTGGAGGCAATTGCCACCAGTTTTTTATTTTTTAGCAAACCCTATACAAGGGGTGGGGATGCCAACCCCTTATTTTATTTCTAGAAAATCAAATTATAAAGGGGAAAAACCCCCAAAGAGCTAACAAAAATAAAAATAAATTAGGAGTACTAATTCCTTGCAACTTGCAAACACACAAATGAAAATTCTGTACAATCCAACTGTATTGCAGCTTTGACCACCCCAGGTCATTGGTGAATCGAGGTACCAAAGAAATTTCCCTGGAACTACAGACTCGCTAACTTATCTAAAGAGCTATTTGTTTCTCTAAAAATGTGAATGACTGAAGAATATAAGTCTCGAAGTTAAGCTCGAATCCTTCTCAAGGTGTTACGTAATGGCCACCATCCTCGAATTAATCAAACAAACCAAACTCTTAGAATTCACCTCTACAAGCAGACATTGAACCTGAGCATTTCTACACAATTGAAGACCATGCAGCAATGACATACTCTCGGCAATTAGAACATCAACTTCTCCAAATTCCTTATAGAATGGAAAAATTAAACGGCCATCCTCCCAAAACTTGCCCATTAGTGACACTACCATCAGCATTTAACTTGACATACTTATACGGAGGTCTCTTCCAAGAGACCATGATCCATCTTCTTGCCCAAGGATAATCGAAATTGTGACGACCCCACCTCCCCCCTAGGGCGTATCCAAGGGTTTGGCAGACCGCATACCCAACTCTCGCCAGGACTCACTCATGCACCACAAAATTTACAAAACAATAACCTCAACAATAAGAGCAATAGCAATTCTAACCTTAGATGCATACAATCAGGGACATCAAATGCCCAAACCATCCCTAAATATAGCCAGGGCTCCAAACATACAAAGTAAAATCAACCGAATCCGATATGAAGCTAAGAAGTGCTCACGCAAGCAACTAATAAAATTTAGATAAAGATTCCGTCTTCTCCAACTCCCACTCTCACGTTCTCGCCCCCTGTAAGGAAAACAACCTAATGGAATGATTTTTCGCCCAATGAGATTCCAAGAAAACATGCAAGTAAACTAGCAGGCATGATACAATTCACAGGATATCAAGAAACAGGTCATATTCAGATAAATCATGACATAATGTACAGTAAAACAAGTAAACCAGATAGATCATACAAATATGTACAATAAAGAATACATTCATATCAAATGATATAGTCTACTCTCAGGAGCAGGCTCTACAGTAGCATATCCAGGGTCCGTTGACATTCCGTCAATCAATTATAATGTTCGTAAAACACTACTTGTCCCCAGTCCCATTCTAAAATCATCCTCCTATACCGGGCCCGCACGTCAAATAAGTACTCAGGGTTCGTCAATCTCCTCGAACAAACACTTGCCGGCTCGATTCGACCAACTAGCCATGGAACTGGGTTTAAAGGCCCAAGTGTTCAAGTATTCATGATTTGGGTTTAAAACCCCAAGTGTTCAAGTATTCACAAGTGAAGTCATTGGCTATCACCCAATCCTCAAGCATGTCACGATTGGAGACGTTAGCTGTCACAAAATGCTCCGATATTTAAGCATGCCATGAGCTCAAGTCATGAGTTCAAGTCACTGGTAAACAGGTTAGGAAATTCTTTCTTTAACCAAGGCTATACAACTTACCCAACTGCTCTAAAGCTGGTCTCAAGTAATAGTTCCAATGAAGGGTCTAGTTCAGCCGTTACCAGCTGACATTCACGCATAAGCATGAGTAACTCAAGGCTATCTAACTTACCTGACGTCTCAGATAAGGGTGCCAGCGAAGAGGCCAGTTCAGCCGCAACAGGAAGATATACAGCCAGCCTACATTCATGTACATGTACATTCAAATCCGCATGCAAATCATGTAATTCAAGTTCACGAAAGTCGAGTGCGAATAAATACACACTAGCCTAGCCAAGATCAAGTCAAGTAAATTTAGCATGTTAAGTATCTCAAGCATTTCAATTATTTCAAGGTCAATTATTTCAAGTCAAGCCTCAAGTCATATGTATATCAAGTTACTTGTACATGTATATTCGTTCACTTATAAACAAGATGGCCAGAGCCCAGTTAAGTTAGATCAAGTACGATAAAGTACACATTCACCTATGAAATAACAATTCAGAATCCCTAGCAATTTCTAGCAATAAGTCACATTTGATCAAGTAACATGGAACATACAGTTGGAACACTCACCACTGATTCTCAATCTTTCCATTTCAAACCTTGGTTCGTCCTCTCAAGTCCTATGGTCATATAAGCTATCAAGAGTTTATCCACTTAAAGCCAAGATAAAAAAGAAAATAGAAGCTTCAAAGCTTTACTTAAGAAACACAGCAATTTGCAGGTTCAACCCTAATATAGCTTCCAAACGTTCCATGGTTTCTTGTTCAAATTATGGTCAAATCAAGGCGAAAAACCACATGTATGATAGATTAATGCTTAAAGTATAATATGGGGCAAAAAAAATGTCACTTATAGTCAAGAATTTTGAGGAAAACTAGTCAAGACTTGTAATGTTCAAAGCTGGAAATTTCTGACTCTCAAACAGTTTGGGAAAAACTCATTTCCTTTCACTTAAACATCTTTCTTTTGGCTCAAAATCAACACATGTGTAAAGAGAAAAGTCTTGGCAAGTTTCTAGAACAAAAGTAGATCAAAATCAGCATACAAATTCCTGCACTCAAGCTAAAAGTTTGTCCCAAGTTCGAGCCAAAATTCCAGCAAAATTTCCAGCATGACCTTGTCAACTTCCACCTTATTCTTATGGCAAAAACACACTAGAACATGACTAGCATATCATGTATCATATGGTATATATGCTTGGCAAGAAAGACCATCAAAATCACACAAAGATCAACTTGAAACTAGGCTATGTCCTTACCAAAGCTGAAAATTGCAACATAAGCTTGAAAACTATGAAATCTTCCATAAAAGTCATGCCTTTTTTACCCTAAAGCAACATACATCAAGTAAACTCAAAACCTAGTAGAAAAATCTAGTAGTTCATCAAGTAAACTTAGGAAATCATTATTTATCAAGAAAACTTAGTAGTTCCTCAAGTAAAACTAGTAGATCATCATTTTTTTTTGGTCAGAATAGTAGATCATCATATAAACATCAAGAAAGTTAGGTTTTCTAGCAAAGTTTACCTCTTGACCTCCAACCCCAAAGATGACAAGCAAATCATTAGGGATGCAAGATTTTCTTCTTTCAAAACTTCACCAAAAGCTTTCCTCCAAGCTTACCTCAAAATTGATCGAAGTAGATTAGGATTTTTCCTTGGATTCTTCATGATTCAAGCAAGAGATCAAGGCTGGATTTTTTTGTGTTTTCTCTCCCTTTCCTCTCTCCAAAGGGTTGGCCAAAGCAAGCAAAAAGATGGAGGAATAGTTAGGCAAGAAAGCTACAATTGGATATAATCAACTCTAGTCTTGATCAAACTTGGTAGACTAGTGGACAAATGGCAAGGAAAGATGTATTGTCTATCTTTTTGTGTCTCTGTTTGGCTCTAATCACTAACATATCTAATGCCCCTCTAATTAACTCTTAACACCTCTTATCACATAATTCCTTTTGCACAATCTCATACACTTCACTAGTTAGTCACACTAGTATCATACACTATGAAACTTAACATGCACCAAGTTAAATAAGGTAATAGGTTAAAATCCATGATTGAACCAGTAAATCAACCAAGAATTCAAGACAAGTAAGGTCAAATATGAGTTATAAAACAAGTAAAATTTTGGGGTCTCACAGAAATCCCCCTTAAAAGTGCGATACAATAAAAACCTTTGCCTTCACCAATTGCTCAACAAATCTTTCCATCAACCAAATTACATTTTATGCCTCAAAAGGAGCCCATTCAAACCTTGCTTTATTTCGTGCTTTCCACAAAAAACCATAGGATCAGACAAAGAATTATGGCCCTGATATGGTTTGCCGAGACAAGTGGAGTAGAACAATACCAAGATAAACACATTGCAGAGAGTGACTTAGGATCTGGTTGAAGAATGCCGAATCTTCTCCAAAAATGTCTCCAGATTTGAACCGCTATTACACCAGTGAGGAATAGATGAATTAAGGATTCTTCATGCATCAAACAACAAGAACAGTGAGAAACCAAAATGATTCCCCGCCTTTTTAGATTTAAATCCAATGGGACCAGGTTTTCCAATACTTTCCAGGCAAAGAATGATATCTTTAACGGCAATATATCATTCCATATAACCTGTCAACCAAGGACAAATTCCTTTTTTGCCGAAGAGATTCCCAAACCGATTTAATGGAAAAATCTCCTGTTGAGGAGTCTAACCAAACCATAGTATCGTCTTGGTCCGGAAACAATTGGATCTCCTGAACTTGACAAACCAAATGCATTAGTAACCGGAACTTCAACACTTCAGTACTCTAGCTAGCGTCCCCATAAAATTCAGCCACTAACATATGATGAGGATCACCAATAGATGCCATATCTACAAGGGACACATCCAATAACCACCGATCATACAAAAAATCAATGAAACCCTAGCCCAAACACCACCTGATCTTGGATTCAACTAATTCCTGAATATACTTAAGTCACTTCCACGATAGAAGGGGCCTATAAACTTGCACTTTTAACGGATTATATATTTCAAGTGCATAAATTCTGCCCATATTGAGTCATTCTTGCGCAAACGCCACCACAATTTACAAGCAAAAGCCATTTTCATATCCCCAAATGATCGAAATCCCAATCCATCCTCCACTGTTGGAAAACAAGCTTTATCCCAAACAATCCAATGTATTCCTTTAACATGGGCAGATTTATCCCACATGAATGAATTACATATCATTCCCAACCTTTGAAGAACTGCTTTCGGTGACTGAAGAACCTGTAATGCGTACATCGGAATAGACGACACTAATTGCCACCACTTAATTACATGTTACTCCACCAGTGCTAGTAATCTTGTGCATGGATGTATCTTTGTCACTATGAACATAAAATCAAATAAATACTCCAAATTCAAAACCATATGAAATTGACATCCAAATATTTATGAGACGTCTTGATATGGCACAATACTAAATTGAGTTTTGTGTGACTAACTTAAATCTTGGTTTGATTTGTTGACTTATTGGCTCAATAGCCACAATTGTCAATTGTGCAAAGTTACAATTGTTGATAATTACAATTGTCAATTGTGCAAAGGTACAATTGTTGACAATTGTGCACAAACTCTACATCCCACATCGGTTATTTTAGAAGTTGAAGGATTGCTTAACAGTTATAAAAGAACTCTCAAGCTTCCTAATAGAAATACACCAAGCAAGAGCATCATAACTTGCTTTCTTCTCTCTCTTTGTAATATTTCTTCTAGTGAAATATTAAGTTGTCGTTAGTGTCCGAGGACGTAGGCAAATTAGCTGAATCTCGTTAAATTCTGGTGTTCTATTTTATTATCTATTTAGTAGCTATATTTGTAGGTATATTTGTAGTGAGTTATTATGCAATTAATTGCATATATAGGTGATTCTGTCTAGAAAATTGGTACTTAAGCAGACCAGTGTGCCTCACCAAATATTTCCTGAAAATTATCATTTTGTAATTTTAGATACAATAATTTACTCGTTATACCTTAATTTGGTAGAGCTTCCGCAACAATTGGTATCAGAGCTCAAGGTTTCTTAGTATGCTCTGTGATTGCATCATAGTCTGATCTTTCACATCAGAAAAGATTTCTTGGGCTATTGTTATTCTACATTTAGGAGCTACTAAATATAATTTGTAAAGATGGCTGAAAATAGATTTTCATCTACAATGCAAGCATCGATAAACTCATCGTTGTTTATTATGGCGAGAAATGCTATGATGAATGCAAAATTAAATGTGGAGACATTTGATGGTACCGGTCATTTTAGTATGTGGCAAAGTGAGATTCTAGACGCGCTATTTAATCAAGATCTAGACATTGCCATTGAAGAAGAGAAACCAGAAGAAATAGAAGAGAAGGAATGGAGGACCCTAAATCGTTTAGCGTATGGTACAATTCGATCGTGTCTTTCAAGGGAACAGAAATATGTGTTCTCAAAAGAAACTTCTGCAAATAAATTGTGAACTGGATTGGATGAGAAGTTTTTGAAGAAAAATTGTCAAAACAGACTCAATATGAAGAAGCATTTGTTTCGCTTCACTTATGTTCTCGGCACAATTCTAAGTGATCACATCACTAATTTCAATCAGTTAATCACTGATCTGATGAATTTAAATGTGACATTTGAAGATGAAGATTTGGCTCTCATGTTATTGGGATCTCTTCCTGAGGAGTTTGAGTAGCTTGAAACAACTCTACTCCATGGGAAAGCTGAGGTGTCACTCAGTGAAACTAGCTCTGCCTTATACAGCTACGAGTTCAGAAGAAAAGACAAGCAAAGTAGCAGAGATGGAGTAGCAGAAGTTCTGGTAACTAGAGGACGCTCACAAAACCAGAGAAACGGAACAAGAGGTAGATCCAAGTCAAGAGCTAGACTAAACAAAGATGAGTGTGCTTTTTGCAGAGAGAATGGACACTGGAAAGCTGAAGAGTAGACCTGACAAGGAAAAAATTGTTGCGGATTCAAATGTAGCTGAGTGCATTGATCAAGACTCAGACTTTTCATTAGCTGTCATGCCTACTGGTCATTCTAGTACATGATTATTGGACTCAGGTTGTAGTCATCATATGACGTCCAATAGGGAATGGTTCTTTGATTTCAAGAAACAAGAAGGTGGAGTCGTCTACATGGCAGATGAGACCACATTAGCAACAAATGGGGTTGGTTCAATTCGGCTGAGGAATCGGGATGGATCAATTAGGATTCTAACTGATGTCCGATATGTGCCAGAATTGAAAAAGAACCTCATTTCTGTGGGAGTACTAGAATCAATGGGCTACAAGGTGTCGGCATATAATGGGGTGATAAAAATCATTTCAGGTGCATTGGTGCTGGTGAAAGGAATCCGAAAAAATAATAACTTATATTACTATCAAGATAATGCAGTTGTTGGAGTAGCGGCAGTGGCTTCTAGTGATGATCGAGAATTGAAAGTAACCAGATTGTGGCATATGTGCTTAGGGCATGCTGAAGAAAAATCCTTGAATCTTTTGATGAATTAAGGACTATTGAAAGGAGCCAGTGTTTGCAAGTTAGATTTTTGCAAGCATTGTGTGAAAGGGAAGCAGACAAGGGTAAAATTTGGCACTGCAATTCACGATACCAAGGGTATTTTGGATTATGCGCACTCTGATGTGTGGGGACCTTCTAAAACAACTTCTCTGGGAGACAAAAATTATTTTGTTACCTTTATCGATGACTTCTCTCGAAGAGTATGGGTGTATACTATGAAGGCGAAAAGTGAAATATTGAAAATTTTTATCAAGTGAAAAAACATGGTGGAAACTCAAACAGAAAGAAAGATCAAACGCTTTCGAACAGACAACGGAAGTGAATACAGTAGTGATCCATTCATGAAGGTCTGTGAGAATGAAGGCATTGTTCGGCACTTCACAATCAGGGATACATCACAACAGAATGGGATGGCAGAGCGTATGAACCGGACATTGGTGGAGAAAGTTTGGTGTATGTTGTCCAATGCTGGGTTGGGCAGACAATTTTGGGCTGAAACTTTAGCATATGCAAATCACCTCGTCAACCGCTTTCCATCAACTGCTATTGGTGAAAAAACACCATTAGAGAAATGGTCAGGAAAACTTGCTACAACTTATGATTCCTTACATGTGTTTGGTTCTAGCGCATATTATCATGTTAAAGAATCAAAGTTGGATCCAAGGACGAAGAAAGCGCTCTTTATGGGGATCACGACAGGCATTAGAGGTTATCACCTTTGGTATTCCGAGACAAAGAAGATAGTTTTCAGCAGGGATGTCACCTTTGATGAATCTACCATGTTAACAAAAGTAGATGTACAGCAGAATGATGGCACTCCACAACAGGTGGAGAGCACTCTGAAGCAGGTGGAGTTTGAAAGAAGCATTATCAGACCAACGATGGATATAGGAGCAGATGAAAGGACTCCTATGATAGAAGAAGAATCAACTGAAGAAAATGTTCCAGTTGGAGAGTTTTCACAGCAACTTGAATCAATTGCATTGAATAAGCCAAAGAGGAATATTAAAGTACCTGCTCGGTATGTTAATATGGTGGCTAATGCATCTCCAATTGTAATAGATGAAGTTCCTACCACTTATCTTGAAGCTGTCCAAAGTTCAGAGAAAGGAAAATGGAGGACAGCCATGGAAGAAGAAATGTAGTCCCTTTATAAGAATCAGACTTGGCAACTTGTCAATCTGTCAAAGGGAAAGAAGGCAATTGGGTGCAAGTTGGTATATACAAAGAAGAAAGGATTTCCTAATAAGTCTGGTGTTCGCTACAAAGTAAAATTGGTGGCTAAAGGCTACGCTCAGAAGGAGGAAATTGATTACAACGAAGTGTTTTCTCCAGTCGTGAAACATTCTTCCATCAGAATTTTATTGGCTTTGGTAGCACAATTGGATCTGGAACTTGTCCAACTAGATGTAAAAACTGCATTTTTACATGGTGACTTGGAAGAGGAAATCTACATGACTCAACCAGAAGGATTCAAAGTTACTGGTAAAGAAAAGATGGTGTGCAAACTTAACAAATCGTTGTATGGATTGAAATAGCCTCCAAGGCAGTGGTACAAGCGATTTGACAAGTTTATGATGGGGCAGAGGTACACAAGAAGCAAATATGATGACTGTGTATATTTGCGCAAGCTACGAGATGGATCCTACATATATCTTCTTCTTTATGTTGATGATATGTTGATAGCTTCCAAGGATCAATGTGAGATTGAAAAATTAAAATCTCATTTGAGTCGAGAGTTTGAAATGAAGAATTTCGGCGAAACCAAGAAAATTCTCGGCATGGAGATAAGCAGAGATAGAAGATTTGAAAGGCTTTATTTGAATCAGAAAGAGTATCTTAGTAAAGTATTAAAGAGGTTTGGCATGAATGAAATGACCAAACCTATTAGTACTCCACTTGCTCCTCATTTCAAGCTCAGTGCATCTTTATCTCCAAAGAATGATAAAACGAGAATATATGGCAAAGGTACCATATGCAAATGCGGTAGGTAGCTTGATGTATGCTATAGTATGTACAAGGCCCGACATTTCACAGACAGTTGGAGTTGTGAGCAGGTACATGCATGATTCTGGTAAGGAGCATTGGCAGGCTGTGAAATGGCTTTTACGGTACATTTTGAACACCATAGATGTTGGATTAGTATTTGAGCGAGATGAAAAGATTGGTCAAAGCGCAGTTGGATATTGTGATTCTGACTACGCAGGAGATCAAGATACACGTCGATTAACGACTGGGTATGTATTTACACTTGTTAAGGCACCAGTCAGTTGGAGGTCTACCTTGCAGTCAACAGTTGTTTTGTCTACTACAGAGGCGGAGTATATGGCAGTTACGGAGGCTGTTAAGGAAGCAATTTGGTTTCATGTGTTGCTTGATGAATTGGAAATCAGACAAAAGTCTATCAAAGTTCATTGTGATAGTCAGAGTGCTATTCATTTAGCAAAGAACCAAGTTTATCATGCAAGAACAAAACATATCGACGTACGGTATCATTTTGTGAGGAAGATTTTGGAAGATAATACGATACTATTTCAAAAGATTCAGACCAAAGAGAATCCTGCTGATATGCTTACGAAGGTTATGACAACTATCAAATTCCAACATTATTTGAATCTGATAAATGTTGTGCACAACTTGAAGATTGGCGCTTGACAGCGCATTTGAAGACACCACCCAATGTTGAGAGAAGAGTGAAGCATTGAAGATGTAGAGATTTCGCCAAGGTGAAGAATTGTTGACTTATTGGCTCAATAGCCACAATTGTCAATTGTGCAAAGTTACAATTGTTGACAATTACAATTGTCAATTGTGTTGACAATTACAATTGTCAATTGTTGACAATTGTGCAAAGCTACAATTGTTGACAATTGTGCACAAACTCTACATCTCACATCGGTTATTTTAGAAGTTGAAGGATTGTTTGACAATTATAAAAGAACTCTCAAGCTTCCTAATAGAAATACACCAAGCAAGAGTATCATAACTTGCTTCATTCTCTCTCTTTGTAATATTTCTTCTAATGAAATATTAAGTTGTCGTTAGTGTCCGAGAACGTAGGCAAATTAGTCGAACCTCATTAAATTCTGGTGTTCTATTTTATTGTCTATTTAGTAGCTATATTTATAGGTATATTTGTAGTGAGTTATTGTGCAATTAATTGCATATATAGGTAATTCTGTCTAGAAAATTGGTACTTAAGCAGGCCAGTGTATCTCACCAAATATTTCTTGGGAATTACCATTTTGCAATTTTAGATACAATAATTTACTCATTATACTTTAATTTGGTAGAGCTTCCGCAACATGATTTTCATTTATTCTGGTTTTCTTTGTGATGATTCAAATTTTGGGAAAGGATGAGGATTAAAAACTGATAAATAGAGATCTCTTGATATGTTAATCTATTCTATTTACTGACCTGAATTGGTGTTTAAAAGGAATATTTTTGGATTGATTTTTTTTCTTTTACTTGAGAAAGTTTCGAAAGAAACAAAAAGGGCTTCTAACTTTACTGATGTTGTCCTAAACAGGCCAATCTAGAGGGAGGATAAATAGTTTGATATGTGATATTTGACTACATCTAAGACTTAATCTGACTTGGAAAAACTTCATCAAATTAGAATAGGACAAAACAGTTGCAAACTCCAAATATATTCCAAATTATATAATGCTTGGAATAAAGTAAAAAATTTAATCAAATATCAAAGTAAGCGCAACATAGATAATATCAAAACTTGGTGTAAATATTCAAGTTAACTCTTAACACGAAAAATAAAGTGCAGCAAAAATAAAAGAGAGTAAACAGTTGACAATAATAAACAAAACTAATTAGTATTTGATTTTGTTATTTAGGTGTAATGATAGTTTTAGATTAAAGTGATAAGTGGCATAAGAATTGGTTTCATAGTTAATTTCATTGTTGAATTTGTACAGGTATGCAAAAGTTGAGTTCATTGTGATAGTTGATTAGATAGCAGTATTTATAGGCTTTGTGGTCGGTTGGTCTACGTGTACAAAACACTTAAGAGTGATTGATCTATTAAAGTTTAGTTATATTTGGACACATATTTTGCCTTCCGCATTCTGTCGTTTATGATAAACAAAAGCCTTATAGCCTGTTATATTCATTCGTTATCAACTATATTCTGACTACTTGTTTCTTGATTTGCAAAAATATATTATCTTCTGCTGTATATTTTTTTATGCTAACAAGCCATATCCCAACTATGGATTCAAGAATTTGATTCGAGAGTGTCTAGGATGCCTATGCCATAGTGATAGTTATAGAGTTTGTGGTAGAGTACTCAAAAATCGGAAAATGGAACCACTATGGAGTTAGTTTTGAGATACTCGTT
Organism: Coffea eugenioides; assembly: GCF_003713205.1. Lineage (NCBI taxonomy): Eukaryota > Viridiplantae > Streptophyta > Magnoliopsida > Gentianales > Rubiaceae > Coffea > Coffea eugenioides. Next base: position 30,623,917 of record NC_040040.1, on the reverse strand, counting down.
TATTGGTTGACAAATAAAAAAAAAATTGCCCCTAACTGAACAAAGATTTGAAAACAGGGACTATGCTGAAATTATTTCTATCATTGTAGGTAGTGATATTTAATACAGAAGTGTCTTAAAAAGTATTGTTAGGGTGAATTCAATAATGGTTTTCAAACGAAATTCTGAAGAATAAGAAAAAATTACTTTTTCAAGAATATGCATATCTATGGGTGGAGAATTTTATAAAAGATTTTTTCTCACTTCTAAGTCATCCATCTTTTTTTGGTTGATGTTTTTTATATTTTAAAGGAATTTCCATATGAATCTAATCACAAGTCAAAAACTGGCTTGGAATGGGAAGTTAATTCTAAAGAGGTTTTGTTTATTGGCAATGGAGAAATTTCTAAAGATTTTAATGAGCATGAAAACTTTGATTTGCACCAATTATTTGGGGTGATTGATGACAAAAAATTTTGTTACTGAAGGCATTGATTTGGATGATGACAAAAAAAAAATTTCTTTAAATTGTGGAGTGGATAAATCTATTAGAATTTATATGGTGGAAATTATTTTTGGCAAAAGGAAAGGTATGATTTCTTGGGTTTTGAGAATTGTGTGGTTGGTGGTTATCATGGATATGGTGATTATAATGGTGAATGAGTCAGCACAAATGAATTTTCTTGTTAATAGTGAACTGGCTGCCAAATTGTATGCAAACTACAAGCCTATTCCATTAATACAAGTGAAGACAAAAATTTTGAATTACAAATTGGAGTTGCGCGAAGTCGACGCTATAATAGAGTTTGCATTGGAGATTGTTACTCATGATGGCATTACTGATGATATCCATAAGAGTTTAGTTTAAGGATTGAGTTTATTATTTAGGTATTATTATAGTTTTAGGTTTAATAGTTAAAAGTGGTATAGGAATTGGTTTCATAGTTAATTTGGTCATTGAGTTTGCATACGTACATGAAAGCAATGTCCATTATGGTAGTTGATTAGATTGATTGTATTTTAAAGGCCTTGTTATTATTACCCAAATTTAAATGTTATAACTTTTCTCTATTGTTTTTGTTATAGTATTTTAAGTGATCAAATTTTTTCTTGAAAGTCTTGAATTCTTTAGTTTCTTGATTTTCTTGTTTTCCCTTTTGAATTAGTTTTTGTCTAACTAGCAGTCATGATTTCTCTAAAGTATGGGGGCAGGAAAATTTAAACTGTAACATTATAGGTCAACCTGCTACTGTGGAAAATGACGTACATATTAGAAAAGTTTTCTTAACTCTCCTTGTTCTTTGATTACTTGGACTACAAAATCAAATCAAATTATGAGGTAAAGTAATGAAAAGATTTGTCAATAACAATATAACAATAATGTTAGCAGAAAACCACCATAAAAAGTAATCAGTAACATAAGCTGTTCCTAAAACATACATTATGGAGGGCTTTATAATCAAGATATTGAATGCCAATCCAGATATTGATTCAAAAAATTGATTAGAAAAAGGATCATTAGTTCCACAGTTGGACAACCATTATTAATCCGCATCATTATTATAAACATCAAAAATATGCAAATAATTGTAGAAACTTTGTTTATGATATCAAAATTAAATAGTTCATCATCATTCTAATCTTTGAAGTATTACTTAATTGACACACAAAATTAATTTTTATAAACAAAAGGTGAAAGAATTGTAGATAGCACTATTTCTTACCTTTTTAATTTTTACACTTCCAATGCTCCTAAATTATATGAATAATAATTTACAAGATAGGTATGAAAAGAATAGAAGGCAATGATAAAGAAATTATATGCATTAAAGAGTTAAAAAATTAAATATTCTATATAGGTTGTAAATGTTAGATAATAGTAAAGATGCAATCCTGGAATACAGACAAAGATGAGTAGAATAAGGCAAGAGTTATTATTGTTTAATTAATTGGAAACAATTATGCACCGGTAAGTGGTAATGTTTAAGCCTAGTTGGGTAAGATGCCTACCATGTAACCACAGGTCACTTAAGTGATCAAGGGTGTAAGTGGAGCACCACTGTTGATCCTCTAGAGAAAAAAAAAAAGAAAAGAAAAAAATTTTGTAATGTTTAAATCTAAAGGAGATTTACAAAAATTTTTGGGTATTAGACACTCCAAAATCAATTCATCGCGGGACGGTGAAATAAGTGTTTTGGACCCTTGAATCATAAAAGTTTCAATATTTAAAATACAAACTAATATCATTATTTAGAGAATGGTTTCCTAAAATGATCATATAATTTTTTTAAAAAATTATAATGTGATTTATTGACTAAATTTAATATTTTTGGCTTAATTAAAGTTGGTAATGAACGGTTGGTTCACTCAAAACCATTTTCGATTCAATAGTTCAATCAGTCTCTATTGAATCTACATCCTGTCTACCTTTAGGTAACAAAAACAATTCTTTCTATCCAGTCACTAAAACCTATCACAGAGTCAGCAATTAGACCATCCCAGTTCAGCAACAATTATTCACTCATCGTTTTCCCATGGAGAGTTAAAATTTTTCAATGAAATGACATTCCACCCCATATTTGCAATCCTATTAAATTCGTACAGTGGTGACCCAGCCATTGTGTATGTTGACAAAAAAATGGAGTCCTAGGATATATAGGTAAAAAGCAAGTCCCTAATTTTCAGAGTCGAAAGCTCAACATCTCTGGTGAATTCAGTGATAAAGGATAAGGCAAATGAGAACTAACATATGTTTTCTAAATGACATTCAGTAAGTTAATGCCTGCATGATGGAGTACTACATATGGTGATCCTCTGAGGGCTGTACATAAGCGAACATAGCAAGGCTTAGAGCATTATGTAATTCCAAGTAGCAACCCAACAGAACAGTAGCTACCCAACAGAACAGTAGCTAATGCGAAATATTGCAGTGATATTATGTTTCACAATCAGCATTCAAATGTTTTCTGCAGGGCTGATTTGGGAGGGGGACGGGAGGTGTTGGGAAGCAAAACCCACAGAAGGACAATTCACAATAACAGATGTCCCCTTCAGATATATTACTTGTTGGACGAAACAAGATGACAATAATCTTGAAGCAATTCTTATGGCAACAAGTGAAAAACGAATTCGTTGCAGGAAGAAAAAAGAAATAAGGAGACAAACTTTTCTTTCAAAGCAATCATGCACTTCATTATCAAATTCTCTTGGTCCATCTCACATGGCAATTTATACAGCCTCATATAGACTCATCTCTGGACAAAATAGTCAAATAGATAATTGGACACGACCTTTCTTTAGTTCAATATATGCATATGAGACACGTGATGCAAAAATTTCAAGCTCAATTTGCTTCAACACAAGCCGGAACCATATACTGCAAAAGTTATCCGCTTTATCTAACACTTTAATTAAACGTAACAACTCATACTCCTAAAATCAATTTCCGTTTCAACTTTGCCTTTAAGGGCAGCAAAAAAGAACTCTAAAATCCCATTTTCTTCATTATGCTTAACTGGAAAATGAAATCACTAGAACCCATCACAAATTAAATGATCTGCTGATCATAACAATAAAGTATCATTTTAACTTTGCCAAAATCATAAACACTGTTCAAGCAGCACAAAGCAAACATTTCTGAACTCTCTCACAATACATGAAATAATCAACATCTAATACTAATATTCATATTCATATTAAACACATCCCATAGTCTAACATAACATTCATCAACACCTCAACTCCCTAAGCACCACAAAAAAACCCCATAACCCAAAAACATCCAAACTACTAATCTCAAAACCCAATAGGCCATAAACAAGTACTATTAGGGAGTATATTTACCCACTGTTATGTTGCGGAAGCCCTACCAAAGTTAAGGTATAACGAGTAAATTATTATACCTAAAATTGCAAAATGGTAATTCCCAGGAAATATTTGGTGAGGCACACTGGCCTGCTTAAGTACCAATTTCCTAGACAGAATCACCTATATATGCACTTAATTGCACAATAACTCACTACAAATATACCTACAAATATAGCTACTAAATAGACAATAAAATAGAACACCAGAATTTAACGAGGTTCGGCTAATTTGCCTACGTCCTCGGACACTACCGACAATTTAATATTTCACTAGAAGAAATATTACAAAGAGAGAGAAGAAAGCAAGTTATTGGCTCTTGCTTGGTGTACTTGAATTGGTTTGTTTGAGAGCTATTTATAGTTCTCAAACAACCTCTCAAATGTTAAACTTAACCGATGTGGGATTTAGAAATTTAGGCCAAAGAATTCAAAGTCCTCAATTTTGGCTTGAAAAAGTCATCAATTGAGGCTTGGCTTTGAATTCAACAAATCTCCACCTTGGCATAATTTCTAATCCCACCAAAAATACAAATTTTTTTTCCCTCAAATTCGGTGGTGTCTTCAAATGCGTTGTCAAGCGCCAATCTTCAAGTCGTGCACAACATTTATCAAATTCAAACAATGTTGGAATTTGATAGTTGTCACAACCTTCGTAAGCATATCAGCAGGATTCTCCTTGGTCTGAATCTTTTGAAGTAGTATCGTACTATCTTCCAAAATCTTCCTCACAAAATGATACCGTACGTCGATATGCTTCGTCCTTGCATGATAAACTTGGTTCTTTGCTAAATGAATAGCACTCTGACTATCACAATGAACTTTGATAGACTTCTGTCCAATTTCCAATTCATCAAGCAATCCATGAAGCCAAATTGCTTCCTTAACAGCTTCCGTAACTGCCATATACTCCGCCTCTGTAGTAGACAAAGCAACTGTTGACTGTAAGGTAGACCTCCAACTGACTGGTGCCTTAGCAAGTGTAAAAACATACCCAGTCGTTGATCGACGTGTATCTTGATCTCCTGCGTAGTCGGAATCACAATATCCAACTACGCCTTGACCAATCTTCTCATCCCGCTCAAATACTAATCCAACATCTACGGTGTTCAAAATATACCGTAAAATCCATTTCACAGCTTGCCAATGCTCCTTGCCAGGATCATGCATGTACCTGCTCACAACTCCAACTGCTTGTGAAATGTCGGGCCTTGTACACACCATAGCATACATCAAGCTACCCACCGCATTTGCATACGGTACCTTTGCCATATATTCTCGTTCTGCATCATTCTTTGGAGATAACGATGCACTAAACTTGAAATGAGGAGCAAGTGGAGTACTAACAGGTTTAGTCTTTTCATTCATACCAAACCTCTTTAATACTTTACTAAGATACTCTTTCTGTGTCAAATAAAGCCTCCCCAATCTTCTATCTCTACTTATCTCCATGCCGAGAATTTTCTTGGCTTCGCCGAGATCCTTCATTTCAAACTCCCGACTCAAATGAGATTTCAATTTTTCAATCTCACCTTGATCCTTGGAAGCTATCAACATATCATCAACATAAAGAAGAAGATATATGTAGGATCCATCTCGTAGCTTGCGCAAATATACACAATCATCATATTTGCTTCTTGTGTACCTTTGCCCCATCATAAACTTGTCAAATCGCTTATACCACTGTCTTGGAGACTGCTTCAATCCATACAACGATTTGTCAAGCTTGCATACCATCTTTTCTTTACCAGCAACTTTGAATCCTTCTGGCTGAGTCATGTAGATTTCCTCTTCCAAGTCACCATGTAAAAACGCAGTTTTTACATCTAATTGGACAAGTTCCAGATCCAATTGTGCTACCAAAGCCAATAAAATTCTGATGGAGGAATGTTTCACGACTGGAGAAAACACTTCGTTGTAATCAATTCCCTCCTTCTGAGCGTAGCCTTTAGCCACCAATCTTGCTTTGTAGCGAACACCAGACTTGTCAAGAAATCCTTCCTTCTTTGCATATACCCACTTGCATCCGATTGCCTTCTTTCCCTTTGGAAGACTGGTTAGCCTCCATGTTTGATTCTTATGAAGGGAATGTACTTCTTCATCCATTGCAATCCTCCACTTTTCTTTATCCGAACTTTGAGCTGCTTCATTGAAAGTGGCAGGAATATCAACATTTATGGTTGGGGATGCATAGGCCACTATATCAGCAAAACGAGCAGGTTTTCTGATTGTCCTCTTTGGCCTACTGGTTGCAATTGATTCATGTTGCTGTGAAAGTTCTTCAACTGGAACATTTTCTTCAGTTGATTCTTCTTCTACCATAGGAGTCCTTTCATCTACTCCGATATCCACTGCTGGTCTGATAATGCTTCTTTCAAACTCCATCTGCTTAGGAGTGCTCTCCACCTGTTGGGGAGTACTATCATTCTGCTGTACATCTACCTTTGTTAACATGGTAGATTCATCAAAGGTGACATCCCTGCTGAAAACTATCTTTTTCGTTTCGGGACACCAAAGGCGATAACCTTTAATGCCTGTTGTGATCCCCATAAAGAGCGCCTTCTTCGCCCTTGGATCCAACTTTGATTCTTTAACATGATAATATGCAGTAGAACCAAACACATGTAAGGAATCATAATCTGTAGCAGGTTTTCCCGACCATTTCTCTAATGGCGTTTTGCCGCCAATAGCAGTTGATGGTAAGCGATTAACGAGGTGATTTGCATATGCTAAAGCCTCAGCCCAAAATTGTCTGCCCAACTCAGCATTGGACAACATACACCGAACTTTCTCCACCAATGTCCGGTTCATACGCTCTGCCACCCCGTTTTGCTGTGGTGTATCTCTGACTGTGAAGTGCCGAACAATGCCTTCATTTTCACAGACCTCCATGAACGGATCACTAGTGTATTCACCTCCGTTGTCTGTTCGAAGGCGTTTGATCTTTCTTTCTGTTTGAGTTTCCACCATCTTTTTCCACTTGATGAAAATTCCCAATACTTCACTTTTCGCCTTCATAGTATACACCCATACTCTTCGAGAGAAGTCATCGACAAAGGTAACAAAATAATTCTTGCCTCCCAAAGAAGTTGTTTTGGAAGGTCCCCACACATCAGAGTGCACATAATCCAAAATACCCTTGGTATCGTGAATTGCAGTGCCAAATTTTACCCTTGTCTGCTTTCCTTTGACACAATGCTCGCAAAAATCTAACTTGCAAACACTGGCTCCTTTTAATAGTCCTTGATTCATCAGAAGATTCAAAGATTTTTCTCCGGCATGCCCTAAGCGCATATGCCATAATCTGGTTACTTTCAATTCTCGATCATCACTGGAAGCCACGGCCGCTACTCCAACAACTGCATTACCTTGATAGTAATACAAGTTATTATTTTTCCGGATTCCTTTCACCAGCACCAATGCACCTGAAATGATTTTCATCACTCCATTATATGCCGACACCTTGTAGCCCATTGATTCTAGTACTCCCACAGAAATGAGGTTCTTTTTCAATTCTGGCACATATCGGACATCAGTTAGAATCTTAATTGATCCATCCTGATTCCTCAGCCGAATTGAACCAACCCCATTTGTTGCTAATGTGGTCTCATCTGCCGTGTAAACGACTCCACCTTCTTTTTCCTTGAAATCAAAGAACCATTCTCTATTGGACGTCATATGATGGCTACAACCTGAGTCCAATAGCCATGTACTAGAATGACCAGTAGGCATGACAGCTAATGAAAAATCTGAGTTTTGATCAATGCACTCAGATACATTTGAATCCGCAACAGCTTTTTCTTTGTCAGGTCTACCCTTCAGTTTTGGACAGTCCTTCTTCCAGTGCCCTTTCTCTCTGCAAAAGGCACACTCATCTTTACTTAGTCTGGCTCTTGACTTGGATCTTCTTCTCGTCCCCTTTCTCTGGTTTTGTGAGCGTCCTCTAGTTACCAGAGCTTCTGCTGCTCCATCTCTGCTATTTTGCTTGTCTTTTCTTCTGAGCTCATAGCTGTACAGGGCAGAGCTAACTTCACTGAGGGACACCTCAGCTTTCCCATGGAGTAGAGTTGTTTCAAGATGCTCAAACTCCTCAGGAAGAGATCCCAACAACATGAGAGCCAAATCTTCGTCTTCAAATGTCACATCTAAATTCATCAGATCAGTGATTAACTGATTGAAATTAGTGATGTGATCACTTAGAGTTGTGCCAGGAACATAAGTGAAGCGAAATAAACGCTTCTTCATGTTGAGCCTGTTCTGACAATTTTTCTTCAAGAACTTCTCCTCCAATCCAGTCCATAATTTATTTGCAGAGGTTTCTTTTGAGAACACATATTTTTGTTCCCTTGAAAGACACGATCGAATTGTACCACACGCTAAACGATTTAGCGTCCTCCATTCCTTCTCTTCAATCTCTTCTGGTTTCTCTTTTTCGATGGCAATGTCTAGACCTTGATTAAAGAGCGCGTCTAGAATCTCACTTTGCCACATGCCGAAATGACCGGTACCATCAAATGTCTCCACATTTAATTTTGTATTCGTCATAACATTTCTCGCCATAATAGATAATGACGAGCTTGTTGATGCTTGCATTGTAGATGAAGATCTACTTTCGGCCATCTCTACAAATTATATTTAGTAGCTCCTAAATGTAGAGTAACAATAGCCCAAGAAATCTTTTCTGATGTGGAAGATCAGACCATGCTGCAACCACAGAGCATACTAAGAAACCTCGAGCTCTGATACCAATTGTTGCGGAAGCCCTACCAAAGTTAAGGTATAACGAGTAAATTATTGTACCTAAAATTGCAAAATGGTAATTCCCAGGAAATATTTGGTGAGGCACACTGGCCTGCTTAAGTACCAATTTCCTAGACAGAATCACCTATATATGCACTTAATTGCACAATAACTCACTACAAATATACCTACAAATATAGCTACTAAATAGACAATAAAATAGAACACCAGAATTTAACGAGGTTCGGCTAATTTGCCTACGTCCTCGGACACTACCGACAATTTAATATTTCACTAGAAGAAATATTACAAAGAGAGAGAAGAAAGCAAGTTATTGGCTCTTGCTTGGTGTACTTGAATTGGTTTGTTTGAGAGCTATTTATAGTTCTCAAACAACCTCTCAAATGTTAAACTTAACCGATGTGGGATTTAGAAATTTAGGCCAAAGAATTCAAAGTCCTCAATTTTGGCTTGAAAAAGTCATCAATTGAGGCTTGGCTTTGAATTCAACATGTTAATCCTAGATTAATCCTCATATTCATCAGCATCCAAACGCCTGCCAATCTCAAAGGAAACAAAAGCATCCACACAGGCATACTGGACTTGATCAGGATTCAACCAGCGGCTATCCCACCTACCCATAGTCACCCATCTGGGCTTCTGAACTTCTCTCCCAAGCACCAATCTAGCCAGCTCTTTCATCCCAGCATTTCTCAGTTCCTTCCTATCATACTCACCAGCAGCCAACCGACGCAAGTCCACAATCCTCCCACTAACTTCCAGCCCATAATCCCCCTCCAGATTCTGAACATCGTTCTGGATCCCAACTCCGACGAAAGTGTAGTCCTCCTTGGCGAGAAAATCTCGGAGATCCTCGGGAATGAACTCGTCCTCGTTGTACTCGCGGGAACAGCGGAGGATTTGGAAGACGAGGCAACGGCGGCCCACGCAGAGCTGGAGAGTGGCGACTGGGTTCCTGTGGTACTTGCTGAAGCTGGGACGCCACTCAACGTCGAGGCCGACGATGAGGTTGTTCAGACGATGGCGGTGGATTCTCTGGGTGTGGGAGAGCCAGCGTGAGACTTGGGAAGGGTCGTGGGTGACCATTGTGTTGATGCGGTCGGAGTAGAAGTAGATGTCGTAGAAGTCGTGGCTGTCGTCAGGGATGTCGTGATCCACTATTCCGATTTCCATGGCTGATGGAGTGTGTTTTCAGTGTGTGACTGTGTGTGTGTGTGTGTGTCTGTGTGTTTCTTTGGCGGTTGGGAGCGGATGGATCAGCGGAGTGCGTTTTGAGGGAGAATTTTTTGGCCTTTTCGAAGCTGGGAAGAAAATGGAAACTCCCGATGGAAAAGTTGATAAAGCCAGAATGGGGTCAATTACCGTATGAACTGTACAAAGTACAATGTACTATTATGTATTTAGTATATACAAAGTATATTGAAACGATATAATACATATAGTTGTATACTTATATCTATATAAATTTGAGAAGGAATTTTTAGTGTAAAGGCTTCCTAGACCTCCAAACTCACCATCCTTTTTTCGTAAATTTTTTATTTATTTAAATTCACAAAATCTATTCATTCCAATCAAATGCATTTGATTTCAAAATTTTTAAATGCATTTCCTTTCAAATTTTTTAATTATTTCAAAAGCTTCCACAATGTAGCACACCAAACTTTGCTGATCCTCTACGTTTTTAGTGGATCGACATGTATATTTTGATTTAACAATTTGAATTCAGCACAACCTCCTTATGCACTTTGACTATTGACAACAATAAAGAAATTAGTATAATTGAACATGGATTCCAAACATGACCGAATGCACATTCTATCCTTTTATCTAGATACAAAATCTTTTTTAGTTTTGATCAAACTGAATCTATTCTCAAACATGTTATCCGATATATATATATTAATTCGTTAGTTGTACATTACGTAATTTTATTTTAAAATATCATCTAAATATTTTGATATTTTTCATATAACACAACTATATTAAAAAGGATGTATAAACAATATTTTGATATTTTCCTCTTATCTTGATATTTTTTGCATATACAGATATAAATAAATAAATGTGCATTTTAATGGTTATTTTTTGGAAGCTTTTTTTCAAAAATTTTGTGACTACAAATATTTATCTAAAAACCATTTCAAAATGTTTGTCCATAGAAAAACATCAAAGTCAATAAAATTTCACAAATTTTATACTCTAAATTCAATTTTTCTCCAAAACCATAATTTTAATCTATTGATTGGTAAAAAATGATTGAAAAATGAGAAAACAAATCATAAATAGTGAACAGATGAAACATGGAACCACAGGGTTAGGAAAGGGCAAACTATCACCGGGGCAAAATTTTAGCTATAGTATGGGACAAAGAGTGGTAGAATAATCGAAAAAAAATAGTAGAATAAAAGATGAATAGGACTACGAGAATATGTGGGAAAGGAACCATTAGGCTGTCAAGGACAAGAAAGGTAAGATTTACGAGGAGGAAATGGCAGCTATAGGAAAAATGGGGCTTCCAGATGAATAAAGGGTGGTATATGTGGCAATTATAAGTAATATCATGGGGTTGGGAAATTGGTGAGACTGGGGAAAAGTTAGAAAGATGAGATTATATATTTGTTTAGTATGCTTTAACTTTGGGTATTTCTTAAGGTACTTTTGTGCACTTTTTAGAATATTTCAATCTATTTTGGATTTTTAACATAAGATATTCTGGTATTTACACTAATAGGAAACTCTTTTATTCATTTTTTAATTTTCTTTTCATATAGCTTATTTTTATAAAGTAATATTATTATTTTACTTTCAAAATGTGAACCCATGCATAGCACAGCTCAAACTGCTAGTATCAAATAAATTTTAGCTACCCTTTCCCCTTTCCAACTTTATAAATCCCACCCTTTCTTTGTTGAAAAAATCAAAAGAAAAACAATTTTTAGCTACCATCTACCTAGTACAAACATGTATTACAAAAAAAAAGGTGGTATAACACATAAAACATATCATATTAAATTGTAATAGATCTAAAACCAAATTATATTTGCTAAATACCAATTCATTTCTCAATCATCATGTCCAACATTCAAAAAATTCAAAAAGTATTTCCTAAATTATTAAATTCATTTCTCAATCATCATATCCATTATATTTGGCATAAAATCCATACAATATCGAATTTTTTAAAGAAGAATAAAAAACAATTATCAAGGCTCTATTTTATATAAGTTTAATTTTAAAATTTCAAAATCATTGTTTGCTTATTTGGCCTAAAGATATTAAGTAGTACATGATTTTAAATATTCAACCTAGCCTCATATTTATAAACCAAAAATGTAATGCTTTAAATATATGCAACTTAAGTAGTAGAACATTGGTGAATAGAGATGGGTAAACTTCTTAATCAAGATATACAGTAAAATGACAGATGGAAGCGTTCACAATATATAGAAAGTTAATAAAATTAATTTTATAGTTTAATTATCATAAGAATAACAACTTGTGTCATTAATGCACTATAATGTATAAAACTTAAATTTATCACAACTTTTTTTTTACCCTCCCACCCCTTTCTATACCCTTTCAATTCTCTAAATTTACCGCAAATTCATAAGAAAAAGTACTGTTTATAATCTTATATTGGAATTTTACTTGATGTAATAATAAAAATTGCATCAGATAGAAGCATGCACAATACATAAAAATTGATAAAAATAATTTTATAGTTTAATTTGCATTAAAAAAAAAACAACTTGCAGCATCAATGCACTATAATGCATAAAAATTAAATTTATTACAACTTTTTTTTTACCCTCCCACCCTTTCTTACACCCTTCCCATCCCCTAAATTTATGAAAACTAATTACATATATAAACTTCAAGTTTCCCACAATTTCTTAAGAAAAAAATACTATTTTTAATCTTGTATTTGAATTTCACTGGACGTAAGAATAAGAATCACGTTCTTCTTTTAGTGAAAAACTTATTTTCTTTTTTACTATTCTCTATCACAGCTAACCTTTTTAAATAAAAATGATAAATGGTTCAATCTATTTTTTGTGGAACCAAATTTAGACCATTGGTTGAATAAGTTATTTTCAATCATAATGATTTAAAATAATTTTTTGCTTCTAATTTTTATGATTTCAGGTACTTGTTAAGTTCTTAGATTGTGAATTGATATTTTTTTTTATTTTCGAATTGCATATTTCTAGAGAAAGGGAGTTTTTGGAGCTATTTTGAAAAGTCTAGAATAAAAACTAGATGAAAATTTTATAATTGTATAGAGATAGAGATGATAATATGTAAAATCCAAGCATTTCTCTAGATAACTTCATAATCTAAAAACACAAATAATAGATTTAGAATTCAAAGTAGATCTTGGAGATAAAGAAAAAATAATTTATAATAGTAATTTAGATTAGGATAATATATAAACAAAATATATGAGGACCAAAAACTCTATTTTCCTCTCAAATGTTAAAGTCGTGTGTATCATAAAATGTTAAAGTTGTGTGTATCCTCAAGGTTTAGGATTCAAAATACTTTAAATTCTAAAATGATGAGAATTTAGTTTACAATCAAGATTTTGAAGTCAACTCTTTAGGAATTAAAATAAATAGAAAATCTACAAAAAAGGAATTGAGCGTTTGGAGGTCTAGCAAGGTTTCCAACTGAAAACCCCTTATATATGTCATAGAATGCTCCTTTATCAGAAACTTTGATAGTGTATTCTTTAACTAGAATACTGGTGAAAGAGTCCCTATCTACCTCATACATAAACACAACCATATCGGAGTAAGAGATTCAAAATATTCCGTCCAAACCCTGAAAAAACAATGAAAAAGAGGTATATTCAAAGAATGATCCTCACCAAGCATTTGCCCTTGAAACAAGGAGTCAAAGCATAGCATTACAAGGAATGGATCAAAGAAGCATTAGAAAAATTATCAGCAACTATATAGAACATTAAGCATGACTCATCACACGTTTGCAATATTGATATTTTCCTATGGTAACACCACCTAAAATTTGATGGTCAATATGGTGAAAATAATTCCTTAATTTTTGTCCATTCTCAAATGTTTTCTACCAATTAACTAATTTTTGTGTATTATCTACACACACGCACATATATATGTATTAGAACATTAAGAATGACTCATCAAACGTTTGCAATATTGATATTTTCCTGTGGTAACACTACCTAAAATTTGACAGTCAATATGGTGAAAATAATATCTTAATTTTTGTCCATTCTCAAATGTTTTCTAGCAATTAACTCATTTTTGTGTATTATCTTGGTAACACTACCTAAAATTTGATAGTCAATATGATGAAATAGTTCCTTTCTTTTTGTCAATTTTCAAATGTGGGGAGAGGGATGGGTTGAGTGATTCAGAGGGAGGAATTGTAAATGAGAGATCCCAAATTTGAACCCTCTCACTTATACTTAAAATAAAAAAGTGTCAAATGTTTTTTTTAGCAATTAACTAATTTTTGTAGATAGTCTTCTTCTCAACAATGTAATTGGACCAACTTACAAGACTGATAGCCATAACCCGCTTCCCCTTCCCCTTCCCCAGCATTGATAAAATTGTTTTTAATTTAATCTATTTTTATCATATCTTGCAGGATTTATAGGCACTACGGGATTGAATATTGTTATTCTTTTTTTTTTTTTATCAAAACTAACATGATTTCATAACAGATTGCTGAAAATTGTCCAACATGATTTCATTTACATTATTGTTCTAATGCCAGGTTAAACATGTAATAAAAATTATAGATCTACAATTTAACTGATACAATATATCTAAAAATTTGTAAATAGATCTAAAATGTACAAGAAATTTCAAAATTGTTTTCTAATAGATAAATTGCTGCACCTCTCTTCTGTGCATGATACAATTGTCAAAACTACTAATCAACAGTTTTGATCTGTTGATATAGATCCAAGATCTAAAAGAATTTCAAATCTGACAATGCAGATCTAATAACAAAATAAGAACAAAACATAAAAATCTCCATAGGAACCCCTAGGAGAACAAAAAATTCTCACCAGGAATCCCTAGAAGATTAGAAAATTTTTGTTAGCAATCAACCAAATTTTGTGGATTATCTTTGTAAAAATCAAACTATCAACACCCGGACTTTGATAAAATTAATTTTGATCTACAAAAGTACGAAGAAATTTAAAGAACCAAGTGTACATTTTTGTTTAACATAACCGACCAAATTAGCCCAACATTTTGCGACGTAAGTGCATTTCTCCTCGATGATCGATTCTGATTTTCCCTCTCCCGTGGCAATTGGCACTCTGGTTGGGTCCCAGTGCAAAATCATCATTTTTTTCGTAAGAACAAGATATAATAAAATCAAAAGGTTACAAGGTCGCAAATCAAACTTACATTTCTAGGGAGGCGAGTAAATTTCCAAATAGTTATACTTTTAAAAAAGAGTTCCAAATAGCGGAAATTCTAAAACAACATATTTGCTAAATGTGTATTTTAAACAACAGATTCAGTGAATCTGTTTTTTTAATGAAAATATGTCTAGACAAACAAAAGAGCACATTCTATGAATAGTCTTTTGAGTAAACAACACATTCACTAAGTGCTTTTTTCATCCTTTGGAAAGAAGTTTAAAAAATATAGGCCCTATTGGAAGCGGAGTTTTTGGCCAAGTTTGTCTCCTACAAAATTTTTTAATAATTTTAACTACAGTAACCTTAAAAAACTTCTCAAAAATTTTAAACTACATACTTTAAAATACCCAAAAACATAAAAAAAATTTCCCTTCCTCCTTTCTTCTTCTTCCTCCCCCACCTCAACCCACCACCACAACTAGTGTCGACAACAACCTCTTTCTGTTTTTCTTCTCTTCTCGCCTCCTCCCCCTCTACCTGATCTGGTCACGCGACCAGATCAAGCTGAGGGGAGAGGGAGGGGGAAGGGAGGAGAGGGGTGTAGACAATGGAATTTTAATTAAATTCTAAAAATTACCATTGGTCTATTAAATATTTTCGTCCAATCGGATATTGCCACATGACATGCACACTTGGAAAAATTGGTTATTAAATGGCCAATTATATTTGGCCACGTGTCAAGGCGAGGTGTTCCAGATCAATTTAAATTGCAGAGATATCTCCACCAACCAAATCATATCATATCACATGCCTATTGGATAAATATCTAAGTATTTATTTCTTATTAAAGGGATAATATTTAGAGTTGCTCAATCCAAGTATATTTCTTATATACTGCAATAGCCTGACCAGTCAAACGGCGCCACGTCACGTGTCCCCACGAGTTTGGCCAATCGAGGAATTACTTATCTCTTTATTAATAAATATAAAATAAAGAGATAATATTTGGCTAGCACAGTCCTAATATGACTGCACGTCTTGCAAGACAAGTAAAGTGGTACACAGGTCTTCAACCTCTACCCCTTGCTACAGCTATAAATAGAGGTCTCTCAACCAAATCAAAGAGACACAAAAAAAATACACAGAGGGACTTCAAAGAGCATCATATACGCTCAAAGCATTGAAGCTCCAAGCTACAAAGGTTCGGCTCTTCAAGCTCTTCAAGTCTCCCAGATATCAAGACTTGAGTCTTCAAATATCTTCCAAAGTTCTTCAAATCTTCTATATCAAGATTTGAAGGAATCGGTGGTGGATCCAAGAACAAGCTGCGAAGCCCTTGGATTGGCGTTCGAGGAGAAGAATCGAGGGAAACTCTCCACAAGTTCGAGAAAACCCCAGAGATTGTACCTACATACTTTTCTAAATTTATATATCATATATTTGTCGTGTATTTTTCTTGTCGTTTTGCAGACTTGAAATTTTATCGCGTACAAATTTTTGGCACGCCCGGTGGGACCATCTCTGCCTTCCATCTCTTCTCCTCGAATATTCAACTACGTCTATCACCAATGGCACCAAAGAGCAACAAAATCGTGATTGCACGTTCCAAGGCTACTGATGCTAAGCCTGTTCAGGAAGCTGCACACGTTGCCACCAATACCCGCGTTATTGGCCCCGTGACAAGGAGTATGACGAGAGCCTCCACCCAAAGTAGCATGGAACCCTCGGCGCCAACTCCCGTCTTCGGGTCAACATCACAAATGAGCTATTCCTCCACGATGGGGGTCCAAGACGTTTTCACCTCGATTGAGAAGGCTCTTGCCATGCTCGAATTTGGATCTGAACCCAAATTTTATAAGCATGACGATGATTCATCAAGCACTGGATCAGCCTCTTCACATGAAACTCTTCATTCAAGATTTTGTATTGAAGATTCTGCTGCTTCTTCTGCTGCAATGCCTGCTATGATGACAAATGCTTTAAGTCTTGAAGAACAAGTTTCGAACATGTCCAAGATGATGGAGACTATGATGAAACACATCAAGGACCAAGATGCTCTTATCGCTCAACTACTCACCCAAAAAGATCGAGCTCCTGAAGGAAGCCATGCGAACCAAGAGCGTGAAATTCCCTCGTCTAAAGGCAAAGACAAGGTGAAGGAAGTATATGTGACCGCCGATGGAACTATCCCCGTGGAACAACTAAAAGAACTTGTTGAAGGCGTGATCAAAGATAAAAAGGAGGGTGGTTCAAAGTCAAGCTTTACCTACTGCAAGCCTTACACTGCTAGAATTGACAATCTAGCAATGCCTGCTGGATATCAACCGCCTAAATTTCAACAGTTCAATGGGAAAGGCAGTCCAAAACAACATGTGGCCCATTTTGTCGAAACTTGCAATAACGCTGGAACCTATGGTGACCTGCTAGTCAAACAGTTCGTCCGATCCTTGAAGGGCAACGCATTTGACTGGTACACTGATCTCACTCCGGGGTCCATCGACAGTTGGGAACAACTGGAACAAGAATTCTTGAATCGCTTCTACAGCACTAGAAGAACCGTTAGTATGCTAGAATTGACTAACACTCGTCAATGGAAGGATGAACCTGTGGTCAACTATATTGATAGATGGAGAAGTCTGAGTCTCAACTGCAAGGACAGACTGTCTGAACCCTCTGCCATAGAAATGTGCATCCGAGGAATGCATTGGAGCCTAAGCTACATTCTACAGGGTATACGTCCAAACACGTTTGAAGAATTAGCTACTCGTGCTCATGACATGGAGTTAAGCATCACGGCCAATGCAACCGATGGGTTTCCTATTCAAGCTCCGCGAGTGCAGCCATCTCGTCAAAGCAATGACAGGCAAGAAAATAAAAAAGGGGGCAAGCCTCCTTCAAAACTCAGTAATAAGGAGTCCATGACAATAAATACAGCTCCCATGAAAATTGCTACCAAAGTGAGCCGAAAGGTCACTGAGAAGTTGGATCCATATCAAAATAGGTCAATAAGAAGACCCACGTTAAAAGAGATGCAAGAAAAAGAATACCCATTTCTTGAATCTGATTTACAAGGGATGTTTGATGACCTTTTCAAGGAGAAACTCCTTGAACTTCCTGAAATGAAGCGCCCAGAGGAAGCCGGTCAAGTCAATGATCCAAACTATTGCTGTTATCATCGCCTGATTGGCCACCCTCTCACTAAATGCTTTGTCTTTAAAGACAAAATTATGGAATTGGCCCGTCAAGGAAAGATCCTTCTCGAGGAAGATAAAGCATCGGCAAACCAAACAACAATAATGTTTGGATCTGTGTGTTGCCCGATAGAAGTTCTACCCACATCAAGCAGTGCTCTGTCTGTACAAACGGAGTTTGAAAAATCGTCAATTGAAAATGTTATTGAAGATGACAACGAAGGATGGACTTTAGTCACTCGAAAGAGGACTTGCAAGCCAAAAATAAAGAAGTACATCTTTTCGAAAAGCATTCATTCGACAAAGCCGAAAGTGACGATGAAACGACGAAATGCGACAAAGAAACAAAAGGGAGTCGCCACAACACCAATTTCGTCAGATTTTCAGCTTCTTCAAGAGGTTCGACAGCCCGTGACATTGAGAGAATTTATACCCAAGGGGTATTTAAGTGACGATACTGATAATTCCACTTCTTGTAATGTCGTCAAAGCTGAAAATCCTCAAGTCACACAAATTGGCACTGAATTTGAGAAAAAACTCAAAGTCGATGATAAACCACCGGTGGATTGTGCAACGACCATCATTTTTGATGATGACGATTTAACTGTTGAGTTCAAGACCCACAATCGACCTTTGTTTGTTAGTGCATATGTTCGAGAACAAAAGATGAATCGGATACTCATTGATGGGGGATCTGCTGTCAATATCATGTCCGTACGTGCTATGAAAGAGTTAGGAATCTCAAGTGATGAACTCTCCCAGAGCCGCCTCATGATCCAAGGATTTAACCAAGGGGGGCAAAGAGCAATTGGCCTCATAAGGCTTGAATTGCTCATTGGTGAGCTGTCTTCAAGTGCGTTATTTCATATCATTGAAGCCAAAACCTCTTATAACATGCTCTTGGGAAGGCCCTGGATTCACGAGAATGAAATTATACCATCTACTCTGCATCAATGTTTCAAATATTGTCGAGACGGTATTGTTAAGAAAGTCACTGCCGACGACAAACCGTTCACGGAAGCCGAAACTCACTTTGCCGACGCCAAATTTTATCTTCACAAAGAAGCAAAAAGAAAGGAATCGGTAAGGGAAGAAAGTCAAGATTCCAAAGTACCCATTTTGCGGTATACTCCAAGATCAAAGAGAGAAGAAGGTCAGTCTTCTTTTATCGGAAATGACACATTAAATGTTCCGCTCACCAAGATAGAGCCTGTTAAAATTGAGAAGGTGAGCTTGCAAGGGTTTGTTCGTCCCAAAGAAGAACCGGCAGTGGAACATTACTCGCTACCAACTAATCGGACTCAAGAAGGTTTTGATCCAAACGCCTATAGACTTCTTGCTAAGGCGGGTTATAACCCAAATGAGAAGAATACATTGGGCAAACTCCCTCCTGAGGTAACTGGCGAGAAAACTCACGGATTGACACCTACGCAGAAAATGTTGAAAGAAAGGGGCTATAATGTTGAAAGTTCATCGATGGGTCTTGGTTATCAACTGCCCTCTCCTGTTCGTATAATGATCAAAAGAGCGAGTTGTAACTATGTGAACGAAGAAATGGAGGTCACAAGCCGAAAGAGATCTGTGTTCGACCGATTGGGAAATAAGTCAAAACGTACTTCTGTGTTTGACAGACTTGGCCCGCAGTCGAAAAATCTGAAGTCGCCCGTCTATGAGAGATTAGGCAGTAAGAAACAAGAGTACCAAGTTGCCAGGGAAGAAAGTCTTACTCCAATAAAGAAGAACAGACCAAGAAAGCGACTCTCAAATTTCTTCATGCACTATGGAGACTTATTCAATGTAAGAATTGAAACCATTTTTGAAGAACAGGGTCAAGAAAGTACGGCTTCCTGTCACCATATTACGATCAGTGATCCCGAAGAAGAAGAAGAAGATGCAGATGACGCTCCCCCTGAACTTGAACAAGGGGTAAAAAATACGGTCGATGAGCTAAAAGAGATTAACCTTGGCACAAGCGACGATCCTCGCCCAATTTACATAAGCTCTTGTATGACTCCTGAAGAAGAAAAAGAGTATGTTGATTTGCTGCTCGAGTTCAGGGACGTCTTTGCCTGAAATTACTCAGAAATGCCTGGTTTGGATCCAAGGGTCGCCGTTCATAATTTGTCCGTCAAGCGAGGAACAAAACCTGTCAAGCAAACGCAAAGGCGCTTTCGGCCCGAATTGATTCCTCTGATAGAAAATGAGATAAATCGATTGATTGAAGCCGGATTCATACGAGAAGTAAAATATCCAACATGGATTTCAAGCATCGTCCCTGTAAGGAAGAAGAATGGGCAAATTCGAGTTTGTGTTGACTTTCGAGACTTAAACGAATCTTGCCCCAAAGATGATTTTCCCCTCCCCATCACGGAATTAACGGTAGATGCTACAACCGGGCATGAAGCACTATCTTTTCTCGATGGATCGTCTGGCTACAATCAAATACGCATGGCGCCCGAGGATGAGGAGCTAACTGCCTTCCGCACCCCCAAGGGAATTTATTGCTATAAAGTAATGTCGTTTGGCTTGAAAAATGCTGGAGCGACATATCAAAATGTGGAGTGCTACGTTGATGACCTTGTGGTAAAATCAAAGAAGCGAGAGGATCATATTCAAGACCTTCGAAGAGTTTTTCAACGCCTTCGGAGATACCAATTAAAGATGAATCCTTTGAAGTGCGCATTCGGAGTCACTTCTGGCAAATTTCTTGGTTTCATCGTTCATCAACGGGGAATAGAAGTCGATCGATCTAAAATTGATGCCATTGTGAACATGCCTGAACCGCGAAATATTCATGAATTGAAGAGCCTTCAAGGGAAGTTGGCATATATCCGGAGGTTTATCTCTAATTTGGCCGGGCGATGCCAACCCTTTAGTAGACTGATGAAGAAAGGGGTACCCTTCGAGTGGGATGAATCGTGTAGGAATGCTTTTACAAGCATCAAGGCGTATCTCATGAATCCCCCAGTGCTGGCTGCGCCCATTCCAGGAAAACCATTGATTCTCTATATTTCCGCTCAAGAACGGTCGGTTGGGGCCTTACTTGCTCAAGAAAACGATGAAGGTAAGGAGAATGCACTGTATTACTTGAGCCGGATGATGACATCTAATGAGTTGAACTACTCACCCATCGAGAAGTTGTGTTTGGCACTTATATTTGTCATTCAGAAGTTGAAACATTACTTTCAAGCACACACTATTCGACTCATCTCTAAGTCTAATCCCATTAAATATGTCATGGCAAAACCTGTACTGTCTGATCGACTCGCCAAATGGTACCTCCAGTTTCAACAGTTTGAAATTATTTACGTACCTGCGAAGGCTGTCAAAGGACAAATATTGGCAGACTTTTTAGCCGATCATCCCCTACCTGCCGAGTGGGAGTTGACTGATGAACTTCCCGATGAAGAAGTGTTTATGGTCGAATCGTCGTGGTCAATGTATTTCGATGGAGCTGCTCACCGTGATGGAGCTGGCGCGGGAGTTGTCTTTTATACTCCTGAAGCAGATATATTGCCATACTCTTTCACTTTAACACGCCGGTGTTCCAACAATGTGGCTGAATATCAGGCGTTGATTCTCGGTCTTGAAACGGCTGTAGACATGAAGCAGTTGCATCTTAGAGTCTACGGTGATTCAAAATTGGTGGTAAATCAACTTCTTGGTGTTTATGATGTCAAGAAACCCGAATTGATCCCATATTATAAGTATGCAAGACAACTCATGGGATATCTGGGCAATGTCACTATAGAACATATCCCTAGAAATTTCAACCAACAAGCTGATTCTTTGGCAAGGGTGGCGTCCATGATCACTCTACCTTCTCATCGAAATCAGATTTCAATATGTCAAAATTGGGTCATACCTCCGATGTTTGATGAAGATGATGATGGTGAGGAAGAAAATACTTATCATATTTTTGTCCATGAGATCGAAAAGGAGGATTGGCGTCATCTCATAGTAGATTACCTTAATCATGGGAAGTTGCCAGAAGATTCCAAGAAAAGGGTTGATATACGTCGTCGAGCGCCACGTTTCATTTACTACAAAGGGACGCTTTACCGAAGGTCATTCGATGGGGTGTTTCTACGATGTCTTGGAGAAGATGAGGCCATGCAAGCAATGGAGGAGGCTCACTCTGGGATATGTGGTGCTCACCAATCTGGCCCGAAATTACACTTTCGCATTAAAAGAATGGGATACTACTGGCCAACAATGGTGAAGGACTGTATCGATTTTGCTAGAAGATGTCAAGCTTGTCAATTCCATGGCAATTTCATCCGTCAACCTCCTGAACCATTGCATCCAACTGTAGCTTCTTGGCCGTTCGATGCTTGGGGTTTGGATATAGTTGGACCACTTCCAAAATCTTCAGGAGGACACATTTTTATTTTGGCAGCGACGGATTATTTCTCAAAGTGGGCCGAAGCGGTTCCTCTAAGAGAGGTCAAAAAGGAGAATGTAGTAGATTTTATCCGCTCGCACATCATTTATCGGTATGGAGTCCCGCGGTATATCATCACCGATAATGGTAAGCCTTTTTGCAATGTAGCAATGAACAAACTTTGCGAAAAGTTTCATTTCAAACAATACAATTCGTCCATGTACTACGCTGCCGCAAACGGACTCGCTGAAGCATTCAACAAGACCTTATGTAATCTGTTGAAGAAAATCGTGGATAAATCGAAAAGGGATTGGCATCTTCGGATTGGAGAAGCGCTTTGGGCATACCGAACCACTTTTCGAACTCCCACACAAGCAACCCCATATGCGCTTGTATACGGTGTTGAAGCTGTTCTTCTACTTGAGTGTCAAATACCCTCGCTAAGAATTGCAATTCAAGAAGGGCTCAGTGGAGAAGATAATGTTCGTCTTCGCCTCGAGGAATTAGAAGCACTCGACGAAAAGAGATTGGAAGCTCAGCAACGGATTGAGTGTTATCAGGCTCGCCTTTCAAAGGCATTCAATAAGCACGTTCGACCCCGCTCTTTTCAAATTGGAGAGTTAGTGCTCGCCGTTCGGAGACCAATCATTCTCACTCATGGGGGACAAAGAAAGTTTACTCCTAAGTGGGATGGTCCATATGTCGTTCGAGAAATATATACAAATGGCTCATACAAGTTGGTTGCTGAAGATGGATTAATGGTTGGCCCCATCAATGGTAAGTACCTAAAAAGGTACTATGCGTAATCGGAACCGCGCAATGCTCCTGGCCCGCATGAGCTAAAACTGTGGATGGCAACCACCAATAGTGTAGTATGTGGTTAAACTGCTAAAACACTCCACCAAGTCTAAGGTGGTAAACAAATAGATGCTCCTGGCCCGCATGAGTTAAAACTGTGGATGGCAACCACCAATAGTGTAGTATGTGGTTAAACTGCTGAAACACTCCACCAAGTCTAAGGTGGTAAACAAATAGATGCTCCTGGCCCGCATGAGCTAAAACTGTGGATGGCAACCACCAATAGTGTAGTATGTGGTTAAACTGCTGAAACACTCCACCAAGTCTAAGGTGGTAAACAAATAGATGCTCCTGGCCCGCATGAGCTAAAACCGTGGATGGCAACCACCAATAGTGTAGTATGTGGTTAAACTGTTGAAACACTCCACCAATCTAAGGTGGTAAACAAATAGATGCTCCTGGCCCGCATGAGCTAAAACTGTGGATGGCAACCACCAATAGTGTAGTATGTGGTTAAACTGCTGAAACACCCCACCAAATCTAAGGTGGTAAACAAATAGATGCTCCTGGCCCGCATGAGCTAAAACTGTGGATGGCAACCACCAATAGTGTAGTATGTGGTTAAACTGCTGAAACACCCCACCAAATCTAAGGTGGTAAACAAATAGATACTCCTGGCCCGCATGAGATTAAAATGTGAACGGCAGGAACTACGTGTGACTTGATTCCCTTGTTGGGATACGTAGGCAGCTTGGAGGGCATCCTCTAAGTTCAGTTACACCGCTCTAAATCAAATCCTTGTCCCTTACAAAAAAAAAATGAAAAAGAATTTTCTCTTTCCAAAAAATAAAAAAAAAAATAAAATGCTCCATTTGAGTTCTTTTCTCTTTAAAAAAAAAAACAACAAGAGATAAGAAATGAAAAGCATTTTATTATTCAAAAGAAAAACTCATTACATGGAAGAAATGAGTGATAAAATAATTCAAGGAAAAGAAGAACATGGTGGAAAGTCTAAATATCAAATTTGTATTCCACTACAGCTACTTTATATGATTCAAGTGCAAACTTCATGTCTTCAAGTTCCTTCATTGCGTCATCAGTCATGATGCTAGTATTTTCAATGGAAGATAGCTCATCATGCGCTTGGGTTATTTCAGCCTGGATCTCCTTGAAGGTCTCATGCTTTTGATCGATAGTCGAACTGATTTCCAGGCCTTGTTTCTCCAAACTGATGAGTTCCTGTTGCAGAACCTTCTTCCTGTCTTCAATGGACTGCAACTTTTCTTCAAGACTTTGCAAGTGACAAGTTAGTCCTTCTTCCTTTGCCTTAATTTTCTCGAGTTGGACGGTCGCGTTAGAAAGGAGTTCTGCATGTGTTTCTTTGCTCATCCTTTCCCACGATGAGGATGCCAGAACATCATATGCCTCCGCCTTGGCAAACAATTCCATCAAGTGATCTTTTAAAGGGAGACCATTGGTAGGATCCGTTCTTGTGATTTTCGCAATGATTTCCTCTGCACACTCTTTTAAAGAAGAGATCTGCTCAGTTGGAGTGTCAAGAATCTGTCAGCGAAAATCCATCCACAAACTCTGCAAGTACTTCCTTCGATGCGCCTGGATCAATTTTTGACCATGAAATTCTGAAACCAATGCTACCTTAGGTTTTTTCCGGATTTCGTGCAAATTAGTCAGCTCTTTCTTTGACAAAGCGCCTCCACTGGGGGCAAGTTGCTTTGGGATGCTGATAACGACTCCGTCACCTTTCTTGTTTGGAATTATAGCATCGGTCTCAAGTTCAATTGGTGAGTTGGTACCATCTTCTTGGTGGAATTCAAGAAGTGGGGGCTGAAGAAAAAAAAAAGTGTTATGAAGGTTTAAAAAAGAAAAAAAAGAAAAAAAAAAAGGAAGATATGATTACCTTAAGCGGCGACACTCCAACCGACGGTGGTGAAAAGGAAATTTCCTCCAAATCAGAAGATGTCCTCTTCTTCGATCGGTTCCAATGACGGTCTTGACTACTACTGCCACTCGCCAACGAATGGGCTTCTCTTTGGGTAGATTCGATGCCCCGAGCTTGAGTCCCTTCCTGTTCTATAGCCTCGAGAGAATCACGATCGTCCATCGTTTCAATTTCGACATCTTCTTCTATGTGAGTCACTGATAAAGATTTTGAAACCTTGGGCGGCATCTTCTCTGAGGGAATCACTGGTTGCGCCTCTTTGATGACCTGTCGAGAGTCCTTGGAAGACTTATTTCTTGTAACAACGTTTTCCAAGGGGCCGCTAATGGTTTTGTTCTTCCGCAAAGTGGATGAGGTAAGATCCGTTACAATCTCTATAACTCCATCATGATGCACTGGCTCATTGGCGGAGGTAACCTTACCCTTCTTCACTGATTGCTGAGGGATCTTAACGGTGAATTTTAAGGGAGTTGAAGAGACACTATTTGACCGAGTCGACCACCAGGCATCATAGTCTTTTGTGATCAATGGATGCTTCCTGTGCATGGGTATAGTCATCCGAGACCGCGTCTGAGTGCGAACTGAGGAATCCCATAGTTGAATAGCTTCACCTAAGGTATAAGTGTGAGTGATCTCTTTCAAGTTGTTGGGGATGTCCTGACAAAAATCGAATTGCCTGCTGAACCTGCAAGGATTATATTTTTCAGTAATGAAAGTATTGTCCTTACGTAGAGTTAAATGGCAAGAGCGTTGACTAATGAAGTAGCTCGTGAGTCTTGATGATAAGGATCCGTCATCGATCAACGCCTTTTCTTCATTCTCAGTCCAGCACGATTTAGGAAGCATCAAAGGATTCGTTTCTTTGAAAATTTCCTCAGCTTCCAATTGGCCATAAAATATTGCCATTTTCTCACCACTAAATCTTGTCATGCGCGCGTGGTGGCTACTCACTTGATGGTTTTCGTAGTATACATCGAAGTATTGACCAATCCAAGCATAGACGTAATGGATTGGAAAAGTTACCCCACATTCTCCAAGGTTAGGGGCGTGGACGATCTCCCTCAACCCATGATATATGCTCGCAAGGACGGGAATTGCAAGACAAAATCTTTTCCCTGTAGCCATTAAGCATGCAACCTTGAAAACACTTGGGCGAATACGATCGACCTTTTTGCTTGGCAAAAGGAACTTGCAAATCCAACACGCTATGAATGCCGCAATATAGGTTTCCTTTCTTAGAGACCCTGGGATACCCAGGGTGTCAAAAGGGACATTGAAGTCATTCGTATCGGCAAGGTCGTAAGGCTCCACGCTTCCAGAAGGGTTGTAAGTCATTTTTGGTTTAGATGTGGTCTTCCTTCTATTCGCTCTACTCGGAGGAGCCCTATACCTAGCCTCTCCTTTGAACCAGAAGCGAATCCAGTCCTTCATCCATACCCCTTGGTCATTCGTCCAGAGGTGGTAGTAAGCCGAAAAAAGATGCCTGCAACTCTCAGGGAGAAGTGGCTTCCCTTCTTTGTCACGAGTGAGGAGCTCCCGCGCCGAAGGAACAACTTCATCAAAAAACGTGCCGTCGATCGAAAGGCCACCAAGTCGATAAAGGTCCCAAAGTGTGATGGACAACTCCCCAACGGGCGTATGGAGTGTGTTCGTCGAGGGACACCAATATTTGAAGAAGGCTCGCAAGATATTTTCACAGCGGTCGTAGGAGTATCTCGACGCGTAGACGGCTTCAAATATGCCAGCGCGTGTGAGTATGTCTTTATACCTTCCAAGCATGTCCTCAACCCACTCCCAATAATGGGAGGTGAAGCACGCCTCACCGAAGAAGGACGAAGGGGTTTTCCATGTAGCTTTGTCAACATTGAAGCCCACGAACGGAAGCGTGAATTTGGCTATTTCTGGATCTCCATTGTGAAGTGACGAGTTTAATACGACCACTTCTTCTTCCCTCGACGTAGTAGAGAAAGTCGACGGTGCCACCACTTCCTTAGTCCACTTGCTGGTCCAATCTTCGAGATGAAAGCATCCTTCGAGGGGTATGAAGGATTCAGCGAGCGGGCCGATTGCTGGTTTGTAAACATGTAGTGACAAGCTCTTTGATTGAGTTCCTCCCCGTTCATCCGTCAGTGAAATATGCGGCAGTGACACGGTGTAGTCCTTAATTTGCATGATTGCTGGAATTTTGAAAAAGAAAGTATTAGACAATGAAGGGAATTTCTTACAAAATTTTGGTAATTAAATTACCTAATCGGTGGCTCTCTTCAAATCCTCAAAATTGTTTCAAGCTCCTTTTCAGGCACAAGATGAGGTATCTACAAAAGAGCAAGTTAGTAAAGTTGAGATATTGACATGGACTGGGGCCAAAAAAAAAAGAAAAAGAGATTGAGGTCAGAGTTCTAGCAAAAAGAAGGGAAGTTTTTTGCTCAAATATCATTTTGGTATTGTCCTAATAGATGATGAGCAAAAAGAAAAAAAAAAAAAAACAAAAACAACAAAAACAACAAAAACAAAATCAAAAAACAAAAACAAAAAGAAAAGTGCAAAAATTGAGATTTCAGCCCCAAGGGATAGTTCAAAAATAATTTTGAGCCAATCTTCATTCCCAAATAATATTTAAAGGGCATCTCAAATAATATTTTGGGTCAATCGTCATTCAGTCAATTTTTATCTTCCAGCCAAAACCCGAGCTTCATTCTCAAATGATATTTTGAGAATTTATTTGGTAAAGTCGTAAGGGCTCTAAGCATCTCAATTGACTAAAGTTTCTTGTAATAATTGAATATTGCAAGTAAAAAAAAAAAAAAAAGGGACGAAGCCGCAAGTACTTGCGGCAACTTGACGATGCAGCCGAAGAAACAAGTAAAACTCGTTCAAGAGTTTGTGACCTAGGGATGGCTATTTGCAGGGAGGAGTTCGATGCGGATCCGAGCCAAAAAGAAAGTCTCCGTCCGTGGAAATTCGGGAAGTCGATTCCTCCTCGGGATAACTTTACCGAGTCGAAATGGATTTGTCAAGAAGCCTCGTGGAAATCAGATGCTTGAATGCGATGTTTCAGCTGATGGGAGCAGATCAAATATGATGCTAAGTATTGGACTTGGAATAAATGGAAACCGTGCCGCAAGATGATTAGAAGGCTATGTTGTCCTATTCCTCACTTCCGAATCTCTAGTCCAGCACGGACTAGTTAAGCACCTGAAAATACCATTTTGCGGCTGGTATGGTCTGCAAATACCATTAGAAGGCTATGTTGTCCTATTCCTCATTTCCGAATCTCTAGTCCAGCACGGACTAGTTAAGCACCTGAAAAGGGGTTCATGCAAATCTGAAGTATTAGTCACACTGGATGCAACAAAGTGCATACAAACTTCATATATCAGTCATACTCAAAGTAGCGGAGTGAATTAAAATAAACATGCGAGCCGTTAGTGTAAGAATGTGTGAATACCCGTGAACAATGGTTTGGGATAGTTGCTTTCAAATTGCAGTGGTGGCAGCGGCTAAATCTTGCAATAGCTTACGTCCGACAGCGTAGCAAGTTGAAGATGGCACGATAGGAGTAGTTTGCAAAGAATAGGTAGCAGCAGCCCGATGGTACTAGCGCGAAGAAAAAAAGAGAGAGATGACCCTTGTTTCGATTGTGAGTAAACTGATGCATCAGTCCTGGTTATTTATAATCGATGTACGCCGCCCGTTCAAGAGGAATCGAGATTGAAGAAGGGTCTAATCTGAATCCGAATGGGTCTCTGCTCCTGTTGAAATTCAATAAACAAGCTTGGGATCGGTTCATCCAGATGTAGTTCCCTTCTTAAAGTTGATCTCTTATCTATTGAGTCACCACCGAGATATTTCCCAAGTTCGCAGAGATCGAAGTTGGTAGAATTCACAAAGGGCAAGAATTCTTATGCATAAGGTAGACTAATAGAAGGAAAGCTATTTGGAATCTGGCCTCGGGAGCTACGGGACCTGCAGGACTTGCCTAATCATCATTGATAACAAATACTACTAGGAATTCAAGTGCTTCATGGAATTTGACTTACGGGACTTGGAAACATTCCTAATCAACTTGGAATTCATATACTACTTGAAAGCTTTCCTAATCATCTTGGAATTCGTATGCTACTTGGAAATCGCATGCCACTGGGAATCTGGCCTCGGGAGCTGGCTGCCAACTTCTATAGGCTGAGTAATTCCCTGAGGAATTGCATTGGGTTACTCTTCAAGCTTCGGCCTTATCCCAAAAAAAAAAAAAAAAAAAAAAGGGAACTCAAATGTTTAAGTTCATCAAGGATACAAATCCTAGAATTTCGACAAGAAGCTGACCGAAATTGAAGGTCTTGCTTCTATGACGTTCAAGCCAAGTGAAAAAAAAACTGAAACCAGTTCGGGAGTGCTAAAAAGAAATTTG
Organism: Coffea eugenioides; assembly: GCF_003713205.1. Lineage (NCBI taxonomy): Eukaryota > Viridiplantae > Streptophyta > Magnoliopsida > Gentianales > Rubiaceae > Coffea > Coffea eugenioides. Next base: position 30,594,209 of record NC_040040.1, on the reverse strand, counting down.
AGCAGGTCTCAACAAATGTTTAACACAATTTGCATTGGACTTCCTCTTGAGTTTTCGGACTTAATTCAGCTGCAAAATTGCGTAGCTCATCAAGAATGCAAATGCTAGCTTTGAGAGGTTTGTTTGAACCGTACAAGGGAAAAGGATTTTTTGTGTGCGGTAATGCTTAAACTCCTACAAGTAAAAGGAGATGTATACGGGTCACCGACTTGAGGATGCTGCATGGTATGATTTGATCTTGGAAGTTGAGAGCACTAATTCACCAATCTATGTGCCAGAGACTATCGTGGCATTTTGCATGGCCTTATCACATAGTTGAGTCATTGATTCAAAAGCCACGGCACCGCAAAGCTTTGGATAAAGTCCATGAATTGATGTTTAAAGTGCAAAGCTTTGAATAAAGCTTTGAGTAAAGCCACGGCATTGATAAAGTCCATGAATGGACTTCACTTGGATTGATATTCAAACAATGGATAGGAAGCTTCAGGTGGAGCAATCCGGCCTCGGGACTTGACGCCTCAGATGATGCATACATTTAATACTATGGCCGTGGAACTTAAAATGCCTTGCATTGACCATCTTATGATTGATTCAAAGTCATGGTATGACAAAGTTTTAAGTAAATCCATCCGTGAGCTTTATTCCAATAGTAGACAATAGGTATGAATTAATCCGGCCTCGGGATTTGCCTAATATTCATTGACATCAAATACTACTTGAATTCATATGCTACTTGGAATTCGATTTACGGGACTTGCGAGACTTTCCTAATCATCTTAGAATTCAAATACTACGTAAGATGATCCGGCCTCGGGAAAATTGAAAGCACTAAGTGCATGCAATCCTCATTCCATGTTATCAATTAAGGACCATGACTAGGAACTTCATATGTTAACGGATTTGAATTGGGGATTAATGTTGTCTTGCTCCTAGGACAACCGAATCAAGCTGGAAAATGAAATATATGTCAAAACTTGTCCGTTCAAAATTTGCTCCGATATCCAGCATTCACGCACAAGTTTCGAGGGGGCATTTGTAGACAATGGAATTTTAATTAAATTCTAAAAATTACCATTGGTCTATTAAATATTTTCGTCCAATCGGATATTGCCACATGACATGCACACTTGGAAAAATTGGTTATTAAATGGCCAATTATATTTGGCCACGTGTCAAGGCGAGGTGTTCCAGATCAATTTAAATTGCAGAGATATCTCCACCAACCAAATCATATCATATCACATGCCTATTGGATAAATATCTAAGTATTTATTTCTTATTAAAGGGATAATATTTAGAGTTGCTCAATCCAAGTATATTTCTTATATACTGCAATAGCCTGACCAGTCAAACGGCGCCACGTCACGTGTCCCCACGAGTTTGGCCAATCGAGGAATTACTTATCTCTTTATTAATAAATATAAAATAAAGAGATAATATTTGGCTAGCACAGTCCTAATATGACTGCACGTCTTGCAAGACAAGTAAAGTGGTACACAGGTCTTCAACCTCTACCCCTTGCTACAGCTATAAATAGAGGTCTCTCAACCAAATCAAAGAGACACAAAAAAAATACACAGAGGGACTTCAAAGAGCATCATATACGCTCAAAGCATTGAAGCTCCAAGCTACAAAGGTTCGGCTCTTCAAGCTCTTCAAGTCTCCCAGATATCAAGACTTGAGTCTTCAAATATCTTCCAAAGTTCTTCAAATCTTCTATATCAAGATTTGAAGGAATCGGTGGTGGATCCAAGAACAAGCTGCGAAGCCCTTGGATTGGCGTTCGAGGAGAAGAATCGAGGGAAACTCTCCACAAGTTCGAGAAAACCCCAGAGATTGTACCTACATACTTTTCTAAATTTATATATCATATATTTGTCGTGTATTTTTCTTGTCGTTTTGCAGACTTGAAATTTTATCGCGTACAAGGGGAAGAGAGGGAGAGGGAGAAGGGGGGGAAAGAGAAAAAAGCAAAAAAAAAAACATGAATGTTGCTGCTGCTTGAGGTTCCGTCGGGGGAGGGGAAGGGGAGAAGAAAAAGAGAGGAACGAAAAGGAAAAAGAAAGAAAGAAAAAGAAAAAGAAAGGAAAAAGAATTGCATTTTAAAAATTTTATCCATAAATTCTACAATAAGATACAGTAAAATTTTAGACAAACACCCAAAAAACTCATTACCAAATGGGACCATAGCCATATGGATTAAAAGTTTTTTGGGGTGTTTTTAACAAACTTTGATATATATATAAACCAGCGTAGAATGGCCCATTTGGGTTAAGTTTTTTTTCAAGATATATTTTGTAATATTTTTTAAATTTAAAATTTTATTGGAGTAGTTTTAAAAATTTTAAAAAGTTTCACCGCCCACCACTGCCTCCCTCTTTCTCCAGCACCACCACCGTCGATTTCTCCCTCCTTGGAGTAGTTTTAAAAATTTTAAAAGTTTTCACCACCTACCCTCCCACCCACCACAACCCCTCCCCTTGTCCACTGCTTCCATCGGCCTTCTCTCCTTTCTTTTCCCCCCCTTTCCATCTCCTCTTATACTCTTTTTCCTCCTTCCCCCCCCCCTTCCTCTTTCCTCCCTTCCCTGGCAACCCCCCTTCCCTTCATCTTGCGATTGGTGCAACCACAAAGCTCTTTGGTCATCGCAACCAGAAGGGGGAGGAGAGGGGAGGGAGGAAAGAGATGGGGGAGGAGGGAGAATGAGAGATAGGAAGAGAGAGAGAACAGAGAAAAAGAGGGAAGAGCGGTAGCCAATGGTGGTTGGTGGTAAGTGGTGGTGGTGTGTGAAGAAGAAAAAATTTTGAGATTTATTTTATTTTTATTTTGTAGAGTATTTGAGAGCGTGTTTTTGAAATTATTTTTGAAATTGTTTTTAGGGATTGTTACTATAGACTCCATAAATAAAAATAATTTGTGAAAAAAAAATCAATTCAAACAGGCCCATAACCTTTTAGAAAGTGATTTTTGAAACCAACTTTTTGATAATTTACTCCTAGTGATGCTCACTCCCTTCAAGTAATCCATAACTACATGGTTATATTGAGATGACAATTAACAAAAATATAAAAAATAATTTGGAATAATTACAATAATATTTTTTGAGATGTGATGCATATAAAATAAAAAAGTGATGAAAAATAAAGTATTACTTAAAAGGGTTAAATGCAAAAAAACCCCATGAACTATATACCATGTTGTAATTTACCCCCCAGACTTTTTATAGGCGCTTTGCCCCCTTTCATGATATAGTTGGACAAATCTACCCCTTTTATCTTAAGCATTGTTATTTTTCTTTATTCCCTATCATTTTCTTTTTAGATTTCTTCTCTTTATTTTCTTTAAGCATTATTTAAATCAGTATACTAGATTAATCAAGACTTGTTTATTTCTTAATTTCTCATTTCAACATTTTATAAAAGAATTCTATGGTATACAAGATTTTTTTTCCAAATGTTGAAGTCAATATCATTTAAGAAATTGAACTATTCAAATATATAGGAACTAAATAGAGATATTGATTAATCAATTATTAATAATATTAATAACAAATAAAAAAATGAATTACTATTGTTGTTTATTCTTATCTTTTTATTTCACTGCAAATAACAATTGTTAACTTTTCTTTCTTATGTGATATATATAATAAGTTACTTTTGCTATAAATAATTGAGTAATAGTATACTCTAATTAGTTTATAGGTACTTAAATTGTTGAATTACTGGATTAGTACACTTATGATATAAGCTACATATATTTTATAATAACAAAAAGTTTATGATAAATTATTAAGAATGAATTTAACAAATAAATGAATTAAAAAAGTAATTTAAAAAATATTAAAAATTTTGATGTAAGTCTTTTAGCACTGGAGGGAAACATTGGCTAGTTCCATGAGAGAAGGGGAAAAAGAAGAAAATAAAAGGTAAAAGAAATGGGAGAAAAGCCAAAAAATGGAAAAAAAGAATAGAGAAAAAAAATTTAAGATAGGAAGGGTAGTGTTGTCCAACCATATAATTCAAGAGAGCAAAATGCTTATTATTATAGTTTAGAGAGTAAACTGCAACTAGCCATATAGTTTGTGAGGGATTTTTTGCATTTAATCCTAATTAAATTTTGGATTAATCTTTTCTACACGGACAGTGTATACACTATCAGCATTGAATGCATGATAACTATGTAAAATTTGGATTTGAAATTCAACTTTTGCACACATATTATAAATTCAACAGTGATATATATTATAAGTATATATAAGATTTACTCTTAAAATTTATGTATTTATGATGTAAGTAATATTTAAAATAATTTTTCTATCTAAATACATCCCAATTTCAATATTTGTCCTCCCATTTTTGCCCTGACATCCGCACTGCCGTTTGCCTTCATGCGGAGAAGTTCGTATGAAGGCTACGACGTCCAAGTCCGGTAGCCTTCATACGTCCAAGTCCTTCAAATCGTAGCCCTCATATACGTCCAAGTCCTTCAAATGAAATTCCACTTCCCATAAAAGGCGCAAAGTTGACAACATGGTGTCAGCAATCACCATCAGGACTAGTTGCCACACCCGGTTTCTTGGCCCTCACGTTTCCTCATTTCTTCGCCCCGAGGAATCCTGCCAGACATGATGAGTTTTTTCTTCCCTCCAAATACTATAGGTACGCATCCCAGGTGCAGATCCTTTGGCTGTGGGACCACCTCATTGAGCCCAGGTCGTGTGGTCGATTCTGTTCTCGTTAACAATCTCTGGCTTCTTGGTGGTGTTGGGGTCAGGATCCAGTGGAGGACTAGTCAGTTATCAATGCAGGGGATACCCCACTGAAAAAAAAAAAAACAAACTATAGATACTTTTATAGTACCATATATATATATATATGTATATATGTATACATATAGGGGCCCGTGATACTGCACAGCAAGAATTTTATTGAGCAATTTTGTATAAATTGTCAAAATTACCCTCACAAGTCAACTTGAGTGTTTATCATTAGACCTTAATTCAATGGTAGGAAAATCTCTCTAAACTTTTTCTATGCATTAGGTGAGCGTTCAAATCTCGTCCAATTTATCACCCAAGAAATATAATGTCTTTTATTTTTAAAATATTCAGAAAGTACAGTAATAGCGCATTTGTCTGATTTGGTACTTCACCTCAAACTCTCACACGAGCCTCTCTAGACTTAAAAAAAAAATAAACTCTGAGTATTTATTGCAATTTTTGTGGTCAAGATTGGTCCGAATTCACTACGCCGGAACAAGGCTTTCTCACTTTTTAGTTCTTCTTTCTCTCTTCTCAGAAAGAGCTTCACCTTACTGGTTATTAACTTTTTTTATTGTTCATCTTCACCTAAACGTTCTCAATTTATTTTGATATTTCTGCTTCATTGTTTACTTTTATTTTTGTGTCCAACAAAATTAAAAAAGAACAAAATTACAGGAACCCATTGTACTTAAATCCTAAGCATAATTACACCAACCTCCCCTAAGTTTTTGACTATTTCATAGAGCTCCCCTTAAATTTTTAAAATTACAGATACCTCCCTTACTTTTACTATTTATATAACAATGTAGATCCAATAAACTAGATTTTATTTCAAAAATCCTATAATGCCCTTTTGTACAAAACTAAAAGAGAAAAATACAAAACACTCAATCAATTTCTTCCATACTTTGCACAAATCCACTACCTAGTCCCTAACAACTATCCCAGTAGAAACTCCAATTCCAAATCCAAATAGTAGTCAAAAAGATCCTAAATTGTGTATATAGTATCAATGCTTGTCACAAAAAAAAAAAAAATACACACACACATGCCCCCTCCATTGACAACCAATTTCATACTCCGAATTTAAATCTCAATGCCCTAACACCTTTCTAATATAAACTAATCTAACCTAGAACTACTGTTGTTACAATTTCATATTCTTAAAAATATTAACATCTAAGAAGTAGAGAATAAATTCTACCTCTACAACAAAATCATAACTAACAATTACTAATCCAACTAAAGAAATCCTTATTTAAATTATTGACATTTTACAACAATTTTTCTTGGTAACAGACAAAATATGACAAATTCTAAATGTTTGGTCTTTTTTCTATTTCAATCATCAATTTTATTATTTATTTATCTATCACCATGAGTCTCTTCATTTCCTTCTAGTTTGACACATAACCTGCTCCTCTATTAATTTTATAATTTCAATTTTTTAATATCCATAAAATTGAATATAATAAAGGGTATAGTAGTATAATATCTAGGAAATAAAGGAGCTAAAATAGACACAAAATGGAGAAATAGGATTTCTTTTGTAAATCTATTGCTTTAAGTTATACATTTTTATACATTTTCTACCAAGTGGAGGGCATTATAGGTATTTTACTACATCAAGGGATATAACTGTAATTACTTAAACATGAAGGGAGCCAAGTGAAATTGTCAAAAATATCAAGGGAGGTTTCTAAAATTATCCCTAAATCCTATCCTAGCAAATCAGAATAGCAAATGGCATATATAAAAGTTAGGGAAGATTAATTGATTTTAGAACTATTCTAATTATCCCCAAAAACAGATTGAGAGAAGAAAAGGTCGTACAACCCATTGTAAGAAAAACCATAAGATAACATCAGATACATAAACAAAACTATTGTGTTTGGATTGCATTTTTTAGGATTTTTTTGTAGAAAAATTACTGTAGCGATTTGATATATATGAGAAAAAAAAAGGTAATAGAAAAATATGATCACGGAAAACGATAAAAATGGCTGGCCAAACGAGGCTGGCCGTCAATATTCAATTATGGGTGCAAGTACAGAAAACTATCTAAAATCAAACCAAATAGTAAACCATATCTAAAGATCGGAAAAGATCATTCTCGAATAAGAATTCATGTACATGAAATCAAAAGTTTGAGTAAGAAAAAGACACAAATGAAAAGCTATGGATCAAATTTGATGAAGATGGCTGTTCGAATGTTCTTTTTTTTTTTTTTTTAAGCGTTGGTGCAGACAATGGTGAGTTGAGGCGGTGGTAGTGGCGGTGACTGTCGGGTTTTGGCCTTTGGAGAGGAACGGGAGGTGGTTGTAAATTATTGCCCTTTACTATGCATGAATTAGAAACTAACAATCCAAACAAGGCAAATCTTTTCCTTCCTTTTTTGTGTGAGATATAAAAAGATAATGATTTCAATTATTTCTATCTTGGTTTTCATTGGATCAGGATAAGTCCAAAATTGAGGCAATTTCTCACTCTTAAGGTCACGCATTATACGTCCGAATACAGGGCACTAACATGGATACCTTTTTCTTTAATTACCTTCTTTTACATATGGTGACAATTTGGAGAAATCATAAATAGTAAATTCATCTTTTATTAATTTTGCTGAAACTATTTTCATTTATATAGTTTATTTTAATTAGCTTCTCAATTAGTGTCCATTAACATAAAAATAAGGAAATTTTTTTGACTTGTTTAGGGAGCCATTCCCTGAATTTGTGTCTTTAGTGATAATATTTGTAGATTACATAATCAAATTATTATAATTTAATGGTTAAAAAGCACTTAATTCACTATCCAACAATGAATTTAACTTGAGGATACATAGAATCTCCCCACAAATGATACTGAGACGCCATCAATAAGTCATAAATATTAACATGCATTTTTAGTCTTCCTTAAATTACTTTAAACAATGTAATTGCCACACAATTAGTGTGAATCAACCTTAATGGTACTAAGGTAACTTGAATGATATCATGATACTGTAATGGGTCTTTCATGGACACTCATCAACCCATCTAAATCATACCAAAACTATCATGTGAATGTACACATTGATAATTACTATTACCGTCTCTAACATTTATATAATTTCTCTAGTTAACTTGTCTAAAAACTTAACACTTGAACTATAATTTAACGAGTACCCACTGTGCTCTTGTTAGACAAACCCAATTTTAAATGGGTTTGTGCCCAATGTTATATATTTTGGCAAAAGCTAATTTTCTTGCGCAAAAGTATTGCAATCCAGGTGGTGCATGATAATTTTAGAGCATTAATAATTGATTGACTTTTCCTATTCAATGTGCTTATTAGTGAACCGAATAGGAAAAAAAAACCATATTAAGTTTCATCTTTTCTTAGCCTTCCTTAAATTTAAAAGTATCCTTATACTATATAAGATTGAGTTTTGGTCAAAAAAGGGGTTTGTATTTCAACCATATGGGCGGGGCATTTTGAGAATATGGAATATGTGTTGCTTATTTCAATCTTTTGATACAATTGATTGCAACATATGTTTGGGTGTGTTTATGTTAAAACCCCCATGTTTGTACATTTAAAGTTTGTATTTATGAGCACATCTGGGTATTTGTGGAATGTGGTTATATTTGGCAATCATTTATGCATTTGGTACAATTCATATAAGCGTATGTGTTTGTGCAATTACTGAAATGAGGTTATGATGTAATTAAAATAAAAGCACTAAATGGGGTTATACTGCAATTAAAATAAAGCCATGTTGCTGATAACAAATGGGTTGGGGATATTCAATTGTCTGAAATACTCATAATTATACCAACAACTGCATTCATGTCTGAAGCTCATCCATTTGAAATAGCTTCTCCATCGGCAATTAAATACTATTTACATCCCAATTAAACAACCAATAACGTGGGTGTGCTACTAACGTAATGACTGAGCATGAGTTATGGCTCTTTTAATTCTTCCTCCTTCATATTCTTTAGTTTTTCCCCTTTCGACTTCTACGAATGAGTTATTTTTTAGCCTTTATACTCAGCATTTCAGAATGATTTTTACAGAAGCTATTCGTGGTGGTTCAGCTTGAGGTGAGTTTTGTTTTTAAATTTTATTGTTTTTGTGAGTGATTCTTGTGGTGTATAGCTTAGGGTGTATGCTGCTATCATAAAATTTGAGCCTTTGGTTGAATGATTTAGCTATAATATTACAATTTCTGCACACATTTGGTTGGCCTGTGTAATTTGAATGGTGTGCTTATGATGTGATAGGTTCGGAGCAACTTCAAGGAAAAACTTTTCGGGGTTTATCTAGAATAAGGTCATCTGGAATTGATGGGTTTTAATTTCGTATATGTTAGATTCTCTTCAATTTGATGGTGATTTGATTGCAGAGCATTGTGAATTAATAAGTTATATGATTTACAGCAGATTTGAGATTCAATTGTTGACCTACTAATAAATTTATAGAATAAACACATATGGAAATGACATAATGATGTTAAAGAAAACTTTACACAAGACAAGAATGGCTGCTACGAATGATGTGAAATGCAAGTTGGTTAATGATACTAATGAGAACTTTTGATTAAATGGCTTGTATAGAGATGATATAATCCTTATTGGTTGAAGAGAACAATAAGATCTAAAACACAAATAAGAAATCCCAAGATGCAATAGTTTACAGCAACTAAAGTAACATCAAATAACAGAATCTTTGCTTCATCAAGATTCTTCTTCTTACCATCAAATTATTTATACAATTGAACTAGAAAACAAACATCAAAGATGTGAAACAAAGATACAATACTAAATAATCTTAAACCATCCTTATTATCTGTAATCTATGAAACACAAGTTAGTTAAAGATACCAATAGGCGCTTTTGATTAAATGGCCTTTATAGGAATGATAAAATCCTTAATGATCAACAAGTTCACTAAAGATACTAACAAGATCTAAAACACAAAGAAGACATTCCAATATGTTATACTTTACAACATTTGATCTGATATTTGATATCAGAATCTTTGGTTTGTTAGGTTCCTCCTTTTTACCAGCAAAGTATCTATACATACAATTGAATCAGAAAACAAACCTATACCCTCCTTGTGAAGAATTGATGTATAGAAAATTTGATGAATTAGCTAATTAAAAGTCATGATGAAGATATAAATTTCAAAACAATTAGCTTTCAGCTATGTGTGTGCACTATGAGCAATTATATTTGTTGTGTGTGTACTTTCAGCTTTTGATGTGTGTGTACTTGATCTATATCTGTTGGTTAGTGTGTTTGAATTTTCAGAAATTTTATTTTCCTATGCAAGCTTCTTGTTCTGTTTGTTATCTATGACAATGAAATCCTAAATAGTATGTGATGTAATGCATTTGCAGTGTCATTATTAAGGTCTTTATCATGGAAGATATTTCAATCCCAGAAAATCAATAGGATGTAAAGTTGTCATAGCCTAAAATGACTGTACTAAGAAAAGATAGCAAGATAGAAGAATGAAAGCAAAGGCGAAATATGCATCGTTGATTAAAGAAGAAAAAGAGCTACAACGACAAAAGCACAGAGAGGCTGGGCATGTATAGAGATGATATAATCCTTATTGATCTCCAAGTTGGTTGAAAAGATCAATAAGATCTAAAACACAAATAAGAAATTCCAAGATGAAATAATTTACAGCAACTGAACTAACATAAAAAAAATAGAATCTTTGTGTAGACACCAAATTTTGGTGTAATTTCATTTGCTGTTTATTTTTAATTTTTTCATTTTAGTTTTATTCGATTTTTAGTTTTAGTTTCTAGTTTTATTTTTATTTTTAAGCTGTTAGCATAGAATCTCTTGGAAAATGAATGAAAATGAGAAAGTGAAAAGAAAAGAGGAGAGAAAAGAAAAAAAAAGAAGAAAATTGCCCACAAAATATGTTTTATGTCTTCTAAATTCAATCTTTTGGCATTTTGTTTATTTTTGTTAAGTTATTTTAAAAAAAAAAGAAGAAAAAGAAAAAAAGAGAAAAACGATGAAAATGGGAAATGGAAAAGAAATGGAAATTGCACTTTATTGTTCTAGTTTATTTTTCATCAAATGTTAATTATTTTGTTTTGGTTATTTCTTTTTATTATTATCAATTTTGTTTGTTTCAAAAAAAAAAAAAAAAAAAAAATCAATCAAAAAATCACAATTCTATTTCTGCCGAATCCATTTCCATTTTACATTCCAGCACCTTCCATCTCTATGCCGACTTATAACCACTAATGCACTCCACTATATCACACACTAGTATATCAACTACCATCGACCACAATATCTCCAGATTCCATTTTGGCTTTTCTGCCTTGAGCCGTGAGTGACTAGCTACTTTGGAGTTAACGACCGAGAAAAAAAAAAGGGAGGACTTAGCTTCATTCCCAGCTTCACCGTAAGACCAACCGAGAGAGCAGAGAGCTGCGGTTTTGAGAGAGGCTCCGGACAGAAAAAGCAGAGGTTCAAGGCTGGAAGAAAATAGAGCATGAAAAGGAAAATTGAGGAGGGATTTCGAACAAGGAAAAGACTTGGTAGAAGGCTCGTAGCCGTTGCCGTTCACTGGAACCGCCATTGCTCGCCACCGCATCATCGGAATTCACCGCTGCCGCTCGTGAATCTTCACCGTGAGAAACAATGTAAGTTATTCTTTTCCTTTTTACATTTCAGTTTTTTTTCCTTCAAGAATGGATTTCAGAAACATGTCTGCCGTGGGTTTGTTCATTGCAATCGTCCTGTTGATGGTTCATGATTTTAGCATACGCATGTTCATGTATTGTTTGGGTTGTTATCTCTTGCGTTTGTGACAAATTTTGGGGCTAGTTATAATTCCAGTTGAACAGAAAATTCGGTGAAGTTTTAATGCCCATTTGTTGTTCGATGAAATGCCTGATTGGAAGTTTTATTTGAAAGATGATATGTCTGCATTGATGTGTGAAGAAAATGAACACTCGGATGGCTTTTGCTTGTCCGAACATAATGAACAATTTTCCATGATAGAAGTTGTGTTGGTTTGTTGTATTTTTTCTGTTTTTTTTATCTCTATGCTTGAATCCGAATCGATGTTGAGAGGGAGTATTGTTGTGAGTTTCATTGTTTGCTGGAATGATTGGAATCGAAACCAAATTTCTGGTTTTGCTAATCGAAAAGAAAGCTGAAATGCTTAACTGGCATCAGCAATGAAGAGGAAAGCCTCTGCGAAACATGAGTGAAAAATGTCTAAAATTGCAATTTAATCCCTCATTTTCTGTCTCATTTCATTACTGCCCAAAATCTGGAAAAATCAAACTAATTTCACCCTTTTAAGTTTAATCCTCTGTTTGCATATTTTATGTGATTTGTTGGGATAGATTAATTTTTGTTTGTAGGTTATAATTGAGGTTTAATAATTTTATTTGATTTCATCATGTTGGGTTCAATAAAACAAGTGATGTGGGCTAAGAGTTTTTTTTTGTTTTTGTTGTTTGGGTTTAAGAAAGTGGGCTTAGTTCATGGTTTTGGGGTTTTGGTTTGGGCCAAAGGGGTAGAAGCCCATCGGTTTTGTTGGTTAATCTTTGGGGCCAAAATAGCAGATTGCCTTCTTCTCTTACCTTGGGTTTCCGGATTGGGCTTGGAAGGTTTTGGCCCAAGCAAATAAGAAAAATGGCCCAGTGGTTTGGTCCGTTAAGAAATCAGAAAACGATTTTGCAAATCAGTCCCTGAATTTCTTCTTAATTGTACTGTGGCCCTGGACATTTTCAACTTCTTTCGATTGAGTCCCTAACTAAATTGCAAATAGGCCCCTAAACTTTATTTTCCTTTAATTTTGACCCCAAAATTTTGTCAGTTTTCGCAATCAGGTCCTTTCTTCTCTAACTTCTTAAATGTGGGTTGTTGACATGATTTAATTAATTCAAATTTATGCTTATTTTTATCCTTTGTGATTATTTGCCAAATAAATTGGTACCCTGACCTTTTTATTGTTTTGAAGCTAATATCTCATGTACTCGATTTCCATTGCAAGGGAGGTAACTTCTATATTCTTGAGTTTATTTTTCCTACGTGCTCCTACGTGTTATGTGAATATGCATGTCTGCTTTGCTTTCTTTGCCTTTCTTTAATTCCTTTCATTTTCTTTATTTACTTTTGCTTTTTATTTATGTTATTCATTATGGGGTATGTGTACACCTCTTGGCTTGTAATAGTTAGGGATTTAATTATTTTATTCCTTTTCCCCCTTTTAGATTGTAGTAGGGTCTCCCTAATGTAATAAATAGGGCTTGGAGGAGCATTCAATGAAGACCTATCGAAGTCATGTGCCTAGCTATCAAATGTAATAGTTAGGGCTTTAATTGTCTTATGTGTCTTGCATGCTTAGTTACTACATGTTTAATTGCTTTATTAGGCTCTTGCATCTAGTCGAGCATGCTAAATGTTATGTGCTATGTGTTTATGAGTATTTGGCATGTCTATTCGCTTTTCATAGCCATGAATGAATGGAATGGATGAATGTACGTTTCCACTAGTCCAACACTAGTTGGAATTCATAGAATGAGCTAGTCCAACGCTAGACCCTTAGGGATTTTCCTCGTTAGTACATCATTTGCTTGTTCACCACATATCACGCATTTTCTTTAGTTTTATCATTTGGCATGATCCTCTAATCCCTTCCCTCTCACTTTAGGATTTTTGCATTTCATGCTAGTTATAGGGTTCATTTGCTTGAGAGTCCCCTTAAATATGGGATATAGACGAGTGTGGCTTTTTCTAAGCCTTAGCACGCTTGTATTCCCTCTATAAAAGGGCAGATTGAGTCACGATTTAGGTCTCCCCGTACCCAATATGCATGAATTCCCTAGGCTCATGCATTTTCAAATCCACTCTACCATTTTCTACCCTCATCACACTTTCATTTTTTCTCCCATTTTGCACACGTGCACCTTTATGTTTCTTCACTTGCACACGAACACTTTTATCATCACTTGCACACATGCACTTCATATTATCATTTCACATACCATACCTTGCCCGCTCACGTGCACATTTTCATTTACATATTTATTGTTTTTTATTACTTTTTCAAACTCATGTCCTCACATTGCATACATGCATTTCATTCATTTGCATCCCACTCGCATTATTCGTGACCTCTCCAAAGGGTCATTATTGGGCTTCACAATTAATGTGATTGGCACCATTCAACCTTTGAAGAGAAATTTCCCCCAATACCCCTAGGTCTAGGGTTTGCATTCATATAGTACATCCAAATATAATAAATTCTTTGGTTAAAACAAGAAAATATTTGATTAAATCACGCAACTAGCTTTGGCTAGGTCGAAGGGGTGCCTTGGATTTTTATCCTCGCCTTCCCCTTCGTCAAATGTGACTCCCGAACCTTTTTCGTTGGTTTGCGTGGACTAGGAGTCGTTTAAAAGGGGTTTCTTACTACTTTTTCCTATTTTTCTTTAAAAATTCATTTTTTAGGTGACTTGGTACCCCTTAACTCATTACCAAGTGGCGACTCCGATTTTTTTATTTCAAAAACCCTTTTTAAACTATAATTTTGGGTCAAATCGTCGCATTCTCAAACCCCCATTTAGACCCATTTTTCTTTTAAATAACAATTCATTTTCCAATTACAAATTGAATCAAAAAATACGTTTTTTAAACCATTTATTTATTTTATCAAAAAATGGGGCGCGACAGTTGGCGACTCCACTGGGGACATTCGAGAGTCCGAGCAAATTTGATTTAATCAATCTTTTTCTTCTTTTAAACCTTTTTATTTATCACATTGGATGTTTAGGGTTGCATTTTTCCCTTTTCTAGGATTTTTGCATTTCGCGTATCAACTCACTTCCTCACACGTTCGCCTACGATTGTTTTGATGAATGGATGTTTGTATGTGATTCCGCGCTTTGCATTGCATTTGGGAGGGGATTCTACCTTAGAGCCTTGCGTGGGTTCTCGATCCCTCCCCTCCAAAACGTGCACTATCATACGCGCATACGCTTTATTATTCATCCCTCTTTATTTTCTTTTTAGTGGCTTGTCACGCCACTCCACCCTAGTAGGATTAGGAGACCCACTTGGACGTGTGACCGTGGCACGACGTGTGCGTAGCACGATCCAATGGGTCACTCGATCTTCCGCTTTAAACTTTGGGTTAATAGCCTTTAGTTTTTAGTCGAAGGTTGAGGATTTTTATAGATTCACTCAAACATGCAGCCGTAACACGACGTGTGCGTAGCGGTGTTTGGGGAATCGTTCGATCCACCGACAAAGGGCCTTGGGAGTGATGACCCTTGGTCACAAGTCTGAAGGCTCGGGGACCTATGACTTATCGAGTCTAGATGCATTAGTGAACCCCAACCTCATGCATCCATTTTAGAATTGCCTAAGGTAGAGTCGACCTTACCCTATTAGGGACACCATGCACGAGGGGAGGGATCCCACCCTCTTTCCTTATTTTTTTTGTTGCTTTTGTATTATCTAATTGTCCAACGTGTTATGTGATTATGTGTTGAACTAACGTTTCCTTGTTTCTTATCTTTTGCATTCACAAACGTTAGGAAATAAGAGGTCTGGCATGACCTCCTTTTAGGACCTACCCTTGTAGATAGGCTATTGCACGTTTGAAAATTGTGGTACATTTTGTTCATAAATTAATAATGCCATACCATTTTAGACCTACCCTGGCAAATAAGGGGTTCCTTAGGTCACGTTTCATTTCGAATTGCATTTTTCCTGCTTTAATAAATGGCATCATGCATAAACCCTAGAAAGGGAATGCCACATAGGGAATCCCGTGTTTAGGAATAAGCCACCTTGTGTCTCGGATACCTAATCCAACGAGACTTGCACGTTTACATTTTGTACCATCCAAAGGGGTAGTGCACAAGGTAAGGTAGGATCCGATCATTTTCATAGAGTGATTTTTGGAATATGAGCATCTAATAATCACTTTTTGGCCATTTTATCAAAAATTGGTAAAATTCCCTGGCATGAAGGACATTAATTTGAAAAAAATTCACAAATGATTCCTCCTATTGAGACGATAAATAAATTGAGGCCAAAATTTGATTTTTAGAAGGTCATAGACTAATGCACTTTAATAATTTTGAAATAACCAATGGCCGGACAATTCAACCAATCCATTTTGCCAATTCATTCAATAAATCATCAATTTGACTAATTTACCCTTTTTTGGGTGATTTGGTCGATTTTTGAATAAATCATCAATTTCAATCAATTCATTTGATCAATTTACCCTTTTTAGGGTCATTTGGTCAATTTTGAATAAATCGTCAATTCATTTGACCAATGTACCCTTTTTAGGGTCATTTGACCAATTTACCCTTTTTAGGGTCATGTGACCAATTTACCCTTTTTAGGACCATCTGGTCGATTTTGAATAAATCGTCAATTCATTTGACCAATTTAACCTTTTTAGGGTCATGTGACCAATTTACCCTTTTTAGGGCGATCTGGTCAATTTTGAATAAGATCCTCAATTTCATGCGATCAAATTCCTTTTTTAGGATGATCCGGCCAATTTTGAGTAAGTTTTTAAACTTCATTTAAGTCATTTGACCCGTTTCCCTTTTTAGGATAATCCGCTCGATTTTTAAATAAATTGTCAATTTCACTCAACCCATTTGACCAATTAGGGTTTCAATGTCAATTTCAAATTGGGAAACTTAGTCGATTTTTGAGAAAACCATCCATTGCATCCAGCCATTTGATCAGTTGGGGTTTTAACCCGTGATTCACTGAGAAATTTTATCAACGAATTCCAATCTCTTTGATAGGAAGTTCGTCAAGGTCAAACCCGTGCGTTTTTGCAAAATCTTGTATCGATCAAAAGTGATCAATCCATTCGGACGTTGACCTCATTTTGATAAATGTCTCTCGTCTCTCCAATTGACTAAATTTTTCAAAATTATTTTTCACTCAATGAGTTGATCAGATCCATCAGGTACGGTATAGTGCCTACCTCAGAGGATTGCATTTTCATGCTAGGCCTACCCTTGGCACAAAAAGGGTTCCCCCATAGGACATGCATCCGAATTTTCTGAATATCTACTAACTCTTGTTTTTTTTCTTTTCTTTTTCTTTGTTTTTATTGGAATAACTAAGCGAGGGTTAAATCTAAAGGCAATCTTTCAAAAATTCTCAGGTAATATTTAAACTTAGCTTTTCGTCGAAACCCCATCATAACGTGATCCCGTAGTCAAGTCCAAAGGAATCGTGTAAACATGAGTTCACAACCAGAACAGTCAGATAGGTCTGCTACTACCGCTCAACTCGAGACTGCAAGTTTGGGGATTCAGTTGACTGAGATGCTTACCAAGTTTGGAGAGATGGCGTCTGAGATGGCCGCTCAAAGGAAGTTGGATGATGAGCTAATTAGCAGCGGAGTTCAACCTGAACCTGTACCCGCCAGACAGCCTGAGCAAGAGACATTTGTCCTACCTTCGGCCCACGCCACTATTACTCCATCATTCCCTATTGCACCTGAAGAAACTTTCACCTATCCCACCACAAATTTGCCATACACTTACCCTCCTCATCCTTCATTTTTTCTTACTCACATGCGAGGTCCACAACCCCAAATCACTTCAAATATACCACCTGAGCCACATACCTTTTATTACCCTGCTGCTGAGCCATTTCTGCCAGACCATACTTTTCAAACCAAGCCAGAAATGGGGGAATCTTCCGCTCCCGTTGATATGAAGCTGCTTAAGCGCCTTGATCGTTTTGATGAATTTATAAGGAAGAGTCAGGGGGTGAACAAGCAAGGAGTCCTGGATTACGATGAGCTTTGCCTTTTCCCGAATGTGCAATTGCCTGAAGGGTTCAAAACTCCAAAGTTTAGCAAATATGATGGGACGGGCAATCCCAAGACACATCTCCGATTATTCGCCAACAAGTTGGGTAGGCCAACAGACGATGAAAATCTTCCTTTGAGGCTATTCTCAGAAAGTCTGGAGGGGGACGCACTCGACTGGTATTCCAATTTGAAGCCCGAAGAAGTAAGAACCTGGATTGACTTGTCCAATGCTTTTGTAAGGCAATACGAGTATAACTGCGAGCTGGCTCCAACACGAAACACGTTGGAAGGAACAAAAAGAAAACCCTCCGAGGATCACAAGACTTATGCCAAGAGATGGAGGAAAATAGCTGCCAAAGTCGAGCCACCGATGACTGAGGACGAAATCATACGCACTTTCATTAAGGCACATGATCCTCCATATTTCGAAGAAATTTTTCGCATGACTGGATGCTCGTTCGCTGCTATTGTCAATAAACTTGAGGAGTACGATGACTTCGTGAAAGCTGGGAAGATTGTTAATGTCTCTACCCTCAAGTCACAGTTGGATGCTTTGCAAGGTCAGGGGACTAGTGGGAAGAGCCCGCAATTCCAAAAGAAAGAGGGGGAAACTGCCTTCACATGGAATCAAAACCCTGTCCCAAGACCCAGACCTCGACAATACCCTACCTACTCAAACCCTTACCCCTACTACTCAAATCCTCATCCTGTTTACCACACCAATATCACTCATCCTCGACCTCGCCCAAATTATGCCAACCCGCCTACAACCCCTTTCCAAATATCTCAACCAAGCTTTCAACAAGCTCGTCCTCGGCCTCCTTACCACCAAAGATTTTCCCCACCAAATAGACCCACCTACAACTATCCCCGACCCACTGAAACCTACAATCAAAGCCGTACCCGAACCTTCGCCAACCTAGGCAGGCCTTTGGACCAATTGTATGAGCAATTGAAGGTTGCCAACAAAATAGGCGTGATTCCCCCTCCAACTTACCTTCATGGCATGCCTGCTGGGTACAATCCACATGCTATTTGTGCCTATCATTCGGGAGTACCTGGCCACTCAACCGCCGATTGCAGGGCACTTAAGCACAAAGTCCAAGACATGATCGAGGCAGGAGAAATAGTGCTAAGGAAATGAGGTGAACAAGGGCCGATCATAAGTACAAATCCTTTTCCTGAACACCAGGACACCTTCGAGGCATCGACCTCCAATGACGAAATTTGAAAGTCTTGAAAGAGCTCTGCACAATTTGGATGGCTGACTATTTTCCCTCTCGAAGGGAATTTTGATAAATTTAGGGGTTGTCATTTGCTAAAATTCATGAAAAGTTTTTCTTGCATATGTGAATAGTTTAATGAAAGCATCTTTTGCAATTAAGTTTTGTCTTTGATTTGGAGTTTTCATGAAATGCATAATTTGTTTTATTTGTTTATTTGATTCTTTGAGATGGCCAAAGATGAATTTATTTGACCCTTTGAATATCACTGTTCTGGAATTTGAGAAAGCCATTGAAAACCCCTTCATTAAAAATCCCTTCATTTGAGAAAATCCCTTTCCGGCCAGGCTGAAAGTTGATTGGTTAAGGCAGTGTCATCAACGATTGATTCTGATTGATGAAAAGCAGTTGAATGCTATGTACCATGACCAATTTTGTCAAAATGCATGGCCTGTGTTCATAATAAAAGGGGCCACCACCGATCTTCTGAAGAAGGGAACAAAGTGCTAAAGTAATGAAAGATGAAGTCGAAGGCAAATTTGCTTCAAATTGTCAAAGCTCATTGGGTGTTCAAAAGGTATTACCTGGCGGAGCAATCATTTTGGCAGAAACAGATGGACAGACATTCCTGCAACCTATCAACTCAGATATGTGTAAGAAGTTTTATTTTTGATTATGCAAATTTCTTTTGGAAATCATGCAAGGGACGAGGCAAAGGTTAGGCCATCTTCCTTTCCAATCAAAACATTTCATCCCTAGTCATCCCTTTTGAGCTATCAGAACAATAATTTTCGTTTGGCAGCCCCTGAGAATTGCAAACCCCACACTGGGGCAAATTCATTTTGAAACGAGATTATCAGAGAGGGAAAAGGAAAAATCCCCATACTGGGGCAAATTCATTTTGAAAAAAAAAAGGAAAAAGGAAAAAGAGGAAAAGAGAAAAGAAAGAACCCCACACTGGGGCAAATTTAGTTTTTGAAGGAAAATGCAAAAAGTGAGGAAAATGCAATGAAGAAAATGCAAAGAAAGAGAAAATCCAATCAAACTGGGGCAAATTTCCTCGGTTTCGTTCAAAATTAGAGATAATTTCAAAATGATGCAATCTCAGGTTATTTCACACCTTTCATCAAACTTGCTTTCAGGCCTCAACTTTTCTTGAAAACACCCCACCTGACCTCATTACAAAAGCCCAAAAGTCCTGGCTTTCGTCACTTGCTGTATTTCTATTAGGAATTTCGCTAATCAATTGGCAAGTGATGTCTATAATGCCTTCACCTAAACTTCTAAGGGAAGTGCATTTTACTGATGCCAGAAATCTTCAACTCATACTCCTGAGTCGATCATGGTTGAGCTCTTTCATTTGCGTCTTTAGGTGAAAACCCGAAAGGTCACCTCAAAAGAAGAAAAGAAGAGGGAAAAGAAAAAGAAAAAAAAAGAAGAAGAAAAAAAAAGAAAAGAACAAAGAAAGAAAAAAACAACAACAACAAAAACAAAAAAACAAACAAAAGCAGAAAAGATTGGGGGTAGCTTTGGTGAAAACCCGAAAGGGCGCCAAGGCGTTTTTTTTCAAACAGACGAGCACGAGGAGGAACAACTGGTGACCTGGTTCATTCGGATTTTTCTCATTTTTGTCAAACCTCTGGCAACATTGAATTCCAGAGCAAAGATATCCAGAGAATTGAATATGACATCCGTTGGCCAAAACTGTGTCGTTTTGTAAAAATATTTCTTTAGCAAATTCATTCTTAGGAAGCTTATTTTTTCTCAATTGCTTGTATTCATGGCATTTTTGTAGGCTTTAAGCACAAATGGTTTGTGTTTGCGTTCTTTCACATATTCATTTCTGCATGATAGGTGAAATTACTTTTTAATCATCGAATTTTGGTGAATGATAACCTCATGGTTTATTCAAAGCATACTTGGGTTCAGTCATCTTGCGAAAATGGTTGAAATTCAGCAAGGTCGGTTACGCAAGCTTCACAATATGGCAAAATGCACGCTCGGTTAGTCGGGAAAAATCAGAGACGTTTAGAAATGACAAATCCAACCAAGTCAGATGCCACGGTCAACTTTGACGAAGGCATCCAAAGACTCATGTTTACACGATTCTCAAGGACAAACGGATCAAATAATGGTGGCAATTTCTTTGTTTTTTCTCTTTTGCAGGAAATTTCATGCATGGATGAAAACAATCACACCTCGCACTGAAATCGGTGTCGGAAAGAGTCCTAATGAACAAAGGCAGATTGAAAATGTCGCAAGCAAATTTCATCCAAAAATGCAACAGCATGGCGATACAGAATCAACTCTGGACTCAAATAGCAAAAATTCATCATACTGGGGCAAATTAATTTTTTTGTAAAGATTTTCAAAAGTCAAAAAGAAAAGTCAAAAAGAAGCAAAAATCATCAATCAAAAACCAAAATCGAATCAAATTTCATCACGGCAGGATCGGGTTTAATCCCACTGACCGATTGTCAAAAACATTTTCGGGTCAGTCCCTCGATCAAAAGCATTTTCGGGTCAGTCCCTCGATCAAAAGCTCATTCGGGTCAGTCCCTCGATCAAAAGCATTTTCGGGTCAGTCCCTCGATCAAAAGCATTTTCGGGTCAGTCCCTCGATCCTTTTCGGGTCAGTCCCGATCAAAAGCATTTTCGGGTCAGATCAAAAACATTTTCGGGTCCTCGATCAAAAAATTTTCGGGTCAGTCCCTCGATCAAAGTATTTTCGGGTCAGTCCCTCGATCAAAAGCATTTTCGGGTCAGTCCCTCGATCAAAAGCTCATTCGGGTCAGTCCCTCGATCAAAAACATTTTCGGGTCAGTCCCTCGATCAAAAGCATTTTCGGGTCAGTCCCTCGATCAAAAGCTCATTCGGGTCAGTCCCACGATTCAAAAGCTCATTCGGGTCAGTCCCGCGATTAAAGCTTGTTCGGGCCAGTCCCATGATTTGAATTTCCTTCTCTAGTCAGTCCCAATTTTAAATTTCTGCTCGGGTCAGTCCCATTTTAATTTCCTGTTTGGGTCAATCCCATTTTAAAAAAAAAATGTTAAAGAGGTCGATCCTCATTTCAGAAGCGTCCATTGCAGCCGAATAACACAGGTAAGTATTTGGTGTCTACTTCTTTGTCTCAAGTTTTTTCAAAACTCAGACAAAGAGGGGCAAACTGTAGACACCAAATTTTGGTGTAATTTCATTTGCTGTTTATTTTTAATTTTTTCATTTTAGTTTTATTCGATTTTTAGTTTTAGTTTCTAGTTTTATTTTTATTTTTAAGCTGTTAGCATAGAATCTCTTGGAAAATGAATGAAAATGAGAAAGTGAAAAGAAAAGAGGAGAGAAAAGAAAAAAAAAGAAGAAAATTGCCCACAAAATATGTTTTATGTCTTCTAAATTCAATCTTTTGGCATTTTGTTTATTTTTGTTAAGTTATTTTGAAAAAAAAAGAAAAGAAAAAAAAAGAGAAAAACGATGAAAATGGGAAATGGAAAAGAAATGGAAATTGCACTTTATTGTTCTAGTTTATTTTTCATCAAATGTTAATTATTTTGTTTTGGTTATTTCTTTTTATTATTATCAATTTTGTTTGTTTCAAAAAAAAAAAAAAAAAAAAAAATCAATCAAAAAATCACAATTCTATTTCTGCCGAATCCATTTCCATTTTACATTCCAGCACCTTCCATCTCTATGCCGACTTATAACCACTAATGCACTCCACTATATCACACACTAGTATATCAACTACCATCGACCACAATATCTCCAGATTCCATTTTGGCTTTTCTGCCTTGAGCCGTGAGTGACTAGCTACTTTGGAGTTAACGACCGAGAAAAAAAAAAGGGAGGACTTAGCTTCATTCCCAGCTTCACCGTAAGACCAACCGAGAGAGCAGAGAGCTGCGGTTTTGAGAGAGGCTCCGGACAGAAAAAGCAGAGGTTCAAGGCTGGAAGAAAATAGAGCATGAAAAGGAAAATTGAGGAGGGATTTCGAACAAGGAAAAGACTTGGTAGAAGGCTCGTAGCCGTTGCCGTTCACTGGAACCGCCATTGCTCGCCACCGCATCATCGGAATTCACCGCTGCCGCTCGTGAATCTTCACCGTGAGAAACAATGTAAGTTATTCTTTTCCTTTTTACATTTCAGTTTTTTTTCCTTCAAGAATGGATTTCAGAAACATGTCTGCCGTGGGTTTGTTCATTGCAATCGTCCTGTTGATGGTTCATGATTTTAGCATACGCATGTTCATGTATTGTTTGGGTTGTTATCTCTTGCGTTTGTGACAAATTTTGGGGCTAGTTATAATTCCAGTTGAACAGAAAATTCGGTGAAGTTTTAATGCCCATTTGTTGTTCGATGAAATGCCTGATTGGAAGTTTTATTTGAAAGATGATATGTCTGCATTGATGTGTGAAGAAAATGAACACTCGGATGGCTTTTGCTTGTCCGAACATAATGAACAATTTTCCATGATAGAAGTTGTGTTGGTTTGTTGTATTTTTTCTGTTTTTTTTATCTCTATGCTTGAATCCGAATCGATGTTGAGAGGGAGTATTGTTGTGAGTTTCATTGTTTGCTGGAATGATTGGAATCGAAACCAAATTTCTGGTTTTGCTAATCGAAAAGAAAGCTGAAATGCTTAACTGGCATCAGCAATGAAGAGGAAAGCCTCTGCGAAACATGAGTGAAAAATGTCTAAAATTGCAATTTAATCCCTCATTTTCTGTCTCATTTCATTACTGCCCAAAATCTGGAAAAATCAAACTAATTTCACCCTTTTAAGTTTAATCCTCTGTTTGCATATTTTATGTGATTTGTTGGGATAGATTAATTTTTGTTTGTAGGTTATAATTGAGGTTTAATAATTTTATTTGATTTCATCATGTTGGGTTCAATAAAACAAGTGATGTGGGCTAAGAGTTTTTTTTTGTTTTTGTTGTTTGGGTTTAAGAAAGTGGGCTTAGTTCATGGTTTTGGGGTTTTGGTTTGGGCCAAAGGGGTAGAAGCCCATCGGTTTTGTTGGTTAATCTTTGGGGCCAAAATAGCAGATTGCCTTCTTCTCTTACCTTGGGTTTCCGGATTGGGCTTGGAAGGTTTTGGCCCAAGCAAATAAGAAAAATGGCCCAGTGGTTTGGTCCGTTAAGAAATCAGAAAACGATTTTGCAAATCAGTCCCTGAATTTCTTCTTAATTGTACTGTGGCCCTGGACATTTTCAACTTCTTTCGATTGAGTCCCTAACTAAATTGCAAATAGGCCCCTAAACTTTATTTTCCTTTAATTTTGACCCCAAAATTTTGTCAGTTTTCGCAATCAGGTCCTTTCTTCTCTAACTTCTTAAATGTGGGTTGTTGACATGATTTAATTAATTCAAATTTATGCTTATTTTTATCCTTTGTGATTATTTGCCAAATAAATTGGTACCCTGACCTTTTTATTGTTTTGAAGCTAATATCTCATGTACTCGATTTCCATTGCAAGGGAGGTAACTTCTATATTCTTGAGTTTATTTTTCCTACGTGCTCCTACGTGTTATGTGAATATGCATGTCTGCTTTGCTTTCTTTGCCTTTCTTTAATTCCTTTCATTTTCTTTATTTACTTTTGCTTTTTATTTATGTTATTCATTATGGGGTATGTGTACACCTCTTGGCTTGTAATAGTTAGGGATTTAATTATTTTATTCCTTTTCCCCCTTTTAGATTGTAGTAGGGTCTCCCTAATGTAATAAATAGGGCTTGGAGGAGCATTCAATGAAGACCTATCGAAGTCATGTGCCTAGCTATCAAATGTAATAGTTAGGGCTTTAATTGTCTTATGTGTCTTGCATGCTTAGTTACTACATGTTTAATTGCTTTATTAGGCTCTTGCATCTAGTCGAGCATGCTAAATGTTATGTGCTATGTGTTTATGAGTATTTGGCATGTCTATTCGCTTTTCATAGCCATGAATGAATGGAATGGATGAATGTACGTTTCCACTAGTCCAACACTAGTTGGAATTCATAGAATGAGCTAGTCCAACGCTAGACCCTTAGGGATTTTCCTCGTTAGTACATCATTTGCTTGTTCACCACATATCACGCATTTTCTTTAGTTTTATCATTTGGCATGATCCTCTAATCCCTTCCCTCTCACTTTAGGATTTTTGCATTTCATGCTAGTTATAGGGTTCATTTGCTTGAGAGTCCCCTTAAATATGGGATATAGACGAGTGTGGCTTTTTCTAAGCCTTAGCACGCTTGTATTCCCTCTATAAAAGGGCAGATTGAGTCACGATTTAGGTCTCCCCGTACCCAATATGCATGAATTCCCTAGGCTCATGCATTTTCAAATCCACTCTACCATTTTCTACCCTCATCACACTTTCATTTTTTCTCCCATTTTGCACACGTGCACCTTTATGTTTCTTCACTTGCACACGAACACTTTTATCATCACTTGCACACATGCACTTCATATTATCATTTCACATACCATACCTTGCCCGCTCACGTGCACATTTTCATTTACATATTTATTGTTTTTTATTACTTTTTCAAACTCATGTCCTCACATTGCATACATGCATTTCATTCATTTGCATCCCACTCGCATTATTCGTGACCTCTCCAAAGGGTCATTATTGGGCTTCACAATTAATGTGATTGGCACCATTCAACCTTTGAAGAGAAATTTCCCCCAATACCCCTAGGTCTAGGGTTTGCATTCATATAGTACATCCAAATATAATAAATTCTTTGGTTAAAACAAGAAAATATTTGATTAAATCACGCAACTAGCTTTGGCTAGGTCGAAGGGGTGCCTTGGATTTTTATCCTCGCCTTCCCCTTCGTCAAATGTGACTCCCGAACCTTTTTCGTTGGTTTGCGTGGACTAGGAGTCGTTTAAAAGGGGTTTCTTACTACTTTTTCCTATTTTTCTTTAAAAATTCATTTTTAGGTGACTTGGTACACCTTAACTCATTACCAAGTGGTGACTCCGATTTTTTTATTTCAAAAACCCTTTTTAAACTATAATTTTGGGTCAAATCGTCGCATTCTCAAACCCCCATTTAGACCCATTTTTCTTTTAAATAACAATTCATTTTCCAATTACAAATTGAATCAAAAAATACGTTTTTTAAACCATTTATTTATTTTATCAAAAGTGGGGCGCGACACTTTGCTTCATCAAGATCCTTCTTTTTACCATTAAATTAGTTATACAATTGAACCAAAAAACAAACATCAAAGATGTGAATCAAGATACAATACTAAATAAACTTACACCATCGTTATTATATGTAATCTGTGAAACACAAGTTAGTTAAAGATACCAATAGGCACCTTTGATTAAATGGCCTTTATAGGGATAATAAACTCCTTAATGATCAACAAGTTCACTAAAGATACTAACAAGATCTAAAACACAAAGAAGACATTCCAATATGTTATAGTTTACAACATCTGATCTGACATCAAATATCAAAATCTTTGGTTCGTTAGGTTTCTCCTTTTTACCAGCAAGTATCTATACATACAATTGAATCAGAAAACAACCTATAGCCTCCTTTTGAAGAATTGATGTATAAAAACTTTGATGAATTAGCTAATTAAAAGTCAGGATGAAGACATAAATTTCAAAACAATCAGCTTTCAGCTATGTGTGTGCACTGTGAGCAACTATATTTGTTGTGTGTGTACTTTTAGCTTTTGATGTGTGTGTACTTGATCTATATCTGTTGGTTAGTATGTTTGAATCTTCAAAAATTTTATTTTCCTGTGCAAGCTTCTTGTTCTGTTTGTTATCTAGGACAATGAAATCCTAAATAGTACATGATGTAATGCATTTGCAATGTCATTATTAAGGCCTTTATTACAGAAGATATTTTAGTCCCAGAAAATCTTTAGGTTGTAAAGTTGTCATAGTCTAAAATGATTGTACTAAGTAAAGATAGCAAGATAGAAGAACGAAAGCATCAACAAAATGATAAAGTAAGGGCGAAATATGCATTGTTAACTAATGAGGAAAAAGAGCTACAGCGACAAAAGCACAAAAAGGCTTAGAGGAGAAGAAAACAATAAAGTAGAAAGCATGAAGCTACTAGGTTGTCATCACAACAACTTTTAGAAGCGAATGATACACAATATCATAACAATAGCGTACACAGTACAGGTATAATGTCTTTCTGTAGGAAGTCATGACATATAAGATAGGTTTCACTAGGCTAACAAATGTTTAAACCTAATTTTTTAGACGTGCACTACTCATGTGAAACAAGCTGCAATCATATGCCCCAAGAAACAGAGTCTTCAATCAACAACCAAGGTTTGACGAGCTAAATTTATCTGTGTTCCAATATTAAAATGAAAAGCAAATATAATATTAAACTACAGGCTTGATATTTTATACATAAATATATAGGCCCAGCCTGAGATGTTTGCTGTTAGACATCGCGCCAGCATAGTAACACACAACAACACTCAGGTTCATCTGCAATTAGGCATTCTAAATTCTTAGTGTAATGTTACTTTTAGATTTCACATATCCTATGATACTCAGATTCAAAATGGTCAATTGTAAATCAATCAGTGGCATGCAGTAGTTGTATTAATCTATTGACAGAAGCTATGAAAGATTTGCCAAGCGTAACTATAGCCGAAGGTAACACTCTAATAAAAATTAGTCACCTATAGCATGATATACTATGTTCATAAGCAGTAATGACTTGCAATTATTGATATAGGATGTTCATCTTCATCGGTTGTGAACACTAGAAAAACATCGTCTCAGAGGAAGGCATTGAAGCAGATGACAGGTTAAAATTTTCAAATATGTAAAAACACCACACATTTATACATACACCCCAAAAAAACTAAACATTTATAAGAATAAGTTGTTTCTAACTGTATCAAAATTATTTATTAGTGCAAGCTACTGCAATGAATAAAGAAATTGCAAAAAAAAGCAGCTTGGATGACATAAACAAGATAAATAGACATCTAAACTAAGTGTTTTTAAAATGACTGAATATAAGATTCTAAACCAAATTTTATCATATGTAGGCAAGGCTGTGACTAAGGGAACTGAATTGTTATCCTTTGTCATCTTAGAAACTGATACTTTACCTAAAGTAGCTAACTGTAAGTATTGCGGGGCGAAAAAATTCTATTTGAAAATCGCTAATTTCTGCTGCTCCGACGGAGAAGTAGTGTTGAAAGAAAATAAGCTTCCAGATATATTGGTTGAATTATTTACGAGTCAAACTGAAGAAACTTTGTGTTTTAGGACATACGTAAGAACCTATAACGGCATGTTTGCCTTTACTCATTTGGAGTCTCCTATGACAAGTCATTATGTAAGAGAACAAATGGGATATACACATTTAAAATATAGGGACAAACTTATCATTACATAAATCAACTTATACCTCATGGAGGATCAGGGATGTTCTTACAACTATATTTTCATGACACTAAACATGAGGAGGAGAATCGAATGGTATTTTTTGCAAAACTCAGCGAGAATGTGGTCTTAAAGCTCATTGAGGTGATGAAAAACAATTCTTATGCTTGCTTCTTTCGTAGCCTACGACATGTCCCCAATCTAGAATCCAATCAAATAGTTCTCAAAAGTCATTGTGATAGTGATCAAAGAATTTTTAACAAGTCAACTGTATCTCAAGTGGCAGCGCTTTGGGTTGAGGGTGAAGGTTTAGAGCAAACATATTCTAGGCATATTCAAGCGTACACTAAAGGTTTAGAAAGCCATAGAGTTCAATACTATTACGGTTGTTATGATCCTCTGCAGTATCCATTATTATTTCCCCTAGGTGAAACAGGATGGCAACCAAGAATTAAGAGATCAAGGAATGGGAATCCAAAAAAATGAAAGAGATGTACTAAACATTATATAGATAATGCAACTTTACACAGTTTCAGACCTACCGATGAAATGATACAATCCGAGGAATAAGGTCAATATAACAGACAAAAGTTTTATCTATTAATGCTATGTTTCAGGCAATTAACCAAATAAAATTTCTATTTTCTTATGAAACAGCTTTCAACCAATATGAAGACTCAAAAGAATTTATGTCGATGAGGGAATATTATGCATATAGGTTTTAGATGAGAAAACAAAATACACCTGGTATTTTGAACACTGCTCATGCATTCTAACTGTATGTAGTTGATATGTACGTGAAAATAGAAACACAAAGACTTGACTTCCATAGAAAGAGACAGAAATTAATAAGAACTGAACAGCTCCAAGGAGTAATGGATGCTATTGTTGAAGGTGAGCTTAAGGGGTCGAAAGTTGGTTAGCGGGTGATTTTACCTGCTTCATTTATAGGAGAGTCTCGAGATATGAAAAGACGTTATGTTGATGGCATGAGTTTGGTACAAAAGTATGGGAAGCTTGATCTCTTTTTGGCCAGAAATTTTAAAAAAAAAAAATGCTGTCAATAGATGAATCACAAAATAGAGTTGGTCTATCAGCTAGAGTGTTTCATGCAAAGTTCGAACTATTGAAAGAAAAGCTCTTTAAAAAATAGATTTTTGGAAAAGTTACAGCTAATACCTATGTTGTAGAATTCCAAAAACGTGGATTACCACATGCTCATTTCCTCATCATTTTACACCATGCTTCAAAGTTTTACTCAACAGAATCATATGACCAAATTGTATCTGCTGAATTACCTGATCCTGTGGAACAAAAACACTTGTTTAAAATGGTCCAAAAACATATGATACACGGTGTATGTGGTAACAAAAAACCTGATAATGTTTGTATGCAAGGAACTACCACCAAAAAATGTAAGAACAAATATCCTAAAGATTGGGCAGAGAAAATATTGCATGGCGAAAACTCTTATCTAACTTATGGACAAAGAAATAATGGAAGAAAAGTTTGTGTGCGAGGTCATGAGTTGGATAATACATGGGTAGTACCATACGATGCATATTTTTTTTAGCAAAATTCAATTGTCATATTAATGTGGAAATCTGCTCAATAATAAAGGTGGTGAAATATACATACAAATACATATACAAGGGTCATGACAAAATTCATTTCTTAGTGAATACTGATGCTAAATCTTTTGAAATAGATGAAATCAAAGAGTATCAAGCAACAAGGTGGGTATCTCCTATAGAGGTAATTTGGCAAATTTATAGGTTTCCACTATTTAATATATACCCTGTAGTCATCCATCTTTAACTCCACTTAGAAAAGTATTAGTCATTAACTTTTAAGGATGATGATGATCTCCGAGATTTGATGAAAAAAGTATGTTGACTGAATTCTTTAGAATGAATGCTACCAATGCAATAGCAAAAAATTAAAATGCACTTACAAAGAATTTTCTGAATACTTTATACAGTACCCTGGGAAAAAGTTATGGGAGATTAGAAAACATAGAGACTATATAGGGAGAATAAAATCAACAAATTTTTAGAGTCGATGAGAAGACCCGAATTTTTTATTTTTTTTTATTTATTTTATTTTTACTGGTTTATCTAATTATTTATTAATTTATTTGCCTCAATTAATTTATTTCATTCATTTTAATTGCATCTGCATGGTACATTGACTCATTTTATATTTTTAATCCGTTTGCTCTTAAACTTAATTTTCCTGTCGCCCAATTAGTGAGAATTTGAGAAAGCAAGTTTTTCGAGGTAATATTTGATTTGAGAGTGCAGTGATCTTGGAGAATTAAGAATAATTAATTGTAGACTAAGAAAAGTTAACTGAGGGATTAGAGGTGAATGACTTGAATTAAACTCAATTAGGAGCATTATTGGACCACTATTCAAATGTTGACTTTTGCACCAAAAGTTAGCATTATGTCCCATCTTTCCTTCATCCGCTCACATCACAAAAAATCAAACAAAACCCTCTCTCTTCTTCTCCCTCTTGGCTGAAACCCTTCCTCCCCTTTAGCCAAGAAAATTTCATCATCTTCTTCTCCACTTTGCTCACTAAACTTGCTCCGACCTTGCTCAAATTTTGGGTCATCTTCAAGTTTGGTAGAAGAATTGGTGAAGGGAAAATTCTTGGAGGTTTAGTACTTGGTTTCTTGAGGTTTTGCTTACTACCCTTGGAGGAAGGTAACTCCTCAAATCTTCAATTTTTCTTTCATCCTTTAACTAATTTTAACTAGATAAACTTGGGATTGTTGATGGGTTCTATGAACCTTGACATTAGGTAGCATGCCTTGAGGATATTTTGCTCTCTTGACTTACTCTTAGGAAGATGCCTTGAGAAAAATTATTAGGTAGTGGCCTTGAGATTTCTTGGTTGTTAGTTGTTGTTTTAGTAAATTCTATCTTGGTTTTGGGTTGAGAGTTGGAGGAAAAATTTGGAGAGAAAGAAACTAGGGTTGCTGTCCGAATTTTTGAGGGAGTGATTCTCTTGTTTTAATTTCGAAATTTGTGGTTAAATTGATGCAAAAATGCTTGCTACATGTTGGGGTATGTGTGTGTAAATTACTTTCCAAAAATCACTTCATTTGAATGAGTTAAAGTTAAGTTTAAAGGAGGGAAACAAACCTGAAAATTTTTTAACAGGGCAGCCGACTAGTATACACTAAATAGCAAGCAATTTTTCGTACAGGAGTTGAAATCAAGTGCCGTTTGTGGCATGTGAAACTAGACTTCAAGGGCTTTCCAACGGTATAAAATATACCTGCTAGTTCGTTTTCTATGAGTTACAGTGAACCGGCAAAGTTGGCTGTTTTCTCCTACTGTTTTAACCATGAGACAAGCACAGCTGCAATTTATAACTCGATTTCACTCCCCTTACAAAGTGAATTTGAAGACAGTTTATTCTAATGACTTTTAGTATTTTGAATCTAGTTTTCAACGCTATAAACCACACTTATTTTGGACTTGTGTAGCCTTAGTTATGACATTATTCAAAAACTGTGTCAGGTGTTCCAAAGCTGAAAATTTGTGTTTCAGGTTTCAAAAACCAGCTTTCGAAAAACTGTTGTATCTTGGTGTAGAAAAATCCAAATTGAGTTCTGTTTATTGCGTTTGAAACTAGTAGACTTGGATTTATTTCAGTGGTATAAGTTTCAAGAGTTAGTTCAATTCTTATGAATTTTCCTAAATTTTCAAAATTCACTGAAATTCAAGACTGTTTTGCCATGTTTTCACTGAAGTAGTGATTTGGAACTAAAATTTGACTAATTTATGATTTAAATCATATATAAGTGTTTTCTATAGAGTTTTATTTCGTTGATTCTATTTTTCAACGGTATAAGATTTACAATTTTTGGACTTATGGAACTTAAGTTATAATTTTTCAAAGAACGTTGCCAAAACTGAAATTTTCCTTATTAAGTGACAAAAACTCCAAAGTGGTTTGGAAACATTTTCTAGGTTTCAAACCTAACCGTCTTGATTATTTACACATCATTTCATACTTGAAAAATGGATTTCACCTCCTAGTCTTATACCCTCGGTTTCCATGAAAATAAATCATAAATTGAGCGGTTTAGCTAGAGTAATTTTTGAGAAATTTTACTAGTTTCATATTTGAACCTTGGAACTTTTGCCTCCAATATTTACTATGAAAATAAGTGACGCTTTTGATGGATTTTGACTTCATAAGTTTAGAAAACGTGAACGCTCATTTATATTCTAAAACTTGGGTATAGAATTAGAAGTTTTAAGATATGAAAACAATTTTTTTTCTCGATTTTCATGCCAAAAATTAAGCGTGGTACTTCTCTTTTGAAATCGAAATTTCTTGCTACGACTTGACTCGAAAATGACTTTTGAATCCTCTTTGAATATTATTTTAGTGATTAAGTACGAAAGTCTCTTTTAATTCGATTTGAACTTGTGGCTTTTGAATATGGGTAGCAAGAGAATAATTTTCTTATTAATCTTGGTCGAATACCTAGGTAACCATGATTGTGCATGTCTCAGGTGATCACATGCACATCAAGGAGCTCGTTTGACCTCTTGTTTTTGCTCTCGTTTTTGCTATTAACTTTTGGTGAGTGTCAAGTGCATGCTTCATGTTACCTTGATTGGAATGATATTTGTACAAGTGATATGTGAGTCTTGTGATTTGTGCACTTGTCGAGGCAAGGGTGTACTTTATCGCCCTCGTCCTCTCCCTCTTGAATAATTGCTACTTATTATATGAATGTGTGTGACTTGAATTTGTACTCGAACATACTTTTAACTGGTGAGTACTGAATGGCAGTATGTTCCACACCCTATTCGGGTGGGAGGTGCCTCTCATCCTGACTCAGTGCCATGATCGATTCTAAATCGATTGGAGCGTTGTCTCATCGATCGATTGTACTTGTGAGGCCATCCCAACCCATTGGCTAACCTCGTAACTCGAGCCGGCAAGGGCTTGGTAGAGAAGTTTGGTGAACCATGAAAAAATTATATAGTTTGATCTTTTGAAATCTCGCTTAACATACTCGAATAAGTATTGCCATCTCGTACTTGTTTGGTTCCGGATCCGAGAGGGTGTTATGGTGGATGGAAGAAGTAAGTGAAATTTTACGGACATGTTGCTACTTGAGTTGACGGAGGGTCAACCAAAGATGATTTGAACCGGTCGAGACGTGAGAATAGCTCCTGAGAGCTCCTTTCTACTTGTGTTATACTTCCTACTTGTTCACTTATATGAAATTCATGTTAAGTCGTTTTTAAGTGTACTATTTGATTGAGTTCGTGTTATTTGCTTACTTGCTTGATATTCTTGGCCTCACTGAGTGTTATTTCACCCTAAGTTGTTTTTCTTAACAGGTTTTGGAAGTGGAAGTTAGAGATTATAAACTAGCGATTTTTTGTTGAAACTAGTAATCTTTTGTATGATGTTGGAAACATTTGAAATATAAAATTTGTTATATTTGGGTTCTTGGATTATAATTGTAAATGGTAGCCTTAGGAGAATTTGGCTTGTATATTCGAAGTATCCCTTTAATCCTAAGTCTTTGGTTGACTTGTGGATCTTTATTAAACTTGAATGAGTGTGTGAGTCTCGACGAGAGTTGGGCAGGCGTCCCATTGATACCCTAGGGCTCGCACTAAGGAGAGGTGAGGGCGTCACAGTTGGTATCAGAGTCTAGATTTGAAATACCTGGAATAGTGTTAGGAGTTCTTAGTCGTGAACTTTCGGTCATAGAAATTGGTGATAAATTTTAAGTTAAATTTTTTGGGTGGCATCAATGAGTCTAAGGACCTAACCTTGAATCTTGTGGATTGTTTGTAGGAAATGGATAGTGATAGTGACAGTGATAGAATCAAGGGAACTCCTTCACTGATTCGATTTTGGATAGTCGGAGACGGATCCCCCTTCGATGGTCACTCGCCAGGCAGGTTAGGATATGCCCGTGCCGTGAGAGATTCTCCTACCCTAACCACGTGGTGTTAGGGGTAGTTGAGGAGATGAGACAATTGACCCATGATCTCAGGGTAACTCGAGCAGAGAGAGGTGATGAGGGCCACTATGGAGGCCCAAGCCGTCAAGATTCAGAAGTTCGAGACTAGGGTTCTCGAGAAGCGTCAGAGGGCTGACGCTTTCCATGCTCTGTTTCAGGCGACCGATGGGCGCCATATTCGGATTGTAGAGGAGGTGAGAGACCGTGTGGATGACATTATGGCGGAGTGTGAGACCATAACCGATCACATAGAAGAGGTCATGGGTGGAGGAGGACCAGGGGATGTTGCCCCTAGTGATGAGGTGGAGATGGAGCCCATGGAGGCGAAACCCGAGGAGGATCCTTCTGAGAATGTGGGGTCTACTAGTTCGGTCCATTTAGACTAGTGATATTCTGATATTTTGATTTTAACTAAAGATTTAGAAAGGATGATCCTTGTCTTGAGACCCTTTTGTATATTGATACATGTACCCCTATATTTTGAGACACTTGGTTGCCTATGTCCTGTACTTGACATTATTGACTTGTTTTATGAACTCTTAACTTGTAAAATAACTTTTAGTTTATGTAAAGAATTATGGTTTAATTTCAAGTGTTCTTATAACTTGCATATACTTTTAACTTTCTATGCTTATTTACCCTCTTTTAATTATGTGTTTAGACTCTTGTTAAATATGGATCAGCGAGAACGTGGATGGGGTCGTGAGCATGGGTTTTGGCAACCCTGCACTCCCGAAAGAGGTAAGAGATCAGCGACTGGTCTGAAACCAAAACCCTAGGAATGAAGGGGGTGACCAAATGGCTACGGCCCTTAACCGCATAATTAATGTTCTTGAGCATCTAGTTGAGCGCCAAAATCCTGAATCAGTCAACTCGCCTAGAAACCAAGAAAGGGGTGAGAATAGAGCCCTAGAGCGTTTCCTGAAATTTGCCCCACATAGGTTTCACGGAAGATCTGATCCCGAAACGGCAGAAAATTGGTTTAAGAGGATGGTAGAGATCTTTGCCGCTTTAAATTATGCCGAGGAGAGGCAGGTGAACTTCGCCGTCTTCCAATTCGAGGGAGCGACGCGCTCATGGTGGAATGTTGCTAGGGCGAAATGGGAGAGAGAACAATCCCCTGGATTTAAGTAAACTTTGAGAGAGAGTTTAATGCTAAATTTCTCTAGCCAATGATACAAGAAAAGAGGGAGGATGACTTTATTAGGTTGAAACAAAGGTTACTAAGTGTGACCGAATACGAGGAATGGTTCACCAAACTTTCCAAATTTGCCCCTGAGTTAGTGGTCACGGAACGCAAAAGGATAAGGAAATTTATTGAAAGGTTAAATGGGGAAATCCAAGAATCCCTAACAATAGCCCAGATCACTACTTTTACGGATGCTCTGGATAAGGTACAGAGGATAGAGAATACTAAGTTTCAATTGAAAACCTTTCATACTAGAAAGAGGGGTAATTCAAGCAATGCCCCTAAACTGTTCGAGAAGTCTACCCAACCCCTTAAAATGGGAATAGGGGCTGGAGAAGTGAGAATGCCCGAAAAATCAGGAGAAACTCCATCAAGAGGAGCCCCGCCAAAAGGAATCAGAGTGGGCGAGATCAGCAAAAAAGAAATTTTCAAGCTGGTCAGGCCGTGACTCCTCGTGTGACTTGTGGATATTCTGGCAAGTCTAACCACACCAAGGCCGAGTGCTGGAGAAAACAAGAAAAATGTTTGCTTTGCGGTAGTGCCGAGTATCAGATCTCGAGTTGCCCTAATACCTCTAAAGAAAGAGGGAATACTCAGTACCCTACTAGATCCGCTTCAAAGCAGTCGAGTGCTTGAGGGAGCCAACCAAAAGTGCAAGTTAGGGTTTATGCCTTAGACAACCAGCAAATCCCTAACCCAACCAAAGTGGTGGAAGGTACGATCCCCATTTTTCATCGCCTAACTAGAGTTTTAATCGGGGCAACCCATTCATTCGTAGATCGTAACTTTATAAATGATATAGATGTAAAGTGTGATTTCTTACCTTTTGATTTGGAAGTTAATACTCTTACAGGGGACCAATGTCTAATTGCTGATGAGGTTTATAGAAATTGTGAGATTTGGATTGGTCAGAGGAAATTGTTGGCAAATTTAGTGAGTCTAGCAATTAAGGGATATGATGTGATACTTGGGATGAATTGGTTAGTTCGATACCATACTCAATTGGACTATAAGATGAAATTAATAGAATTGCGCATCTCGGGGGAAGCAACTTTGAAGTTAGATGTGAGGGGTAGACTAGCATCGTCTGCTCTAATTTCGGCGATTCGAGTTAGGAAATTGTTGAGTAGTGGAGTTAAAAGATATCTAGCCTTTCTTATAAATATACATGAGAATAAGGTGAAGTTGAAAAACGTGTCAGTAATAAAGGAATTCCCCGATGTTTTTCCTGAGAAATTAGAGACGTTGCCTCCGGAGAGAGAAATAGTGTTTAAAATTGATATAGTTCCAGGGACGGCATCTATCTCTAAGACGCCTTACAGGATGGTTCCAGTCGAGTTAAAAGAATTGAAATTGTAGTTGCAAGATTTATTAGAATAAGACTTTATTAAGGAAAGTGATTCACCTTGGAGAACTCCAGTGCTCTTTATTAAGAAAAAAGATGGAAGTTTAAGACTATGCATAGATTATCGAGACTTGAACGATGTGACCATTAAGAACAAATACCCTTTGTCTCATATAGATGAGTTATTTGATCAACTACAAGGGGCCGTGGTATTTTTCAAGTTGGATTTGAGCCAGGACTATTACCAGTTGAGGATTCTAGAAGCGGATGTGCCTAAGACCGCTTTCAATTTGAGATATGGGCATTTTGAATTTGCAGTTATGCCTTTGGGGTTAACTAATATGCCTGCAGCATTTATAGATTTGATGCATCGGGTCTTTAAATCGTATCTGGATCAATTTGTCGTAGTATTCATAAATGACATATTGGTGTATTCTAAGTCTCGGGAAGATCATGAACGATACCTGAGAATAGTTTTGCAAACCCTGAGAGAGTACCAACTTTTTGCTAAGTTCAATAAGTGTGAGTTTTGGTTGAAAAAAGTAGCCTTTTTCGGTCATATAATCTCTGAGGAAGGGATTATTGTGGATCTAGCTAAGGTAGAAATTGTTTCTAAGTGGAAACGACTAGAAAATCTTACCGAAATTCGGAGTTTCTTAGAGTTAGTGAGGTATTATCACCGATTTATCAAGAACTTTTTTAAGATCGCGAAACCCCTAACCGAGTTGACTAAGAAGTATGGCAAGTTCACATGAGATTTTAAATGCGAGAAAGGGTTCTAAAAGTTGAAGAAGTGTTTGACCGAGACACCTGTATTAGCATTGCTGAGCGGAGGAGATGGTTTCATGGTTTATACTGATGCTTCAAAGGATGGTTTAGGGTGTGTGTTAATGCAAAACAGAAAAGAAATTGTGTATACCTTCCGTAAGTTGAAACCTCATGAACAGAATTACCCGACTCATGATTTGGAGTTAGCGGCAGTGGTGTTTGTCTTGAAAAAGTGGAGACATTATCTGTATGGGGTGACTTTCGAGATTTTCACTGATCATAAGAGTTTTAAATATTTATTCTCCCAGAAGGAGTTGAATTTGAGGCAACGTAGATGGGTGAACTTTTTAGAAGATTATGACTGTACGCTTAACGACTACACTTGAAAAGTTAATGTAGTAGCGAATGCCCTAAATCGTAAAGTACAAGTAGCAACTTAATGGTAAGAGAATGACACATACTAGAGGAAGTTAGTGTTTGGAACCCGCGTCTTGAGCCACGAGGGTAATTTTTGAAAATATCACTGTGAAGTCTACCTTATTAGATCGAATTAAAAAAACTCAAAAAGGAGACCCCGAAGTGCAAAAATGGATTGAAAAGGTTCAAAAAGGGGAAAAGTCTGACTTCGATTTGAGGACCGATGGAGTGTTAAAATTTAGAAATCGCCTAGGGGTGCCAAAAGATAAAAGGCTAAAGAAGAAAATTTTGGACGAAACTCACCGTTCCAAGTATACGGTGCACCCTAGAGGTAATAAGATGTATCAGGATTTGAAGAGCCTCTATTGGTGAAAAAAATATGAAAAAAGAAATTGCCCAATTTGTTCGGATTTGTCTCACTTGCCAACAGGTTAAGGCCGAGCATCAGAAGCCGTTTGGATTATTATAGCCATTGGAGATACCTCAGTGGAAGTGGGAGAATATCACTATGAATTTCGTATCAGGGTTACCAAGAATTCAGAGAGGACACGACGCTATTTGGGTAATAGTGGATCAGTTGACCAAGTCTACTAACTTTTTGTCGATTAGTATGAAGTACTCCTTGAAAAAATTGGCTAAATTGTACTTGGACGAAATTATAAGGTTGCATGGGATATCGGTGAGTATAGTATCAGATCGAAACTCTAGATTTGTGTCTCGATTTTAGTAAAAGATGCAAAAAAGCCTAGGAACTAAGTTGAATTTTAGTATCACCTACCACCCGTAAACCAATGGACAATCGGAAAGGACAATTCAAACCCTAGAGGACATGTTGAGATCTTGTATTTTGGATTTTGGAGAAAATTGGAGTCAGTACCTTACGCTGGTGGAACTTGCTTATAACAACAGTTTTCATTCCTCAATACAAATGACTCCTTACGAAACCCTTTATGATCGAAAGTATCGGTCTCCAATTTATTGGGACGAAATTGGCGAAAAGAAAATTTTGGACCTGACTACCGTACCTTGGATTGAAGAAGCCTTTGAGAAGGTGAAATTGATACATCAAAGGATCCGAACGGCGCAAAGTCGCCAAAAGAGTTATTCGGATAATCGGAAGAAAAATTTGGAATTTGAGATTGGAGATAAAGTGTTCTTTAAGATTACACCTTTGAAAATAAGCCTAATGGCGGGAAAAGGAAAAAAGTTACAACCGAAATTTATAAGGCCCTATAAGGTTATCCAGCGCGTAGGGAACGTGGCTTACAAGTTGGAACTACCCTTGAGTTTATCCATAATTCATGATGTCTTCCATATCTCCATACTTAAGAAATATCATCCCGACCCATCTCATGTGTTACGATCGAAGGAAGTAAAAATTGATGAGAATTTGCATATGAGAAAAAGCCAATAAAACTCTTAGATCGAAAGATGAAGGAGTTAAGACGCAAGTAAATTCCTCTAGTGAAGGTTTTATGGAGAAATCATGGAATCGATGAAGCAACTTGGGAAGTGGAAGAGGAAATCCGAAAGAAGTATCCAGAGTTATTTGTAGATTTTTTTTTCAACAAATGCAGAGTTATTTGTAGATCAAGATATGAATTTCGAGAACGAAATTCTTTTAAGGGAGGAAGGATGTGAGGACTCGAATTTTTTATTATTATTATTATTATTTATTATTATTTATTTATTTTATTTTTACTGATTTATCTAATTATTTATTTATTCATTTGTTTCAATTAATTTATTTCATTCATTTTAATTGCATCTACATGGTACATTGGCTAATTTTATATTTTTAACACGTTTGCTTTGAAACTTAATGTTTCTGTCGCCCAATTAGTGAGAATTTGATAAACATGTTTTTCGAGACAATATTTGATCTAAGAGTGCAGTGGTTTTGGAGAATTAAAGATGATTAATTGTAAACTAAGAAAAATTAACTGAGAGATTAGAGGTGAGTGACTTAAATTAAACTCAATTAGAAGCATTATTGGACCACTATTCAAATGTTGACTTTTACACCGAAAGTTAGCTTTATGTCCCATTTTTCCTTCATCCTCTCACATCACCAAAAATCAAACAAAACCCTCTCTCCTCTTCTCCCTCTTGGCTGAAACCCTTCCTTCCCTTTAGCCAAGAAAATTTCATCATCTTCTTCTCCACTTTGCTTACTAAACTTGCTCCGACCTTACTCAAACTTTGGGTCATCTTCAAGTTTGGTAAAAGACTTGGTGGAAGGAAAGATTCTTGGAGGTTTAGTGCTTGGTTTCTTGAGGTTTTGCTTACTACCTTTGGAGGAAGGTAACATCTCAAAGTTTCAATTTTTCTTTCATCCTTTAGCTAATTTTAGCTAGATAAACTTGGGATTGTTGATGGGTTCTATGAACTTTGATATTAGGTAACATGCCTTGAGGATATTTTGCTCTCTTGACTTACTCTTAGGAAGATGTTTTGAGGAAGATTATTAGGTAGTGGCCTTGATAATTTCTTGGTTGTTGGTTGTTGTTTTAGCAAATTCTAACTTGGTTTTGGGTTGAGAGTTGGAGGAAAAATTTGGAGAGAAAGAAACTAGGGCTGCTGTCCGAATTTTTGAGGGAGTGATTCTCTTGTTTTAATTTCGAAATTTGTGGTTAAATTGATGCAAAAATACTTGCTACATGTTGGGGTATGTGTGTGTAAATTACCTTCCAAAAATCACTTTATTTGAATGAGCTAAAATTAAGTTTAAAGGAGGGAAACAAACCTGAAGATTTTTGAAAATGGCAGCCGATTAGTGTGCACTAAACAGCATGTAATTTTTCATACAAGAGTCGAAATCAAGTATCGTTTGTGGCATGTGAAACTAGACTCCGAGAGCTTTACAACGGCATAAAATACACCTGCTATTTCATTTTCTATGAGTCGCAGTGAATCGGCAAAGTTGGCCATTTTCTCTTACTGTTTTAACCAAGAGACAAGCACAGCTGTAGTTTGTAACTCGATTTCACTCTCCTTACAAAATGTATTTAAAGACAGTTTCTTCTAGTAACTTTTAGTATTTTGAATCTAATTTTCAACGCCATAAACCATGCTAATTTTGGACTTGTGTAGTCTTAGTTATGACCTGATTTAGAAATTGCGTTGAATGTTCCAAAGTTGGAAATTCGTGTTTCATGTTTCAAACACCAGCTTTCGAAAAACTATTGTATCTTGGGGTTGAAAAATCCAAATTAAGTTCCGTTTGTTGCGTTTGAAACTAGACTTAGAGTTCTTTCAGTGATATAAATTTTAGGAGCTAGTTCGATTCCTATGAATTTTTCTAAATTTCCAAAATTCACTGAAATTCAAGACTGTTTTTGCCATGTTTTTCACTGAAGCAGCAATTTGGAACTATAATTTTGACTAATTTTCTGATTTGAATCTAATGTAAATGTTTTCTAGAGGGTTTTAGTTCATTGAATTTATTTTCCAATGATATAAGATTTCTAATTTTTGGACTTATGAAACTCAAGTTATGATTTTTCAAAGAATGTTGCCAAAACTGAAATTTTCCTTATTAAGTGACAAAAAAAACTCCAAAGTGGTTTGGAAACATTTTCTAGGTTCAAACCTAAACTTCTTGATTATTTGCACCTCATTTTATACTTGAGAAATAGATTTCACCTTCTAGTCTTATGCCCCTCGGTTTCCATGAAAATGAACCGTAAATTGAGCGGTTTAGTTAGAGTAATTCTTGAGGAATTTCACTAGGTTCATATTTGAAATTTGGAACGTTTACCTCCAATATTTACTATGAAAATAAGTGACGTTTTTTATGGATTTTGACTTCATAAGTTTAGAAAATGTGAACGCTCATTTATATTCTAAAATTTGGGCATAAGATTAGAAATTTTAAAATATGGAAATAATTTTTTCTTCCTCGATTTTCGTGCTAAAAATTAAGCGTGGTACTTCTCTTTTGAAATCGAAATTTCTTGCCACGACTTGACTCGAAAATAACTTTTGAGTTCTCATTGAATATTATTTTAGTGATTAAACGAGAAAGTTTCTTTTAATTCGACTTGATCTTGTGGCTTTTGAGTGTGGGTAGCAAGAGGATATTTTTCTTATTAACCTTAATCGAATATCTAGGTAATCGTGATTGTGCATGTCTCAGGTGATCATGTGGATACCGAGGAGCTCGTTTGACCTCTTCCTTTTGCTCTCGTTTTTGCTCTTGACTTTGGTAAGTGTCAAGTGCATGCTTCATGTTACATTGATTGGAATGATACATGTACAAGTGCCATGTGAGTCTGTGATTTGTGAACTTGTCGAGGTAAGAGTATACTTTATCGCTCTCGTCCTCTCCCTCTTGAATAATTGCTACTTATTAAATGAATATGTGTGATTTGCACTTGTACTCGAACATGCTTTTAACTCGTGAGTACTGAGCGGCAGTATGTTCCACACCCTATTCGGGTGGGAGGTGCCTCTCATCCCGACTCAGTGCTATGATCGATTCTAAGTCGATTGGAGCATTGTCCCATCGATCGATTGTACTTGTGGGGCCATCCCAACCCATTGGCTAACCTCGTAACTTGAGCCGGCAAGGGTTTGGTCGAGAAGTTTGGTGAACCGTGGGAAAATTATATAGTTTGATTTTTTGAGATCTCGCTTGGCATATTGGAATAAGTATTGCCACCTCATGCTTGTTTGGTTCCGGATCCAAGAGGGTGTTATGGTGGATGGAGGAAGTAAGTGGAACTCTACGGACATGTTGCTATTTGAGTTGACGACGGGTCGAACAAAGATGATTTGAACAGGTCAAGACGTGGGAATAACTCCTGAGAGCTCCTGTATCCTTACTACTTGTGTTATACTTACTACTTGCTCACTTATATGAAATTCAGGTTAAGTCGCTTTTAAGTGTACTATTTGATTAAGTTCGTGCTACTTGCTTGCTTGTTTGATATTTTTGGCCTCACTGAGCGTTAGTTCACCCTAAATTATTTTTCTTAACAGGTTTTGGAAGTGGAAGTTGGGG
The DNA here is from genome assembly GCF_003713205.1 of Coffea eugenioides. Lineage (NCBI taxonomy): Eukaryota > Viridiplantae > Streptophyta > Magnoliopsida > Gentianales > Rubiaceae > Coffea > Coffea eugenioides. The sequence continues at coordinate 30,551,270 of NC_040040.1, read as the reverse complement.
ACTCTAGACTAGCGATTTTTGGTTAAAGTTAGTAAATTTTTTGTATGATATTGGAGACATTTGAACTGTAAATTTTGTTATATTTGGATTCTTGGATTGTAATTGTAAATGGTAGTCTGAGAAGAATTTGCCTTGTATATTCGAAGTATCCGTTTAATTCTAAGTCTTTGGTTGACTTGTGAATTTCTATAAACTTGAATGAGTGTGTGAGTCCCGACAAGAGTTAGGCAGACGCCCCGCTGATACCCTAGGGCTCGCCCTAGAGAGAGGTGGGGGCGTCACAATCAATAGGAAAGAACATCAATACATATTCTTTAGTTTCCATAGTGCTGAAGTTTGATCAAGTTGAAAAAAGCATGAGAGATACAATGAGTGAAAAGAGCATAAAAGTCATAGAAAGTGATCTATCTGCAATATTAGTGTTAAATAAGGAGCAGAAAGCAGCATTTAATTTGATTATTGAAGCTATCTTTGTGAAAAGTAAGGGTTATTTTTTTGTCGATGGCTTTGGAGGAACAGGAAATACTTTTTTGTATAGAGCATTATTAGCTGAAGTGAGGTCAAAAGGATACACAGCATTAGTCACTGCTTCATGTGGAGTTGCGGCAGCTATACTTCCAAGAGGTAGAACTGCACACTCCTGTTTCAAAATTTCGCTAGACATGAACCCAAATAAAATGTGCAAAGTGAGTAAACAAAGTTCATTGGCAAAGTTACTGCAACAAGCCAAGTTAATAATTTGAAATGAAACACCAATGACACATAAATTTGGGATTGAGGGAATTGATAAATTTATTCAAGGATCTAATGGATAGCTTTGAGATTTTTGGATCAAAGGTAATTGTTTTTGGAGGAGATTTTAGACAAGTATTGCCAATTGTTGTTAGAGGTTCAAAATCTGATTTTATACAGTCCAGTTCAATAACTTCTTACATCTAGTCAGAGCTGCAAAAGATACAATTGAAAGTAAATATGAGAGCAAAATTACACCCCAATTTTACAGAATATCTTCTCCGCATTGGCAATGGAACTGAACCAGTTATAGAGGATGAAAATGTCGAGATACCTTCAAAAATACTGATTAGATATACCACTGAAGAAGAATCTTTAGCTGCTTTAATTAACATAGCGTATCCAGATTTCTCAATTTTTGCTGGCAGCGGTTATTCAGGAATCAATAGAGCTATCCTTACTATAAAGAATGATTTTGTAGATGAGATCAATGATACCTTGATACAAAAATTTTTAGGAGATTCTTATGATTATATTAGTCGTGACACATGCTTAGATCTTTCTCAACAAGCAATTCTGGAAGATTTCATAAACAGCTTGACGCCTAATGTTTTACCCCCACACAGATTAACCCTAAAACAAAATACACCAATTATGTTGCTTAGAAACATTGATCCACCTGAGGGTCTATGTAATGGTACTAGACTTGTGTGTAGATCATTAAAATCTAATGCCATAGATGTTGTTATAAGTTCAAGTGAATTCAGTGCAAGTCAAGTATTTCTTCATAGGATTTGGTTTAGAGTTGAAAATAATCTAAATTGTCCAATCTCTTTTGAAAGAATACAATTTCCTATATGGCTCTGCTTTGCAGTGACTATTAATAAAGCACAGAGCCAAACTTTAGGCTTTGTTGGTATCTATTTTCGTAAGCCTGTATTTTCACAAGGCCAACTTTATGTTGCCATTTCAAGAGCTAAGAATAGCAATTCTGTAAAGATCCTGATAAGACCTCCTATACATGATACTACCTTGGACAATTTAACTGCAAATATAGCTACCATGAAGTTTTGCACTTAGCTAGCTCGCGAGTCTAGCTCGACCCGGCTCGATAAGGGCTCGACTCGGCTCGTTTACTGAGAGAAACGAGCCGAGCTCGAGTTCAACTTTAGGCTCGTTTAATAGACGAGCCGAGCTATGTTCAACTCGTTTAAGCTCGACAGGCTCGAATAGTAGGGTCATTAGCGTCATTTCATTGTGTATTTGATACTTTTACCTAATTCATTCTCCCGTTTCTAGCCCTAATTTTTTCTTTCCTCTTTCAATCTTGCCCTAATGTTCATCTCCCAAACAATCTCGAGCTTGAGTTTCGAGCTCGATAAGCTCGGCTCGATTTTGAACTCGAGTTCGAGCTGGAGCTGAAGTTTTCGACCGAATACACTGAATTGATCTCGAACAGTTTGTGAAACTCGAATTACTAATCGAGCGAGCTCGATTAGAGGTTCGAGTCGAGCTCGATTATCATGTGCTCGAGCTCGATTCAGCTCGATTAACAGCTCTACCCTTAGCTAATGTATAGCATATATATGTCTGATTTTGGTAAATAGAAAATAAAACTTGGGTCCCCTTGTATTTCTTATTATAAATAGCAAATAAAACTGGTGTTCCCTTGTATTTCTTATTATACATATTGTTTAAATACATCTACTGTATATACATTATCTATAAATATTTTATTAACAGAGTTTTTTCTATAGCTATTTGTAGCAATAAAACAAAGGAAAATGGACAGTAACTTGGTTCAGTTCTATGAGATTACCCCAGATTAAGCGATTGGACTGCAATTGGTCAAGTCTTGGAGAAACAGAAACCTCATAATTCTAGGAAAGGAACTCCATATCAGAAACTCGTATTTGTTGATGCTGAGGTAATATTTATGCATCCCCGATTACTTTCTCCTATTCCAATCTTTGCTAAATTGATTACGATCTTCTAATTATTCAATAAATCAGGCGTCCAACTTTGACATACTGTAACAATTTGAGTCACAAAATTCTGGTTTCTAAATGCTGTGATCTTTACATAGTTATCAGCTCATATTAGACTTTTGAATTTGGTATATAGGAACTACTCTTTTATAGGTCAAATTCTCTTCATTTGACTAATTTTCAAGTTACTCAATTAATTGTGTAAAGATCATAATGTGTTTCAAGATGTTTATAAATTTATAGATGTTATCAGAAATGAAAACAAAGCGATGAGATTCTAGACAAAAGCATACTGAATACCTTTTTTGATAGTATTCATAGTGTAGCAGAACAATTGGATATATATTTAAGTGGAACTACCTTCTATAACATGACCCGTTAAAAAAAAAGGACCAACTTTGACATGACCCGTTAACATGACCACAGTGAATTCTCATTCCGTTGCATTCATTTCAGCTATAAGGCTCTTAATTGTCATAAAAGCCAATTTAATAACTATTTGGATATGTACTAAAGGTCATTAACAAGTCTTAGAAAACTATAGATATGATTCAAAATAAATTTTAGTAAAAAAATAAGGCTGTTAATTGTTCTTCTTTTGACATTAACGTACATTGGTCATAATCTGCAACACACCCACTGGTAGAAATCTTGCTCCCCTTTAAACTCACAAGTTATTAATAAGCTATCTTGAATAAAATAGTACTAACTGTATACTTATATGCTTTGAGGACTAAACTATCTCAATATTGCAGTCATGTATTATCCTATAACATAACCATTTACAAATAACATTTTTTCTATTTCAGGGAAGAAAAGCACAAGCAATGATATATGGTAGTGACATCCAATTTTTCAAGAGACATTTCCGACCATTTCATAGATATTATATCTCCAATGCAAAACTTGAAACTGTCTAACCCAAATGCAGTATTTATATTAATGAATACTGTTGGGTTATTGACAACTCGACTGTCGTGCAGCAAGTTCATGAACTAGAACCTCCAATGATACCTAATGTCTTTCACTTCAAACCTTTTGACAAAATTTATGAGCACATTGACACAGATGAAGAGATAGGTAATATTTAAGCCCTCTCAAACTATCCTACATGCATTCATTAAAATTAATAACATATCTATACTTTTCAGATCTGCTTGGAGTTGCTATACATGTTAACCCAAGAAACATGAGAGGGCCTACACCTACTAGAGAAGTAATCATAGTTAATGAAAGGTACACATTCTATCCAATTAATTTAATATAATTACCCTTATTAATATAACATCTAATAATTTGTACATATAGCTCCCAACCTATTGTCTTGACACTTTGGGGTGAGCATGAATTTGAGGAAGGTCAACAAATAGCTGATATGATCCATACACAACCAATTATTACTGTTCTAAGAATCAAAGCAATATCCTACCACAGTAAACATACATCTTTGAATTCATTACTGCTTTTAGTTATAACTGTCATACATTACTGAATATTTTTAACTTATATTCACTCAAAAAATTAATGAATTAAAACCATTCTCCGTGCCACACAGCTTTGAACTTGTCAACAAAGTTTGCAAGTACTATCCTGATCAATCCTCCAACTGCTCAAGCAATTGTGCTTTGAACATGGCAATGTCAACCTATCATACCTAGCATAAACTGACATACAAGATATTCTTAAAGTTCAATCTTTACATCATACTTCCATTCACTCTTACATTTTAAAACACACAGGTCAAGCAAAAATCGAGAAGCATTCCTAAAATTCATTACAAAAAGAACATATGCAAATCGCTCAGAGTAATGCGTGCCCCCTCTGCTACAATGCATGCCCCCTCTGCTACAAGTACCTTAGAGCAAGACCAAACTTGGAATTTGATTGCAACTCATGCCACGAATGCATTCATGTCAATCCAAGGTATATGCCATCTGCTACACAATTACATTGTTCAAACTTCCTTATTTACAATGATCAAATACTGGCAAAGTCCAAGTTAGTTGCCTTTTAGTTTGCTTAAGATGATCCTTTACAAAGTATTTATTGAGATAAAATTCTTTGCCAATGGCAAGCATCCAATCGTAAACAGATGCAGATTGACAGTCCAACTTGCAGATCACACCGGTTCAATCACCCTCAATGTCAATAGCAATGATGTTAAGCAACTGCTACCTTTCACTATTGATGAAATCCAAAAACAAGAAAGAGAGGTACTTTACAATTCATACAATTCAATCTTACATAATTAAATCCACTTCCATTCATTCAAACCACTAATCACACAACTGATCTGTTTATTGAAATAACCCGTTACAAAATAATCTTGACTACAACACCATTGAGGATTTATCAAACAAAACAACTTAGTTTGTTTGGTAAAAAAGACTCAAAATACATACAATTTAGCTGCTATAGCCACATACATCGTTATCATTGCCCACATCAGAAACTCAACTCCAAAAGAGCTTGCAGTTATTGCTAAGTACACTACCAATTACGAAACAATATCAACATCTTGGAATTTAGAACGTGCAACAAGTGCAGTTGAAGTAGTAGAAAAACTAGACCTCATCCTTCAAGGAACACCAATCGATGTTGCAATGAAGAAGTGGAGACAAAGAAAAGAGACAGCTTGACAAATTTGGAAGCCTCATCTTCTACAAAGTCCAGTGACACACCTACAAAACAAAATCAAGGGGACACCAAAAAATAGCGCATCTGAGCAGCTTAGGCTGCCCTTTGGAGTGTTTACATGAGTCTACTACTACTACTATCTCTAAATAAGGAGACTCACTTAATGTTCTCTAAACAGTTCTATTATCTATCTCATAGCTATTTCCCTAAATATTACTTAATATGAAATACTGTCCACAACAATTTCCTAAACATTACTTAATATGCACTCTTATTCTATTTTTATCTTTATTCTCTTGCTCACAACAGGCACCGAAAAAATTCTCTTTAACCACAAGCACTAAACACCCGCGCGATGCATGGGCATTTCCCCCCTAGTTATTTGGTTAAATATAACCTTCCAGTTAGTGTCAACCACCTACCAACATGCTTTTGAGATATTATGAATCATGAATGCTAAATCTTATCATTTCTTACTCTTTCTTAAATTACTTTAACATAATCTTGTTAAATTAGCCTTCCGGTTAGTGTGCCTTTTTCTTTATTCCAAATTTTGATAGTTTAATGTTAATTATCTCTATTATAATCCTTGATTTTGATTAAATCAATAATAGCTAATTCTTGATTGATTGTTTTAGCTGATTATAGATTTAATTTTGGTAATTAGTTTTTTGAAGTTCGTGTTTATTTTTGCGTTCAGATTATAAAATTTTTAATATTAAAAAAAACTAAAATCCATAATCTACTAGCCTTGTTCTCGTTTATTTTAAATTTTTCATAAGCTAATTATGGAAAGTAATTAGAGTTAGCAAAAGTTCTTCGATAAATTATAGATTTTATCTTTTTTTCACCATTAGAAAATTTGTAATCTAAATCCAAAAGTAAATGAAAACATTAAATAAAACTAATTACCCAAAATTAGTAATTAACTAAAATAGTCAAACGAGAACAAATCACTAAAAAGTAGTTTATGATGATTCTAATCTAAAGTAGACGAGAAGCGACTTGTGTCTTGACAGCCAAGTTTAATTGCACGGATTCCATTTTTGTTAACCCAAAATCGATATTCAAACTATTTGAAGGGATAATTTCAGAAACCTTTCCTGAGATTTCTAACACTTTACACTAACCTCCTCTGAACTTATGATTTTGATAACATTCGTTCAAATGAAAAAAAGTACTATTAAAAAAGTATTTTGAGTGAGACGATAATTTTGTTCCATGTGCACCTTTTTTGAATTGTCCACTAGTTGTATTAGTAAAGAATGAAACAATTAATAAAAGTTAGGATATAAAAGTAAAATTTGAAGAGATATACTAGCAACAACCTGAAGCAATAGTTAGCTTTACAATGACTAGTGCAAACTACAAAAACCATATTTTCTATCCTTTACAATAGCATATAAAGAACACAACTAACTCTACAAAACTATTAAATTATCAGTGTAAACATCTAAATATGGGGACAAAAGTAAAGTATTAGTACATAAAGTATACATGTCTTAGTCAACAAATTAGTAACAAAGGCTTGAATCAATTTTGTCTCAGTACGCGATTCAACACAACATGCTAGTAATCTCTCAAAAGCATATTACCTATCTCTTAACTTGAATAATTTTACAAAATCACATAGATCATGAAGACACATAACAAAGATAGCAAGATTTAATAGGACACAAAAATATTGTTGAACATCATGACCTAACTATCAAACCTTTGTATTGTTCAATAAATATTGTTCAACTAAGTTGTATAAGATTCTCGATCCTTGTAATTATCAAGTGATGTCACTTACTAAACTGGTGCCATTTTAAGGTAATTATTTGCGCCATTTTTTTGTTGCAATTACAGTTATTAACTTGAGATGAAAGAATCATTATTCTGGTTTAATTAATTAATCTTATTTATTTAGTGTTCTAACTTTTTTTTTCCTTTTTTGGTCAAATATCCATTTATAATAAAGCATAATGTCTTAGGACAGAGTAGTACTTTTAATGCATCTCATGAAAGCAATGGGTCCAAATTGTTGATAGAGGAGGTTAGTATAATTTTTAAATCTCAGGAGGTCAATGAAAGTGTTAAAACCTCAAGCGAGGTTTCTATAATTATTCCTTATTTGAAAGTTTAGACCCTTATTCATCTCCCAATCCCACATCTCTTCATTTTTCGATGTAAGATTGTGGTATCACATCACCCTTCTTATATTCATATCCTCTGCAATTATAGTAGCAGTGATTGCGGGATGCAATTGATAGTGATAGATAGAGTGTTGTGAAAATTAGTGAAGAGAATTAAATGCAAGGTACAAATTTTAGTGAGTCAAAAAAAATTATTGTGTCATTTTATAGATTGTTATATTAGTATCCATAATTGTTGTATTAGTGTTTACATTTACTAAATTAAAGTTTTATATTATACCGTGCAGTTAAATAGGTAATTGTAGAAAGCTCTTGATCCATCCCTCTTTTAAACAATTACATTCGTACAAAGCTCAGTCGAGGCCCAATATAACTAGCCCAGTCTCATTTTAGCCAGAATCCACATGAGATTCGCCCTCATAGCATAATATCATGAGTGTGTTTGAATAGTAGATTGTTTAGGGTAATTTTTGAAAAAAACTTTTTTGATGTAATATGCGTGAGATAAAAAAGTGATTGAAAAATGTGTTGATAAATCTAAGATACAACTAGAATCTCAGCAATTAATTCTAATTACATATTTCAAATTGGAATTGAACATGACACGTATATGTTAGAGTTTAAATCTTCTTGTCAGAGCAATTTTTATTAAACGGACAAACTTATCCTTGAAGGTCAATCGCATTAGTTTAGTTTTTTGATGTAGGCCCATTATTTTGTGTCTCATCCTCAAAACTCTGTTTGGATTAATTGTTTTTGGGAGTGTTTTTGAAATAATTTACTGTAGGAATGTATATGAAAAACTTTTACTGTAAATGTTTTTAATAGTGTTTTTGAGATATATTTTAGGGTATTTTGAATGTTTAAAAATTTTTAGAATAATTTTTAAAATTTAACACTTCACTCATCATCACTATCCACACTGCCACCATCCCCTCTCTCCCTCCTCCTTTCTTCTCCTCTTCCTTCCCTTCTCCTCCCTCTCTTCCCTCTCATCCTTCTCTTTCCCTCCCCTTTCTTGCCACACCTCGCCCCTCCCCTTCCTTCCTCTCCCCTCGCCCCTCCCCTTCCTTCCTCTCCCCGATCTAGCCTCGTCAAGACCAGATCGCAGCCTTTGGTCGTGACCAAAGGTTTCAATCTGGTTGAGGCTAGAGGGGAGGAGGTGGGGTGTCACGAGGAAGGGGACGGGAAGAGCAGAGGACGAAAGAGAGGGAGAAGGAAGTGAGAGGGAGAGGAAAGAGAGGGAGAAGGAAGAGGGATGGAGAAGAAAGAGGAGAAAAGAGATGGAGAAGGAAGATGATGGGTAGGGGTGATTGTGGTGGTGATAGATGGAAAAAAACGATAGTGTAGATTTTAGTTTTTAATTCTTTTTTTGCATATTTGGAGTTATTTTTGATATATTGTATGTATATGGTGTTTTTGTTTGTATATTATTATAGAATTGTATATGAAAAACTTGTTTTTTCAAAAAATGGAGAATCCAAACAGAGCCATTCTACCTTGTTTGGATTGTTAGTACCCGCAAAAAAAATTTTACATTTTTCTTGAATATATTTTCTAATCATCTTTTTATCTCACATACATCAAATTGTCACAGTATATTTTTCTATAAAAACTCCTAAAAATAGCAATCCAATGCTCACACAAAAGGAAGAATAAGAAGAAATAGAAAAACAAATAACAACCAAATATAAGTTGGTAAGGAAGAATCATTTTTTCTTAAAATGTTGTGATCAAATCTTGCTACCAAGAGCAACGTCATCTTCAATTTTGGGCTATTATCGAGTCGAATCGAGCTTGAGTGATACACTATTTGAGTTCTACTTAAGTAAAAATATTTAAACTTGATCTCGTTGACTTCTTTAATTGTTGAGCTTGAAAGTTCACTCTCAGTTCAAGCTTATTTTACTTTATTTGAGCTTGACCTCTAATTTGACCAAATCGAGTTTCATTGAGTTTAATCGAATTTAATGAAGTTTAAAGATGGCAATGAATAAGGTAAAATCCAATACTTGCAATGCCTGAATTGATAATTAATATGATTTATACAGTTGATGAGTTATTTGGTTGGGGTTTAGTATCGACGAGGAGTTACCACAAGTAATTCAATACGGTTTGGTAAGAGGACGCTAAGAGCTCGATACTAATACTCTTTGGATAGCTCACAACCTACTTATTTTCTTTAGTTTGTATTTTTTTTTCTTAATATTTGTCTTGTAAAGTGCTCTTTGTCATGTTTTATATACGACTTCTTATTGAAAAATGTGGAAACAATTGTCTGAATCGTCTTTTGGATATTGATTGAAATTGCTAATTGACTAAAGGCATGATTTAACTAAAAGTCTTAAGTGGAGACCACGGTGATTAAAGGTTGATTTAAGTAAAGTCTCAAATGGAAACAACTGTTGAAGAATGTTAATTTTGCTCTTAATAAAATATTGGATTTTTCTTATGTAAGTTCTATGACTTTACCCAAGTTTAAAACTTAGCATAGTGTGTTGATTTAATATGATATATGTATGTTGATTTAAATTATGTTTGTATTGATTTTAATTTGATAAAAATTAATTCCCTTTTTGTTTGAACTATTCAAATTGGTGGATAGAGACAACTCGATGTATAATTCAAACCCATGAGCCAAATGTGACAGCCCCACCTTCCCCTAAAACCTATCCAAGGGTTGGTGGACCGCTTGCCCAATCTCGCCAGGACTCACTCACGAATCTCATAAAATAATAACAATTCCCAAACTCCAATAATATTAACCGCAAAATGAGCATCAAAACTTCATGGTTAAACATTACAGACCACCCAATGTTCCAAATTATCCCTACTTATATACATACAATGGAACGAATAAACTCTAAGTCATTTAATCAAATCACCAAGTACAACTAGAATGGTAAGTTACTTAAACTAGATGTCAACTCTCAAACCGTCTATTTTCCCCACTTCCCCATCGCTATTGCCTGCTAAGGAAAACAAACTAAAAGAAATGAGTTAGAATCCCAGTGAGGTTCCAAGTAAACAGGCAGATAAAATAGCAGGCATGATACCATTAAGTCAAACCCAAATAAAGCGGGACATAATGCACAATAAAGTAGGGAACCAGATAGATCATGCAATGGTATACAGTAAAGAACACGTTCATGGCAAAAGAAATAGGCTGCTCTCAGGAGCAGGTTCCACGGCAGCTTGTCCAGGGTCTGTTGACTCTCCATCAACCATGAAATTATAATGTCCGTAGATCACTACTAAACATCAATCTCCGTCCACCGATCATCCCCCTACCGGGCCCGAATGTCAAAGAAGTACCCAAGGTTTGTCGATCTCCTCGACCAAGCCCTTGCCGGCTCGATTCGACCAACTAGCCCGTGGTTGGGTTTATAGCCCTAGATATTCAAATATTCATGATCTGGTTTAAAGCCCCAAGTATTCAGGTATTCAAGAGTGGAGTCGTTCGCTATCATCCAACGCTCACGCAGGTAATGATTGGAGACGTTAGTTGTCACTAAACACTCCGTATTCAGAAATGTCACGAGTTCAAATCAAGAATTCCAATCAGGAGTAAACAGGTTAGGAACTTCGTTCTTTACCCAAGGTTGCCCAACTAACCCGACCGCTCTGAGGCTAGTCTCAAGCAAAGGTCCAATGAGGGCTCAGTTCAGCCATTACCAACCTACATTCACGCATACGTATAAGTAACCCAAGTTTTCACTTACCCGACGTCTCAGATAAGGGTCCAAGGCTTAGTTCAACCGCTGCAAGAGGAATGTAGCCGGTCTACAATTCAACTGCTGCAAGAGGAATGCAGCCGGTCTACAACCATGCGCATAAACATGCAAGTCCGCACGCAGGATCAATTATTTCAAGTTTATGGAGGATGAGTGCGAATAAGGACACACTCGCCTAGCCATGACCAAGTCACAAGTAATGCCCAACAAGTAACATTTTCAAGCATTTCACATATTTCAAGTCAATATACAGGTCACATGCAAATCAAGTTACTTGTACATGCATGAATGAGATATCAAGTGTTTAGTCAAGTTAGACCAAGTGCGATAAAGTACACATTCGTCTATGAAATATCAAATCAAGTGTTTAGCAAATTTCTAGCAACAATAAATATGGAACATGCAGCTGGAATACTCACCGCGTTTAGAAAAATTAACTTTCCTCGGTGAAAGGATCCGCGGGTTCGCTTTTGAAACCTGTGATCAAATATATAGGGTAAGTGAACTAAATAAATTTACCGTTTTAAAACATTTGAATAAAGTAGTCGAACCCCCAAGTGCAAGCTTTTAGTCAAAAGTATCACCTATCCTTACTCAAACCATAAGGGAAAACTTTTGACGCTAAAGTAAAAAATACAAATTTAAACGGGACAAAATAAGGTTTCAAATAAGGCAAGGATATAGTAAGGTGATATAATACGTTTACTCTTGTCAAAATGTTCAACAAGCGACTCGGGAAGAAAAGTCACTCGTTCTTTAAAACACCCAAGTTTTAAGTGAAAACCCACATATAAGTAGTCATCTAGGGGTTAACAAGGTATAGTGGTCTAGAAGCCACAAATTCACCATCCAAGTACCAAATTATAGCTAGAATTCTTCTTCATAAGTCCTACCATCCTATACTAAACCTTTAGCACCATCAAATAAGGATTTCATGCTACGCGCTATTCGAATAATAACTAAGGGCTAGTAGGGAAACTCAATCTTGAACAATCAGCAATCACTATTCAACTCAAAGGCATAAAGCTGTGAGAAAACCTCAATTCCAATCATAAAATCAAGCTCAAAATGGTTTAACAACTCTAACTTGAAGTTGGAAATGGAAGCAAGAACAACTTTAGAAAATAAGATTTTCTCCAGTTTTGCTCGACACTGTTTGAAAAATCGTATCGCTAGCTTTTTAAGTCCAAAATTTATAAACTTTATACCGTTGGAAAAAGACTCAAAGTACTACAATTTTCCAGAATACACATCTGTAAGATTCTATCTATAAATCAGTCAAATTCTAGTCTCAAATTGTTGCTTCATCAGGTAGAAAAACAGAGCAAATGTGAAAATTCAGGCAAATTTGAAAATTCATAGATATTCATAGGAATTGAGAAAAATTCTGAAATTTTAACGGTAGAATGCACTCTGAATCTAGTTTCAAATGCAACAAGCATAACTCAATTTGGAATTTTCTACACCAACATTTAACCCAAGACTGTTTAGAGTCTCCTGCAGGAAAATTTTTTCAGCAAAACTTCCCTTTATTTTCTAAACTTTTCCATCCAAACTCAACCCCAATATTCATCTCAATCCAACCTGAATCACAACCACAATTTATAGGCTATAAAGTACACTTGTTTAAGGTCACAAAGCCACCCAAAATAGCCAACACTTGTTTAAGGCCACAAAGCCACCCAAAATAGCCAATTATCTAGGTCAAGAACTACCATAATAAAGTTGGAAAATGGAAACCCTAGGCTGAAATTTTCTTCTATAAGCTGAAATTTTCTATAATCATGCCAAAATAACATATAAAAGCTAGAAAATTCACATGGCAAAGCTACTAGATCATAGCCAAACTCAACTCATCATATCAAGACTAAAATTTATTACTCAAAGCTGAAATTTTCCAACCACCACTTAACCCATGAAATTTTCCATGAAAACTACCAAAATCAAGACCTAAATCTACTCATATGCAAGTAATAAAAGAGAAGATGGTTTCTTGATATAGTTACCTTAATACCCTAAGAAGAAATGGAAACCAAGTGCTTTTTTCTCCCAAATCACTCCACCAAAACCCTTAATCTTCCTTAGATGTCACCTTTTATGGAGTAGTTTGCAAGATTAATGGTTAAAACTCAAGATTCAAGCAAGATTGGAAGTTGGAAGTTGAAGTTTTTCTCTCTTTTCCTCACTCAAAATTTCAGCCAAAGGAAGATGAAAGGTGATAGGATTTTTGGCCAATTTTTTTGTTAATTAAAGAGTTAAGAAAGTCTTAGTCAAAGTCGAAGGACCATGACTTTTGTAACAGGTGGTTTGCTATGGTTAATCCTCAACTCTTTGTCTTCCAAAGGCTAAAATATCTAGCCAACCTCTAATTATCCCTTAACACCTTATAAAATAATCTCCGTTTGCACAAAACTCCTTCTAATCTTCAAAAATTTATCGCACGCACCTCACTAGTGGGTCCTACTTTCATAATGCATTACGAATTTAACTTGTACTAACTTATACAAGGAAAATAATTTAAAAACTTGACTCACTTATAAAAATATCTACGAAATTAAGGCAATAATTTAAAGTAAAGAAAACCCATTCAAAGAAATAAAATAAAATATAAAATATAAATTTTTTTTTTTTTTGGATCCTCACACCAAAGAGTGTGGTAAAGGGAATTAAAGGCTGTAGAGTTATTCGATTTGGTAAAAGGCATAGAAAGGGGTTAGGATTCAGTAAGAGAAATTTTTAATATACTCGACCCATTAGCATTCCTAATCATGTTCTCAAGCTCAATTCTTTGGTAAATTCCATAATTATCTTACCTATAAATGTAATTTTACAATAAATAATTGAAGGGTTAAATGCTAAAACGCCTATTGAGATTGTTTGCCATGAAACACTAGAATGTAGGTTTCTGAAATTATTAAAGGACTCATTGAAATTGTTTACCACGAGAGATTAGAACATAAGTTTTTGAATCATAGAAAGTTAAGAATGTAGCTATTAGAGGACTTATTGAGATTGTTTATCACGAAGAGCTAAAGTATAGGTTCCTGTACCTTAGGAAATTAAGTTGAACATATAGCAAATCACAAAGTGGTTTTTGGTATTTAATCCTGTTATTTATAAAGGACTATTCTAATATTTCACATGCAATTGTTAATTTATACAGTTTCTGTTCAAATGTCAATTTAGTTAAAATTTCAAGGATTTAGAATATAGGTTTCCGAACCATAGGAAGTTAAGTTGAACATTTGACGACCAAGGGGCTTTTTGGTATTTAACCCATAATTTAAAAATATTATAAATAAAGCTGGATGAATGCTCAAATTTTGTTTTTGCTTATTCAAATTCGATTGGATTACCTTATTAAGTAATTTGTCCTCCAACATTGAGTTCGAATCGAACTTTTGACAGAGTTATTCTCTAACTTGAGTCTAGTAGCGAGTAACTTGGTTTAGTTACAACCTTGTTCAAATCTTGCTACAAAGAACAAGATAATCAAGTGGCTCGTAAGCCATCTTAACATTAAAAATGATTGAAATCATCAACACCACCAGTCCCCTGCTAGAACAAAATTAACAAAAAAAAAAAAGATTGGATTCGTCAATACAATATATGAAAGGGGAGTAGTGACGGTTGGTTTAAATACTTTTATGTTATTTTTGACTTTTCAATTATTTCTCACACATAGGAAATTAAAAAAAGGGATAATTTTAACAACCTCTCCTAAAGTTTCTGACAATTTTATTCACCTCCCTAAAGTTTACAAAATTACAATAGCCTCCCCTAGAAACATTGTAGGTCCAATTACTTATATCAGATAAGTGAAAATTACACATATACTCTAAGATATTTTGTCTCATTAAAAATTAATAGCTGACAATTAAGTAATTAGGGCACTAATTAATCATTAATAACTAATTAATGAAAATAACTATTGAATTTTTTTTAATGATGAACAATAAGTGCCAATTGATGTACCAAATATTTGTTCACTCTAAAAAATTGACACATCAAATTAATACACCAAACAGTAATTTGTCTAAATTTTTCACTCTAAAAAATCTTCACAGTTGCCTTGCGATTACATTTGCAATATTTGTTTTTGATACTAAAGGATATAGGTGAATTTCATGATTTTTCCTTGTACTTTAACAAGGCCATAATTTCTGTACTTATACTTCACCTTCAGCTTGTAAAACCCATACAAAATCATTTTTTCACCTAAAATTTTGTTGCTTCAAATGAAAATGAGATCCATCTTAATGTTTCTTGTTAATAGTCTTTATATGCAAAATGGCAAAGATTTAAAAATATAGTTGTCGTGATCCAATGCACTAGCTATTGTTCCAACTTTGTAGAAAATGTCAGTTGCTACTTATTTTTGGTTCTTTACTATTTGCACTTACCTTCCCTCACTTTTATTAATATGTTTTTCATTCATTTACAATACAACTTGTACACAAGTATAAAAGACATTTGTGAAATAAAAGTTTCATCTTTATCCTCAAAATACTTTTTTAATGGTACTGATTCTAATTTGGATTGATTTTGTTACCAAAATCTTAACTTTAGAGGAGACCAGTGTAATTTTATAAACCTCAAGTGAGGTCAATGAAATTGTTGAAAATCTCAAGGGAGGTTTTTGAAATTATTACTTAAAAAAAAAGGGTAAAATACAAAAAAATCCTATGTGGTAAATCTAATATACAGAAAAGTCCTCCTGATTTCAAAATATATAACACGACACCCATACTTTGAACTAAAATTGTAAAGGTGAGGAAATCCGTTAAACTTAACGGAAATGACTTATTGAAATCTAAAAAAAATTTTATATCCAATTTTTAGCAAATATACCTGTTTTGCATCTTAACCCTCAATTCTTTCTATTTAGAGAATAAAACAAATGATTTTTTTGAGCTATCTTTTGCTTAATTATATCAGGGCATTTTTGTCATTTCGTCCATTTCCATTAAGTTTAATGGATTTCATCATCTTTATAATTTAGTTTAAAATATGGGGTGTTGTATTGTATATTTTGAAACCACGAAGGGCTTTTCTGTGCATTAGATTTACCACACGGGGCTTTTTTTTTAGGATAATTGCAGAAACCTCCCCTGACTTTTATAGTAATAGCATTGACCTCCCCTATCAATTTTGAAATAGCACTGACCCCCCCTATCAAAAGTTGGAGGCAATTTAATAGGCAAAAGTGGGTCAATTTACTAAAGTACCCCTGACATGATTTAATTTTACCAAATGAATGTGATGAGTACTTTCATCAAACCCAACAAAACATTTGTTAATAAAAATTACACTAAATTAACTATTTCTGCATAGTTTAACTAATTAACTAATTAACTAATTAACTAAATAACTAATAATCTAATTAATTAATAACTAATAATCTAATTGTTAATAGTTATTAACTAATCAAACTATTTCTGCATAGTTAAACTAATTAACTAATTAACTAATTAATTAATTAACTAATTAACTAAATTCTATTTATCTAATTAACTAATTAACTAATTAACTAAAACTGTTGTCTGTCCGAAGCTAACAAACTATTTGCATGTTAAACTAATTAACTAATTAACTGCTTAACTAATTAACTACCTAATTATCTAATTAATTAATTAACTAATTAACTAATTTTTGTTTATCTAATTAACTAAAGTTGTTGTCTATCTAAAACTAACAAACTATTTGCCTGTTAAACTAATTAATTAATTAACTGCTTAACTAATTAACTAACTAATTATCTAATTAATTAATTAACTAATTTCTGTTTATCTAATTAACTAATTATCTAATTATCTAATTAACTAATTAACTAAAACTGTTGTCTATCCGAAACTAACAAACTATTTGCATGTTAAACTAATTAACTAATTAACTAATTAACTAACTAACTAATTAACAAACTATTTGCATGTTAAACTATATGTAGTACGCATTATCTATTTAAAGTATCGGATCTTTATGGGTATTTTACTTTTAAACATTTAATTTATGATAAAAACATCAATGTTAGTAAGTAAAATTCAAAAAGTGTTACAGTAATATCAATATTCTTACTTTCAAACATTTAATTTATGGCCCTATGCCCCTCCCTTTTTGTAAGAATATTACTGTAACACTTTTTGAATTTTACTTACAAACATTGATGTTTTTATCATAAATTAAATGTTTGAAAGTAAAATACCTATAAAGAGCCGATACTTTAAATAGGTAATGCGTACTGTATATAGTTTAACATGCAAATAATTTGTTAATTAGTTAGTTAGTTAATTAGTTAATTAGTTAAGCAGTTAATTAGTTAATTAGTTTAACATGTAAATAGTTTGTTAGTTTCGAACAGACAACAGCTTTAGTTAATTAGTTAATTAGATACTTAGTTAATTAGTTAATTAATTAATTAGATAATTAGTTAATAGTTAATTAGATAATTAGTTAATAGTTAATTAGTTTAACTATTAACTAATTAGATAATTAGTTAAGCAATTGTCAAGCAAATAATAATTGTCAAGCAAGTAAGGGCAAAATTGGAAGAAAATTCTTATCTCACTTCTACAAAAGCTGTCAAGGAGGTTTCTGCAACGAATTGTTACTATTCAGGGGAGGTGAGTGCAATTTCTAAACCTAGAGGGGAGGTCAGTGCAAATGTCAGAAATCTCAGGGGAGGTTTCTGCAATTATCCCTTTTTTTTTTTACCCTAAAAAAAATGGTTCGCCATATCGAAAAAGCGGTCACGCTCCAAGCCTGCGCCATCTCAGTCCCCACCTCTGTACGAAAAGTGTCGTCTTGCTTCAAAGAAAAACCGTTCTCGCAAACCAAAAAAAAAACACACACACACACACACACTCGCAGACTTCAGTCTTGACTCTACATGGCCATGGAAATTAGCATCGTAGATCACGAACTCCCCGATGATACCCACAATTTCTACGACGTCTACTTCTATTCCGACCGCATCAACACTCTGGTCACCAATGACCCATCCCAGGTCTCCCACTGGCTCGCCGACACTCAAAGGATCCACCGCCGCCGCTTGAGCAAACTTATCGTCGGCTTCGACGTCGAATGGCGTCCCAATTTCAACAAGTACCAGGAAAACCCAGTTGCTACACTCCAGCTCTGCGTCGGTCGCCGTTGCCTCGTCTTCCAAATCCTCCACTGCACCAAGGAGTACGACGATATCCCCGACGATCTTCGCTATTTTCTGGGCAATACGGACTATACCTTTGTGGGGATCGGGGTTGACAGCGACGTTGAGAAGCTTTTGGAGGATTATGGGCTGGGAGTCGGCGGGAGCGTTGTGGATTTGAGGAATTTGGCTGCTGAAGAGTGTGGGATGAAACAGCTGCGGAATGCTGGGATGAAAGAGTTGGCTAGGGTGGTTCTTGGAAGGGAAATTGGGAAGCCGAGGAGGGTTACTATGGGTAGGTGGGATTATCGATGGTTGACTTCTGATCAAGTTCAGTATGCTTGTGTTGATGCTTTTGTTTCATTTGAGATTGGTAGGCGTTTGAATGCTTCTGGAAATTGAGTACTTACTAGTAATAATACTGCTTAGTAGTTGGATTTGGTTTACGGGGTAAATGGGGTTGTTTAATAGTTTAAAAGAAGTTGTTAAACTTGATTATGTGTTTTGTTATGTAAGATTTTGGCTTAATTTGGATGTTTGGTTAGTAGTTAAAAATGGTTGAGATTCTGTGGTCAAATTTTCTTAAATGGTTTTTGAAGATTTCAGAGTTGAAGATGTTGCGTAGTTCTTGATGGATTTATTATATTCTGGCTATGTTATCTGCTTCCAGTCTAGTTTTTGAATTTTTTTTCCCAGGGGAGGGGAAATTTTGAGTATTGCGATGCCATGTTCCTAATGTTTTCTTGGTTTTTTGCTATAAAGATTAGTATCGTGGGGTTTATTTCCCACTGGAAATTATATTCCTAATATCTACCGGTGGTTGGAAAATTTTATTCTGGCTGTTGACACTAGGTATTGGAATCCAGACGTTAACTTGTGAATGGCAGTTGAAATCTTAATCCATGTTTGTGTTGAAATGGGTTTTTCTGATTATCACTGGTTTTATCATGGATCATTGACCTGCATTTTCCCTAGATATTTGTTTATTAATTCTGCTCGAGTGGCTGATTAATGTTAAGCAAATGAGAACAAGGAAGAACTGTTGGAGACAGGGCACCTTAGTTGAATGTGTCATCTTTCTGATAGATGAAATGTTTTTTGAGTGGCTTTTGGTGAATCGTGATGCTGTAATGCTTGACGGTACTGGTCAGCTTGCCGTGACTGGAAAAGGAATAGTCCCTTTTCATATTTCCTTGTAAACAGGTCTGGTGCAGTGGAGGCTTACAGCTCTGGATAATTTATATTGAAGAATAGGCTTTAAAAAGTTAGAATAGGCTTTTAAAGTTAGCATAAGCTAAAGCTAATTGTTTTTGTTGGAATACAAAGTTTAAACAAATTATTATGGGAATTGTTCTAATTGATTTTGATTTCTATTGTCTCAAAGTGGTTACAATTGTTATCCTGTCTATCGAATGGGAATAATAGGATCCATTAGTTACTTCAGGTTAAAGAAATACTGTAGGATACTACAGAAAGTTTATGGCTAGTGGCTACATAAAGCCATCAAGGAAAAGGCTTTCAAGAGAATATAAACAAGAAGTTCCTTATGTGGGAGGAATTATTAAGCTGATTGTTGCAATATGCTTTCTCCCTTGATCTTCCCATGCCTCAGATTGGTAGAAATTTGGACTATTAATAGGAAAAAAAAGGCATGTGATGCTATAGTATCATTATAAATTTGCTTTTTATATATTAAGATTGCCTTTCAATTCTATAGAAATTCTTAACTAGTTGCTTTTGGTGAAGTCTGTCTGGTGTGCTCAAAACTTATTTCAAATCCTATAGGAAATGGGCTGTTTTCTGGTGGGAAAATGCTGTGATTTTTGCTGGTGTTAAAAGCCATTGTGCCTGTCATCTGTAGACTGTTAGGGTACCCAAAGCTACAATACTTTCAGAATCTTGAACTTAATGATGCCATGGTGATTGAGATTGTGTGGAGTGGCTGCTTTACCATATTTCGGACAATCTGTTGACAGGATGAAGTAATATGATTGGTTTTAAGTGTTTGACTGATCTTTTTCTTTTATTTTTTTTAAATATAAAAAAGTCATGTTGAAGTACTTGGTTCAAGGATTCATCTACGGCACAAAGATGAATCATCTCCATGGTAGGAACAAGGAGGGAAAATGGACATGGACATAACATCACCGTGGGCCAGGCAAGAGACAACAAAGAAAAAAGGGCAAAAAGTCCCAATAGCCCTTCAACTATTATTATTATTATTTTTTTTTTTTTTTTGTCAATACAGTGGGGTATCCGGGATTCACCCCGACTAATCCCCACTGCACTCCGAGACCCCGCCCCCCAAGAGCCTCGAAGCGGTAGTGAGCAAGATTCGACCACACGCCCAGGCCCCAACTGGGGTTGTCCCGAAGCCAGCCGATCTGTGCCCAGGGGGTTAATAGCCCTTCAACTATTAGTTGGGTAAATTTTTGGTCCTTCACTATTAAAAGTAAACTTTCACCTCTAATCTATCAAAAATGCCAAATGTTGTGCCTTCCTGCTTCCATCAATTCCAGTGGTTAAGGATGAGCGGAAGCAACATCACGTGCAATCCACAAGGAATTAGTAAGGGTATTCTTGTCTGCTCACAAGAATTATTATCAGGGGCATTCTAGCATTGGTAGGCATCTCCTCAATGACCATGTTGACCTCTATCTTCTCCTCCATGAAGGCCGAAGCTTTATCGGCAGCTCCGTCCATGAGTGTGGCAATGCTAGAATCAGGTAATAAAATAGTCAATAAAGTAGAAAACAACTCAAATTCGCCTAAAATTAGCTTTAAAAAAAGGAAATAGTCAACAATATCGAGTATAAAATTAGAATTGTTAGAAAATAACACAAATCAGAAAAAAAAACACACACACACACACACACACACAGAGAAAAAGAAGGGAAGAACGAATCAAATACAAAGATACAGCAATCCAATACAAAGATGCAACATACCTTTTTGAATCCCTCCTCCAAAATGCTGAGCTCACCTCACTTCCAATCCCTGCTATTTTTAAATTATAAATAGTCGTATAATTTAATTTACAGAGAAGAGCATTTCCAAGAAATCCAAAAGTTTTGCCATGGAGGATTGTAGATACATATGGAGTTTTCGGAAAATATGATAACACCAATTCTTCCATTTTCAAATAAAAAAAATCTCACTAACTAAATTCAAGACCCATGGACTTCAACTATCTCGGGACAGTAACTAACAATCCTTCCACTGACATGACTATCTTTCCTAATTAAATTCCTTCCCTTGGTATTTTGGTTTTCCCCTTTTCCTTCCCTTAGTATTTGAGAGAGAGAGAGAGGAGGGGTTAGCAGGGAGATGAAGTCCTTCTTGTAACTTACAGCAGTCGAATTAAATTCCTTCCTTTTATATATTGGCTTTCCTCTTTATCTTCCTTTTGTATTTGAGAGAGAGAGAGAGAGAGAGGGGTCCTCTGCCAATGAAGTCTTGCTTGTGGCTTACAGCAGTAGCAGCAGCAGAGTAAAATGAAGCCTTCTTGATTGTTATTGAAGATGATGTGGGAGTAAAGAAAAGGGCTGTAAAATGTTCCTTCAATTAGGTTTTTTAGCCTGCCTTTTACTCGATGAATTCTCATGGGTGGACAAGAATGCCCCTGCAAAGACCTCGTGGAGCGCATGTGATGTTGTTTTCGTCATCCTTAACTGCTTAAATTGACAGAAGGCCTAATATTTAGCACTTTTGATAAATTGAGGGTCAAAAAATTACTTTTAATTATTGAATGGCCAAAAATTCACTTGACTACTAATTGAAGGGTCATTGGGATTTTTTTTCCAAGAAAATATATGCTAATCTGAAACTAGGCATAACCGCTTACATGGAAGGAGGCCGCTTACCTGGAAGGAGGCCACGTGTGTTTGGATTGAGATGATTTGAAATAAAATAATTTGTTTCACAAATTTTAATCATCTTTTTATCTTTTTAATCACCTTTTTATCTCACATACATCACATCACAAAAAGTGTTACAGTAATTATCTCAAATAAATTATCCAAATAAACTTCTATCCAAACAAACTCACCTCACAAATGTATTTGGACCTCTTTTTTTTTTCTGTCGACATATTAGATTTTATGTTATAACTAGTAATAGTGGATATTAGAATATAGGCTAAGAGATTTGATCTCTTGATTTATAGTCAAGTAGAACTTTAAAACTTTCTTGGTGGTTAGCTACACTAGAACTAGTTGGTTGTTGTATTTGGACTTGTATATTGTAGGATATGAACATACGCCCTTGGAATTGCCGTTTGTTATGCACCTTGGAATTGCAAGTAATTCGGAAGTGACTCTCGAGAATTGGCGCCTAAGTAAATTAGAAATAGCGGGAAGAATTCAAAAATTATTCTCAACCTATAATTGAATCGAATGGGGAATAAACTAGGCCATGCATAGATGATCATTTGTGTAAAATCCTAAGCTGTATATATTATTAAAGAAAATACATGAAATATTTTGCAAAACCACTTGTATGATGATGAATCAACACTTTAAAGGTATAAATGAATACTTAACCAAAGACCTATGATGGTTTTAAACATAACTGTTAGTTAGCGTAAATGATTATTATAAACATAATTGACATAGTAGCTTTCAAGATAATTGACTTCCGATTTGAAAGCTACTATGTCAATTTAAGTTTACGATTACTCACAATGTATACATAATTTGTATAGTGGCTTTCAAATTGGGATCGAGATTGTAAATGAGTATTGATAATCGTAATTGACTTGCAATAAAACTTCTATAAATCAATAATTTTGGGACCATACAAATTCTATTAATTTAAAAAATATTAATTAATTGATAAATTAATAATTTATTAATTTATTGAGTGTACTTATAATTCAATGACACAATCATTTAATCAACTAAAATTTTCTTTTATAAATTATGAATTATTCTATTAAGAAAAAGATGCTAAAAGTTTAAGAAATATAAATCAATCCGTATCTACTTGATTTGCAAGTATAGCTTAATGCTATTACTGTCTTCAATATACGTACAGAATTGATATCATTTTTCTATTATTAAGAGATCAAAAAGACTTTGGAATATTAAATGATAGATATTCACTTCCATTCTATTGAATGCATACAATGAATTATATTAAATATATAATGTATGTAAATAACAAGAAAGTCTTTTTATAATAAACAAACACAAAATCTTCTTACTTATCTCATTATTAACCTATAGCTTTTCGTTTTAAAAGGCGTTCATAAATTAACAATAGACTCATATTTTAGGAAAATATGACATGTAATTTTAGTGAATTATTTATTTATGCTATAAATGGGATCAAAGGTTATACAATTTTTTTAAAAAATTATTAATTTTTTATTTTTATCAAAATAATTAATTTAGCTCATTAGCCCAAGTTAAGATTGAAACAATTTATTATTTAATAAAGGTTATTAATTTATCGAGTATTAATCTATAGAGGTTTTACTTTAATAAATTTCATATCAGAAGCAAGATTGTAGATGAATAATCGTATAAGTTATTCACACAGTGGCTTTAAAACTAAAAGCGAGATTATAGTTGAGCATTGATAATCATAATTGATGTAGAGGCTTTCAAACCAGAATTGAGAAGTGGTCCGGGTCTAGACTCAGACCCGGCCTGGACTCGCTAATTTTTCCCAAGTATGGGTACAATACAAGTTCGTATACCTGGCTCGAATCCCGACGCCACTTTCCTAATAAAAAGATGGACCGAATACGAAGTATTGCGCTACTGGCCATTTGGTCCAGTGGTCATCACCTTAATGGTGATGCTGGAGGTCAGGGTTCAACCCCCGCCTCCCATAAAAAATTTGCCATAATATGTGACTGGTCTTAGTTGACCATTCCCCTTACCCCTTCCCTTAGATTAGGCTAGTATATTTCTAATTGACTACAGAACATTTACAATATTTTTCGATTTTAGTTAAAACTCTGTCAATTTTGTGAATACTTATGTACTTTTCATCAATCTTAATCTCAGCTTCAATTTTTTATTTACACTAGTAATCATTAGTTATCATCCGTTTTGCATTCTAGTTTCAAAACAACTAATTCACTTATTTTATTATTACTCATGTAGACTTGTCAACGGGTTGGGTAGGTCAGATACAGGTTATTAAGTATT
This sequence comes from Coffea eugenioides, assembly GCF_003713205.1. Lineage (NCBI taxonomy): Eukaryota > Viridiplantae > Streptophyta > Magnoliopsida > Gentianales > Rubiaceae > Coffea > Coffea eugenioides. The sequence goes on along the minus strand of NC_040040.1, from coordinate 30,526,739 downwards.
CACAAAAGTACATAAGTATTCACAAAATTGACAGAGTTTTAACTAAAATCGAAAAATATTGTAAATGTTCTGTAGTTAATTAGAAATATTTCATGTAATTTAATTTCATATGTTTACATATGGTTAAATTAGTTATTGTCCTCCCTGCGAGGAAAAAAAGGGTAAATCAGGTTTAGTGGAAGGAAATAATTCAATAGCATGATTGTAATATGGATACTTAATTTTGAATATTAGTATAATTGAATTAATGATCATTGAATGTCAAAACTGCGGAATATCCATCTTCATTTTGAATTTGATTTTGTAGGTTATCAATATACGCTTCGGATGTAAGCCGGTCACCCACGCTCACTCAGGTTCCAATATTAACTGAGTGGATCCATATTGAGTTGTTGAACTTTCATTAGTTCCATGCAGCATGCACAGAAGATTCCTTCTGTGCATGGTAGAAGCGTCCCTTAATTGCTTCAGTTTGGACATGCTTGGTCGTTTTGTCTTGTTCCATTCCACAACAATGAATTTGTTTTTTGCTGGGAACTTCAAAGTTCCTCCCATGGTCCTCCACTGGCGTGTAGTGATACAATTAATGAGTATTAGAACCTACTATTACTGTTAATGTGGAGCCTCTGCTATCCAAGAAATTACTTTTGATCAAATGGAAATTCATGGGTAGATGGAGATGCAGATCTTCAATATGAGATAGTTTGCTGGAGGCATGATGATAAATGCAGGAAGGTACCTCTGATTGACGAGGAAGCTGAACTTAAAATCTGATTTCTCTCTTCTATGTGACATAGCCAATTGAAGAGATTTTGTAGGTCATTTGGTTATTTGGTTCAACACAAACATTTAAGTTTCTCTCAATTAAGCTCTAAAACGCAATTTCTACTTTTTCTAACAACTTTTATTCCTTCATTTGAATTATTTTTATTTTAACAACATGAAGTAACTTAGTTTGGTTAGTTTGGTAGATCTACATGAGTAATTGAATATATATATATATATATATATGGTAATTTAATAAAATAACAGGTAACTAATATTCATTGAACATTTTTGTTTGACTAATTTGTATAAGAAATTTCTCCAATAAATTAAAGTATTAAAATTTAACTTGCAAATTTATTATTTCAAATTAATTTTTTTAAAAACCACATAAATATCCTAGATGCAAATAATTTTCTACTAAAATTTTAAATTTTTAAATTACACATAGTAATTTATTACTTCAAGTTAAAAAAAATTTTAATTGACGAAAACAATTTCTAAATATCAATAATATAACTATTAGGAACTACATAAATACTATTCCGTGCAATATATGCACTAGTTCAGGTCTTAATTTGGTGTTAAGCTAGAGACGTGGTTTGAGAATACCTTCTACCTGAGGGGTTGGTATATTTATGGATAATTTTTTTATACATTGTTAGTGTATAATTTTTTTAACACTAGTAGGTTTAAATCATACCACATAATATGAATTAAATTTGAATTTCAAATCATGCATCTGTGTTATAAATCTAAAGCTATTAGTGTTAAAAAATTACTACATTGTCAGTACATAAAAAATTAATCCTAAGTTATAAGATCAAGATTGAAGGCATTTCTCTCTCTTCTCTCTAAAACTCTTCCAGTCAAAATCTTCTTCATCTCTCCCATGGGAGTGAGACCAAATCTGGTCTTTTCCCATGGGAGAAAGCACTATTTATAGTTTTTAGTTTCTTTTATTTGAATAAATTCTCTCTTAAGATTTCCTAATGAGAGATTCGTCTTTCCAAAGATCTCCTAGCGAGAATTTCTTCTCTCCTAGATTATTCTAATGAGAGTTTTATTCTCTTTTAGGTTTTTTCTTGAGAGAGTTTTTTAAGTTTTTATCTTTGTGAAATTTGAGATTTTGTAGATCTAGAATCTGGTTTCTCAGATCTGCAATTTTTCCATTATTTCAGATCTAAATTTCTCTTTGGACTTGAACTAGTTTTAATCAGATCTGATTGTCAGCAGACTTGCACTAATGTATTGGGTTACAATGATTTATCCGGATGGAAGATATATGGGAGCATCAATGTTATATTTATTTATATTATTTTTTTAGATCTGTTATATCTGTTGATTTTAGATCTATATGTATCTGTGTCATGTTTGTTTGATGTATTTTCTGCCATTAGTGTAGATTTGTTTGAATGAAATGTCTTTTCTATCAAAAAGTTAATCCTATATTAATTCCCTTTTTTTTTTTTTTACTATTTATTAATTGCCTTCATACACCATAAACACAAGAAAAGGGGTGGGTCTACAACAAATGACTAAGGAACCATTTAAGAAATCTCCCTTGAGGCTTTTCATAATATCACTTAGTTTTTCTAAAGTTTCTAAAATCTCACTTACTTCCCTTGGATTGATATTTTTGTAATATTTTAGTCCCTTTGGGAGAAAAGCAAGAGAGATAAAATTTTACTTTCAATAGTACCCTTATGTTATCCCATTTAAAACTATACATCAACAATAAAAATTAAAATGCGGCTAAAAAGGTCAAGTTAAAAGAATATAGAAATTACCTATATCGTTTTCACAAAAAAATAGCATAGGTAATTTTTTGATATTTTATCATGAGATCATATTTTGATTAATCTTTTTAACCGGCTTATTAAAAAAAATTTTATATGAGAAGGCGTAAACGACATATATCAAAAAGATTGTTTTAATTTTGAGTAGAACTTGAATTACTGCCCTGTTTGGTAAGTGGGTTTTTTGGGTATTTGTCTAAAATTTATTATAACAAGAATTTGTAGAAAAAACTTTTTAAATATGTAAAACTTTTTTTTCTTTCCTTCCTTTTCCTTTTCTTTCCTCTCCTCTTCTTTTCCTTGATCCTACCATTGATCTTTTTTCTTACTCCCTCCCTATAGCTGGCCATCGTTGACCGGCTCCAGCAACACTTTTTCTTTTGCTTCTCTCTCTCTCTCTCTCTCTCTCCTCACCTCTTCCCCTTCCCTTCCCTCCCTCTCTCCCCTGCCACCACCTCTTCCCCTTGGCATCGAGAAGAGAGAAAGAAATAAAAAAGGAGGCTAGCACCAGAGTCGATAGAGGTGTCAGCTGGCATTGGTCGGTGGTGGAGGTAGTGGTGGGTTGAGATAAGGGAAGGATGAAGAAGAAAGGAAAGAAAGAAAAATTTTTTTTTGTGTGTATATTTGGGTATTTTAAGGGGTGCATTTTAAAAACTTATAAGAGTTTTTTGAGATTACTATAGTTAAAGTTATTATAAAACTTGTAAGAGAAAAACTTAGCAAAATACTTATTTGTCAAAGAGGCCCTGCATTATGTATTAAAACATGTTTCCTAAAAACATTGCTTGACCTCTTTAAATTTGTGAGGACCCGTAATTTTCTTAATTTCTAGGTTTTAATTTCTTTTAATTATACGTTTTTCCACCTTTTCTTTATTCGAAAAAATTGTGCAAATAAATTTTATGAGTAAATATAGCTTTTAAATGATTTTTCTAGTATCGGTTAGTTTTTGAGGAATTAAGAGCGTATACCGGACGTGGGACCCACTAGTGCGAAAAATTCGAAAAAATTCGGCCAACTAGATTAAGTTTTGAATACTGGAATGAATTTACCGGGTGTTAAGAGATAAGTGGAGGGTGCAATTTGGATTGTTATGAGAGAGACAAGTTAGGTAGAGAGTTAATAAAAGGTGACAAGTGTCACCATTTGATTGGGCTTACCTTAAGACCTTTCTTACCATTGACTTAAATAACCAAAAATGACCCAAAAATCCTCAAAAAAATCCTCCTTGAAGCCAGCCCTCTCTTGCTCTTTTTCTCTCTCTCTTACTCCAAGCACAAGGAAGAAAACACTTCAATCTTGTTCCAAATCATCAAAACTAACCATCCAACCTTGAAATTACTCCATAAAACCTCTTCAATTAGAGTTAGTGAGTGGATTTGTGGAGTTGTTTGGAAAGTTAAGGTGGTCAATAGCTCTCTCTCTCTTGTTCTTAAGGTAAGTTGTGAAGAACCACCCTCCTCCTTTAATTGATGCTTAAATCATGCTTAGTGGTAGTATAAGATGCAAGTTTATGGATTAATTTTTGATTTGTGGTTGAAATGATGAAGTTTTATTATTTTTGGGGATTTTTCTGTTTTAATATAAGCATGATTGTGTGGCTATCTATGATGATTGGAAATGGTCTATAATGACTTAAGGAGGTGGGAAAAGTGATTAATTGCAACCAATTTCTGCTTTGGAAGAAAATTGAAAAACCTAGGGTTCTTAAGGGAGCATTCTGTCCGAATTTTTAGGTCCTAGATAGAGGCCGAGTTGGCCTTAGCTCAAAACATGAAAGTTGTAGGGAATGACATTTTAGAGGTCTCTACAAAATTTCAGGTCAATTGGAGTAGTGTAGAATGAGATAAGTCGAAATTACTATTGCTGTTCTGGTTTTACCCGAAATTGAGAACTGCGCCTGTAATTGGTTGTTTTGCCTGGAATTGCTTCCGAAGTGGTTGTTGAGGCTTCTGATGAAATTTATCCCTGTTTCTTAGCTTTCAGCTGGTTTTGGAATTTCTGGATTTGGACTTGTAGAGCCTGAGTTATGATGTTTCCGCTAGAATGCGTTTTGGTGAATCTGTTTTACGTTGTTGATGTAGTATCTTGCATTTTTGACCTGTTTACACTCAAAACTGGGTTGAGTGACCTTCTGTGATGTTGTATCCCTGTCTTTTAGCTTCGAGATGGCGGGTCTTTCACCCTCATCCGATAAGCGTAGTGAAATTGGTGCCATTACCGTAAAATGAGGACAAAAACTGTTTTTTCAGGGCCAAAGCTAGTTACATTTCCGAAATTTCTGGTTTCCTCTAATGCTTATATATGCTTATGGAACCCTATTGTGATCGTGTTGGCATCGGTTTATGACTTGTAATCGAGTCTTCTTGTGCTTATTGGAATATTCTAGGGCTTGACTTTTATTTCCGGTCATTTTCCTAGCTAACTTTTGTACTTGGATAACCTTGAGCCTATTGAACGGCTGTGGTGATGAATGTATATTGAGTATGACTTTGGGAGTTGATTGAGGAAAATAATGAAGCCGTGATGGCTGGAAAAGTAAGAAATTTAGGGGAAGTGCTGTCCAATTTTTCTAGGCCAATTGGTTCTTTTAAGTTTGAATTGGCTTGTGATAGAAATGAAGGGCTTTTGGGTTGTTGAACCTAGGTCTTCATGTTACCTTTTTATTCCCAAAAATCATGTTTTGTACCCTTGCATTAGTAATTATTTGGCGAGGCATACGACTAGTAGTCGAGCCTCACATGTGTATTTTGTTTACTCAATTCTGGATGTGAAACCTTCAATTGGTTTACTTTGATTATTTTAGGGTTTCTTGGCGATTAAAGCCAATCCGAAGTGAAAACTTTTGAGGTATCTGTACTTGAACCGGTGAGTGTACCACTCCCCTCCATTGCTGTTTAACTTGATTTCTGCTCTGCAATCTGTTTAATTTGTTTGAGACGATGGTGTACTTTATCACACTCGTTCTCTTGTCTGTTCATATGCCAATTTTGGTGTCAATCTGAATCTGTATCTGTATCTGTATCTGTATCTGTTCGGACGTCGTTTGGAAACTTGTAACCAACGACCTTTCTGTGACCTATGAGCTCAAATCCTGTGGCTAAGTTATTTGAGTCGGGCCGGCAAGGGCCTGGACGATTAGATAACGAACCACGGTAGTCTGTTTTGGGATCTTTGGGTATTGAGACCCTTGATTCCGGTATACTCGAGTATTACCATTTCTGTTTCTGTTGAGGTGAGCGGGCCCGGTAAAGAGGTGTTTGGTGGATGAAATTTGGTGTAAAGTGAGGTCTACGGACGTGTTGGTTCTATATACGTTGACGGAGAGTCAACCGGCTTGGATCAAGTACTGCGCTGGAAAGTTGGCTCCTGAGAGCCACCTGTATCATTCCTATTTGAGTTCTTGTGTTTACCTGTCTTACTTTATAGCGAGCATGTGTATCTGGTTTGTATAACGTGAAATACCTGATTTTTCTGCTACATGTTTGGTACCTCATTGGGCGTAAGCTCACCCCCTCCTCGTTATCTTTGTTTTCCTTACAGGAACCTCTTTTGGAAATCATGATTTTGAGAAGCGAGTTGAGCTAGTTAGAAAATCTTTTGTTCTTTTGTATAGCTCCTCGAGAATGAGCAAACCCTAAATGTATTTCGTTTCACTAGTTCCATTTGAATTGTAAACCTAGTGACATGTATATATGAAAGCGTTTTCCCCATGTTTAAGCTTGGCGGTCTTCAATCGCTCATTTCTTTTGGGTCCTCTCGCGTAATATCGGATTTGTGTGATTCGACTCTGTAGTCCTGGCGAGAGTTGGGCAGGCGGTCCGCTGAACCCTTTGGTTCGCCTTAGGGTGAGGTGGGGCTGTCACAAAATCTGTCCCATAAAATTTTTGAAGGTATAAATTACTTACCAAAATCCTTTTAAATGGTTGACATTACTAAATTTAACTTAACCACCTCCTTTGCTAGCCTAACACTATTTGGATATATGGGAATATGGATTAATATTGTAGGGTCATTGGGTTGTTTTTGTCTTTGTGTTTGGAATTTTTGGTTAAATAATTATTAAGAATGCAAGGGTAATGTCATCAAGTTGTAATAGTTGAAAGATAGGGGCATTCATCGGCTAGTAATCGGGAACATCTCAACTTCCATCAAAATTTGACTTCCAAATGTAGTTATAGTTAAGTTAGCTAATTAGTAATTATTAATTAATATTTAGTAATAGGATTAAGATTTACTCTTATATTTAGTAATATATAATATATAACTAATTTATGTATATATATAACATTATATTATAAAAATTTCAATTATTCGACTGGTAATCGATAATTCGATAATGTATTTTTAATATGTGTTCTGAACTGTTTTACCCAATATTATATTTCAGTTTTTTTCAATTTCATTTTACTGAAATTTGACATTTGATCTAGATCGGATCAACAGATTTTTCGGTTTCTTCTAAAATATGAACACCTTTACTGAAAGGGAAAGTAAGTGAGATTTTAGAAATATTAAAATGCTAATTAAGTGATATTAAGAGAAACCTCAGAGAGGATTCTGAAATTATCCTAATATATAAGTACAACAAACGGGGTGAGTCTATAACAAATGTGTAAGTACAACAAAAGGGGTGGGTTTACAACAAAAGCTCTAAAATTGTCACTAATAGCTTGAATTGTGTACACTCTTCCGGAAATATTTTATACTAGAACAAAACATGATAGAAAGACCCTTATCAATTTTTTAAAAGTAATTTATCTTGCATGATGGTTGAATGATGTATTTTTCTTTTTTGGATATAAGTGGGGCTCGAATCCGAAACCTTTCACTTACTTTCCTTTCCTTCAACCATCCAACCAATCTTCTTTCTTTTTTGTTTACCTTCCTTGCATATGCATAAGACCGGATCCATTCGATTTTTAAATTTCTGAAAAGGATCACTAATGCTTAATTTTTTGAGAAATCCTTCATCAGTGGTTGTGAATGACTGATTTTTTTAAATCTTTTCGATCTTGGTTATCTTGTGGGAAATCAAGTTAGAAAGATTGAGAAATAGAACCATCTGATTTAATTTGTTCTCAATAGCCATGAAATAATCATCTTAGGGTGATCGTTTTATTGACGGATGCTCCAAAGTAGAACTGCAAATGAATTGAGCCGTTCACGAGTTGCTCATGAGCAGTTTGAGTCTAAGTTCAACACGAGCTTGGTCAACATCGAGCTCTAATCAAGCTTTAGTTGATCAAGTTGAACTTGAGCTCGTTAGCTCGCGAGTTGGTTTGATTCTATATATTTTTTATTTTTTATTTTAATAGTAAAATTACATATATATCTCTAATATTTTATTATTGGTTAAGAAAAATTAGTATTTTATTCATTTTTTAGAAATAAAATAATTATTTTTTAACCTCGAACTTTACATTGATAGCTCGTTGAGCTTGACTTTGAACTTGAGTTCGAGTTTTATAAAATCAAGGGTCTGTTTGATAACATAAAAAAGTGCTGAATCTGAATTTTTTCAGACATTTAGATATTTTGAGTGTTTGATAAATAAAAATCTATTTACTGAATTTGTTAAGCAGTGCTGAACCTGTGTGTATTTTTTTCAGTACAAGAATCCTAACTGAATGCTTAATTCTGATAAGAATCAATAAAATTACTTCAACTATCTTATCTTATCTACCAAATCTACCCTTATTTGTTAATTATGTTCAAAATTCTTATCTAATTAAACAACCTAATATTCTCTATCTAACGATTTTTAGTTTCTCTTTTCTCCTTTTTTAATGACTTTCACATCTTCTCCATACTCTTCATATAATATATTTCATCTTTTATATTAATTTGATTTAAAAATAAATATTGTCATTTTCATACCTAATAATTTTAAACTAATTATATCATAGACTCTATTTCTTCTTTGAATGAAAGGATATAAGGGCAAAATTGTCAAATTAAACTTATTAAACATTTAGCTATAAATATTTATCAAACAGTATAAATAAGTTTAGCATTAAAATTCAAACATTCATATATTTTTTTTCAGTGCTTAAAATTTAGCAAATTAATTGTTTCAGTATTCAGATTTTAGAATTCAAATTCAGTTTTATCAAACGGAACCTAAGTTGAGGTTCGGCTCGATTAGGCAAAATCTCGACTTGACTTGGCTCGTTTGCACCCCTACTCCTAGGACAAGATTATGAATAGCTCATAATAGTGGAATGAATATATGTAAATTAAAATTTAGAAGTATTGGAACAAATAACCATCATATCTATTTAGAAAAAAAATCACAGTTAGTGAGACTTAAAATAAAAATCTTTATTACTTGGATATCAACTTTATTATTTGAGTCCCACTTACATGGTGGACACTATGAGTTTCAAACTCACAGCAACCTCTTATTCCGGTTCTTCAATACTAAAAAAAATGCACAGAATAACCCAAACCCCATAAGAAATTCTCACTCCCTTCTTCCTTCTGAAACCTCTCTACCTCTGCGAGAAATCCAGCACCTCCCTTTAATTTGTCTTTCTTGACTCGTAGCCTCTATCTCTCCCTCCAGCCATACATGCAGCAGAGATTAGTAATTGGGTTGTCAAAAGAAATATTTTTTTAAAGAACACTGTCTAATTCATTAACAAAAAAACCCAGATTCAATTGCCTAGATCATCAAGCTGTAGCTTCATTGCCCTCGGTCTCTCTACCCCATGCTGATGGTCCAATATTTCCGTGCCCCCCCCCCCCCCAAAATTCAACTCAAGGCCATCCATTCATTCTGATTTTATACTTTTACATTCTCTAAGAGATGCCGGTTAATTCATATCTATTAACTCAAGCTATCCGAATTCTTCAAGCTTGTTTTCTTTTGACAATTCTTGCTTTTGTTCTTTGCACAGATCCCAGCAAAAAAGAAAAAAACAAGCGAGAGATTGAGTGGAAAATAGATAGATCAATATAGATGAGCATGAGATTATTGTTGGTAGATATAGAGAAACTGGGAAAAAAGGATTGATGATGGGCCAAGTGAAAATTTCATGATATTTGATACTTTAACCAGCCAAGTCGGTAGTCCTAATCCACCTAAACGATTCTTTGCCCAGGATTTTCCTTAATTATTTTATCACAAGTCCAAAACCTCATCAGCCTTCGTAAGTGTCAATTATCATTTTCTAGAAGTTTGACTAATAAATGGTCTGTGCCAATAGGGCACGGAATAAGTCTCTTCCATGGGTATCCTCTCCCTAAAAAAAACTAGGACAGCGGCATAAATCTGTCCTTGAAGTTGAACTTGATTCCACGGTTATTTTCTCCCTAAAAAAATCTAGGACTGATTTTCATGATCTTGCTCCTATTTTTATCTATCTGCGGGGAGTAGTTGGTAGAATTCCACTGCAATTTTATACGGGGTACATTAATGATTTTAATTTTTGGGTTAGATGTACAAAACCTTGGCCCAAATTAATTTGATTGGATTTTAATCCAAACATAGGCCCATTAAGGCATTAAACAACAGGAACTTCTTCTTGACCCATATGGTTTTGAGGGCTCAATGAGTAGTTATTTGTTATCAGCATACTGTCTAATTAAATTGCAAATTTCCAGATAATAATAGAAAAGATTATGTTCTAACCACATCTTACAAGCCCACATCTAGTACGCCATTTATGCTGATAATCCAAGAAGAAACAAGCTTCTCGGCTAAATGTTGGGCCTTACGAGAGGGCTCAATTTTAGCAAGACAGCTGCATATTTCTCTACTTGAAATGTAACTTGTTCCAGGGTTCTCCTCTCCCTCAAAAATATCCAGGACTGATTTTCTTGATATTGCTCCTACTTTTATCTAATTGCTGGGAGCTCCGAGCAAAATTCCACTAGGGTTTCTTTGGTGCGTAAACAGGGAAGCAAATTGAGTCGTCGACAGTTTAGCTAAGAAAGCAGTAGTGATGATGGCTTTATTAGATACTAGTCTTTCAGCCCTGACGCCATGCGTCAGATAGCCTGGATTGGTTTTTTTGCTGCTGTGGTATATTTCTTGTTAGTGTTGTGTGTATCTATGTGTGTGTGTGTGTTTTTTTTGACATGATTAATAGGTGATTGGTTTGGTTGTACAGTGTGAAGTATGACTGGGTATCGTTTTTTTTTTTTTTTTGGGAAGGGGGGTTTTAACTATCACTTCTTCGTACAAGCGTACGATGCGTGTGAAGGTAATATGAATTTACCTAACCCAATGATATAATGTGCAATGTATTAAGAAAAATATCATTTAAGTATATTATATAATGTGCACCGAAATTTGCTTAAACCTGTGATATAATGTAAACTTTCTACACCAAAATTTAGCCCAGGAGAATGAGAGATTTGCATGTTTATGTTTAAAACTAAACCATAAATATCACATAGCAATAAAATGAGAACAGTTTATAACAGCTATAGTGAGCTTTTGTTTCAAAAATGCTCATTTTGCTCAGATAGGGAAAGTGATAGCTTGGTTAAAAATGTAAGTAGATATGCTCTAGGCATATATGGTGATGAGAAATGGAACAATCCTTGGTAATCTAACACTTTTGTATAGCCTTTTAGGAGCCTTTGCTCAACAAATGTAAAGCTTTAAATCATTAATACAATTCCTACCGTTTCTGAATATATATATATATATATATAACAGCTATAGTGGGCTAGCATATACTATATTAATCTTCTACACAAAACTGAAGCAAAAGTACACAGCAATTATAATAATATAGCCAACCAATTCAGTTAGGTTCAAAATAAACGCTAATGACTCCTGAGAATTTTTCTCAATCCATCCAGCGTAATTACACGAGCCTTTGGTGACGTTGAGTATGTAATCCAACGTAACTTTTGCATTCTCTCTGTATTCACAAACAAAAACATAAAATATCATTGACCAAATAATCTTTTGTTACAATTTACAAAAAAAAAAAATTATCAGGAAGCATAAGTATACATCTTATAACAAGATTGGCTGTGAATCAATCAGTTGACCACAGAACAAGATGGAGGAAGTTAAGAATATAGCAACTACTTAATGTTTCATAGTACAAGAATGTAGCAAACATGGACGGGGGGTGTCAAAGCAATTTCTTATGAGGGACGTGTAGACTACTCTGGCATCCACTATAGACGAAAAAAGCTTTGAAAGAGCAAAGCATGCACATTATCCTGTAGAATTGAAAGAGCTGTGAGATGAACAGACATTCAAGCTGAATGTAGTACCTTGTCAAACTAAGGCTGAAACTTGCCTCTGCAGAAATTAGATAGTGTCCAGGTGGCATTTCGCAACAATGATAGTTTGCATGCTCATTTAGCTGAACCAGCAAGGGACCTAGAGCTCCATGACGAAGAACAAGATCACGGCATTTTGGGGAATCACCAACCACATTTCACGGAGCCCATACAGCCTAATGTAGTTAAAAGAAAATTAAGGAATAAGAGATAAATAACAATAAAATTCAATTATATCATGCAGCATTCAAAATCCAGAAAGTAATGCAAGGCATTGAACATGATTCCAAACTCCAGAAGAGGAAATTTCTTTATCATTCATCAAAGATGTACATGTTCACGGAATCATCACTGGGAGAACTAAGAAGCTGTGCGAATATGGGAACAACACCACTGTCTATTACAACCTTAGTGTGCTTAGATGTCGCAGAAGCAATGTTTGTGAGAGCCCAAGCTGCCTCAAACTACAAATTTGCAAAGGATGGAAAAAGATATTTATACGTAACACCAAACAAATATAATCTTCATTTTCTAACGCAGAATAGGGAAGAATGAGCTTGAAGCTGAAGTTGAGGAAATCCCCCTTAATAAGATAATGAACAAAATGAGGGACAACATCAGCTTGAATCACTTCCTGAATCAGCGGACTTTGTCCAGGTAAAAGGATTAACAGCAATACTGGAACATAGGAATCAAAGATACAACAAAAAATGATGATAGCAATAGTCTAAAGAAGCAGTGAAAACCTATGGAAAGCAATTTCCTAAATTGAGGGGTTGCCTCAAGTTATAGATTAGCCATCATCATCTGTCAAACACCAGAAACTATTGCTTGTAGATTTTCTAGCTGCAACCAAAACCCATAACCATTCCAAGCATTAGAGTTAATGCTCAACATAATTTCCAATTCAAAATCAAAATGTGCAAAGTAACAAAAACTAAATTAAACGCATAGAAGCCAAAATTAAAAAAAAAAGAGGAAAATCTTCACACTCGTAATCAAAATATGCAATTAAAAGCTTTGAATACAACAAATTTGAACAAAAGAACTGTGGCAACTAATTGCTGAAGTCAAACAAGGCCATCAAGTTTCAAAGTTTCCATCAAATTTTATTCATTTTAAAATTCAAACTATTGTCCGATGGTTCAATTATTTAAGCTTTCCGTACTCTCCTATTGCAACTATTTCTCTTGTATACTTTCAAGGAAAGAGCTGAAGTGTAAACCCTCGCTCTATTCAAACACAAGGAAACTTAAAACTAAATTGTGTAAATCTAGCCCATAAACAACACAATCACAAATTTAAATTCGATCACAACCTAGTTAAAGCCATCTGCAACAACTTTAAAGGAACAAAATAGAAATTCTAATTTATTTAGACCTTTTTTTCGACAGAAGAAGTATAAGATTGAACAACAAATGCATTCTGCAGGTGTGACGGCCCCACCTTCCCCTAAGGCGAACCAAAGGATTCGGCGGACCGCCTGCCCAGGGTCTCGCCGGGACTACGGATTTGGAACGAACGGAAACCCTACCAAACGCTCAGAAGAACTTCGAGAAGATAACGTTCAGAACCCAATTGAGCCAAACTACAAGATACAATCAATCTTTGGTACAACGTTTCCATGAAAAACAAAACGAAATGGGAGTGCCGCTGCCACGTCATAATCCAACCCAATACAAGTAAACTTTGATTGACATGAAAAAGTGTACATTTCCAAGTACATATGCCACATAAACATGAGGAAACACTTTAAAATATACATATTATTAAGTTTACAAATCAAAAGGAAACATCGTATTAAGATACATTTAGGGTTTCCAACTTGTCGAGAAGCTATACCAAAAACAAAAGAGTTTCTAACTAGCTCAACTCATTCCTCAAAACATTGAAGTTCCAAAAGATGGTTCCCTGTAAGGAAAACAAAGATAACGGGGAGGGGGTGAGCTTACGCTCAATGAGGTACCAAAATAATAGCAAGTAAGAATCATGGAACCTCATATTCAATTAGTCACATACGCAAATCAAATAAAGAAATGAACAACACCATAGATAGAAAGGATACGGGTGGCTTTCAGGGGCCAAATTCCCATTTGCTTCACTAAAGCTTGATCAAATAATAGTTGACACTCCGTCAACTTCCAAATAAAGTAACCAATCCAATCCAGTAGAGCACCATTTTACACCAAAATCCCGCTCGCCACACATACCCCTTACCTGGCCCGAACACCTCAACAGAAACAGACGTGGTAATACTCGAGTATACCGGAATCAAGAGTCTCAATACCCAAAGATTCCTAGAAACAGACTACCGTGGTTCGTTATCTAATCGACCTGACCCTTGCCGGTTCGACTCGAGTAACTAGCCACAGGTGTTGATCTCAGAGGTCACAGACTTATACAGAGAACAGATACAGAGAGCAAATACAGACTTATACAGTATGCAGGAAACAAATAAAACATACGAGAGAAACGAGAGTGATAAAGTACACTCTCATTTCATATAGAGTATACAGAAGTCACGGATAGCCAAATAAGCAACAAATTAGGGAAGTGGTACACTCACCAGTTCAAGGAAACAAATTCAAACGTTCCCCCCGAAGTACTTCCTGGATCACCAGCACGTCTTAAAATGATCAAAGTAAAACAATTATGGTTCCTTGGGAACGACATTCACAAATGAAACTCAATTATGAGTCGTATGCCTAACCAAACGAACTACGAAGGTAAGGGTGCAAAAGCATGATTTTGAGAACGAAAAGGTAACGAGAGGACCTAGGGCTTGAACGACCCAAAAGCCCTTCATTTCTATCAAAAGGCAACTCAAACTTAAAGGAATTGCGTAGCCCTAAAATTTTGGGCAGCATGCCCTCTGTATTTACCTATTTTTCAGCCATTTATGGCTTCATTGTTTTCCTCAACTCAGTCCAATTCAACACATCAGAAATCTCAATACAATAGCCCTTCAACTAGGCTCAAGTTCATCCAAATACAAAGCAAGTCTAGGAATGCAACTAGAAATCAAGTTTTAAGAACAAAAACTAAATAGCAGGTTTGATGTATCTTAGCGTATCGGTCATAACCGAATCTACGCTTATCGGATTGGGGTGAAATTTATACCGTTTCGAAACTGAGATGAAGAACTACAACTTTGATGAAGACCACTCAGTCCAGTTCGTAGTGTATCCTGGTCAAAATTTCAAATTACAGAACTAGAATCTCACATTCGGGCTAGTTAATCGCACTATACGTAAACGACAATAACTCAGGTTACTGAAGTCCGATTAAGGCGTTTCTAGGGCCGTTGGAAAGCTAAGACATAGCACTACAACTTCTATGTTTTGACCAAATACTAATTCAGTACAGATCAGGGTGAACAAACGTGGTCAGATTGGTAAAATGTCGAAACTGGCCACAGAGCTCTACCTATGGTAGTCATGGGTATTTTTATCTTTTCACATGATATAGTGCTCGAATTGAACTGAAATTTTACAGGAAGTTATAAAATATCATTCCCTACAACTTTCACATTTTGAGCTAAGACTAATTCAGCCTCTAACATGGTCAAACAGAGCCGGGCAGAACAGAGCAAATTGGAAACTTAAAACTGAAATTTCCGCACAAAACTGAAATTTTTCCGCAAACAAACACAACTAACATATAAAAACTTCATTTTACACCATCTCAAGCTATCATTCCTGGCCAACCAATGAATATCATATAAAAATAGAAAAATCCCCAAAAAAATCAGAAATTTATGTAACTCCACTTTAATCCATGAAATCTTCCATAAAATAGCATATTTAGCCACCAAAACCCCCTAATTTGACATTAACATGAACAAAGAGGAGGTTTGTAACCAAAGTACCTTGACACCTTAAGAAAGATGTTAATTTAGGGTTTTCTCCTCCAAATCAACTCCACCAAGATCTTGAAACTCCCTTAGCAAGTCACTTTAGTGGACAAATTCGAGATTTAATCGGTTGGATTTCACGTTATAAGCAAGAAATAGAAGATGAAAGTTGAAACTCTCTTTCTTTTTTCTCCCTAAGAGGTTCGGCCAAGAGGATGAAAATTGGAGATGATTTTGGGTCAAAATTGTTCTTTTAGTAAAGGTAAGAAAGTTAGGCAAGTCCACCATCCAATTGGGTCGTGACACATGGCACTTTTAATGGTTCAACCTTATCTTCTTTCTTCCAATGGTTAAGCTATCTAGCTAACTGTTAATTGTCTCCTACCACCTTGTAAAATAATATCACTTAATACAAAATGCCAATTAATCGCCCAAAAATTATCGTACTTAGCGCACTAGCGGGTCCCACGTCTACAACGCACTTCAAATTTATTATGAACTAATTTATACTATGAAAATGATTTAAAACCTATACTCACTTATAAAAATCTCTGGAAAATCAATATAATAGGTTATAATGAAGAAAATGCATGCAGGGAAAATAAAATAAAATAATATAAAATAAGAAAAATTTACGGGTCGTCACAGTAGGCCTTCGCGGAGCTTCTTCCGTAAGCTTTCTTCACTGCGGTTCTTTCGAATCTCGACCATGTTGTCTCCTCCACTCCAGCGGCACTCTTCGGCATCCAATGCCACTTCAGAAAAATTAGTTCTCAAATTACATCCCGAGTATTTTTTTTCTGGGTTAGGAAAATTAAATCTGAAAGTTATGGAAGATTCGTGAGAGCTCTGCAAAATGCATTTAAAAAAAGTGAGAATTAGAGTAGAGAATCTTATTTTTAACTTTTACCCTCTGATTTTTGGGACTGGCTCAATATGCCTATTTATCTTTGAACTCCAATCGAAGCCTTGTGGTTTCCAATGTCCCATGCAACTGTAAATCTCCCTCTAATGCCGATGGAAGGAGCTCTCCTCCTTCGTCGCCCTCTTCTCCACTTTCTGTAATGACATATTTTGTCAACCCCAACTCAAGAAAAAATCCAACCATTCACATGAAATTGAAAACCCATGCAATGATAAAACCCAGAACACTTAAAAGTCAAAAAATAATAAGAAAAAGAGGTAAAACAATTTAAAAAAATGGAATTACGGAGATGGGATTAATTGGAAAAGTGTTTACCTTTTTGTTGTGCGTGCAGGAAAAATTGAGAGGGATTCTGTTGTAGATTTCTAGATAAGATTATGGAGGAAGACGCGTTGAAGGGAACAATTAAATAGGAAGATGATGAGTGAAAAAAATTGGTAGAGAAGGCCAAGAGAAGAACGAGAAAAGGGAATGGAGATTGCAGAGCTTTCAAGCGGTGGTGGTTCCATCGTTCCTCAAATCACGCCTGGTAAAGAAGGCCAAGCAAAGAAATAGAGGAAACAAGACCGAGAAAATTGCTGACCGAGAATGAGAGGAACTTTTCAAGACATTTCTGAAGCTACCAAAGAAAACTAAGAAGAAGAATAGAAGTTAAGAAGAAGAAGAAAGCTAAGAGAAAAGAAAGGATATTGCTGACCGCCCAACTGCCCACTAACCAATATGAATTGCTGACTGCTAAAATCGAGAGCCACGCGGACAGAACGCCCCGCAAAGTTACAATCCAAGAAAGCCACGCAGATAGAATCAAATTCCAGCAGAGCCACTACATCCATCTGCAAAAGACCAAAACGCCCCTCAAAGCCACAACAACCACGGGATAACTGGTCCATTTTTCACTATTCATAAGCCGATTCACGCTTTATATATGTAAGATAAGATTAAGGGAGCAGCGTCGCTGCGATCGGATGCCATACCCGTGGTGTTATTAGTTTTTATTCATGTCCCTCTTTTGTAAAACACTACTTCTGAATGATTCAAAAGGATTAGCCCTTCCTCAGATGACTATAAACTCCTATCTTTGATTTGTAGTTTTCATTTGTAGAACTTGATTGATTCATTTTGTGATATGATAATTACATAATAATAGCCAAAAAGGTCTTGATCTAATGGTTAACATTAGAGTTACAAGATTTAAAGGTTCTAGGTTCTAATTTCCTTTCTCCCTTTTGGTTTTTTAAATCCTACCCTTCCTCTGTTAGAAGAAAAATTATATAATAACTTGAATTCGCTAAGTATTACCCAACATATATACTCATATCAGAAGAACAAATTCTCTTAATTGGATATGTTGATCGATTTCTTTTTATTGATGCTAACTTCATTCACTTATGCTTCAAAGACTTGAAAAGAAATTAAATCAAACCTTTGTCTGAGTTCATATTCTGTCAATCTTTCTTTTGTTTGGAACATAATATTTACATAGTCAAAGTATAAAACTTTGAATTGAAAGCAATTAATCACATAAATTAAACTATTCAACTACAATTGATTAATCAATTCTTCAAAATCAAAATGACAAACTAAAATATATAATTAAGTAAAAATAGGAGAAAAAATATTTATACAAATAATGCTAGCATAAGGAAAAAAAAGGGTAGTGCCATACTGCCATGTCCATATGGAGAAGAAAAGTAGACCAAAGAAAGGAAGAGAATATACAAGGAATGGATGATTAGTGATGATCTTACTCAATAAAGGACCAGGATACTTGATCATTAGTTTTAGGGGTGAAGTGTTGATAAAATCATATCAAGTGAGCAAAGTGTACCTAACCATTTTTCTAGGGGAGCTTAGTCTACTTAAGCCTTGTCTATGTCAAGGTTGAGATGATAGACTTGTTTAGTCGTCTGATGTACCACGAAAAGTAAAAGGAAAATGTAGAGAGACAAAAGGGGTGTATGCCTCACTCTTCAAAGGTTTTCAAGCGCACAAGCAAACGCAATATGTTGATCATATCTAGACCAACAATGTATTAAAAAAATGGAAAAATCTTTCAAAATGTTTCTTACATTTTGTAAAATAATTTTTTTATCCCTTGCTTTTAAAAGTGTAGTTTTACGTCACTTACAAATTCACATTGGTCAAATTTGGTCTCTACATAAGTTTCTGACTAGTGTTTGCTCGGAATCCACTACGTGCCTTGTACGTGATCATTTTTTAGGAGCAAAATTTTCAAATCACATTTCACATAATTCAATTCATAGTCCGTCATATTTCACAAAATAAATTTTTTTGTTTCTCATATTTCATAAAATGAATTTTTTCATCTCTCATTGATCATGTGTACGAATAGTTTTTTCCTTATTTTTGAAAATCGATGTATATGTCTATTTGATTTCACTTGAATAGTATAAAGTCATAGATCTATCTCAAACAGATTCTACACAAGAACCTTTAGATCTATCCATAGATCTGTTTCAAACAACCCAGACATTACAATCCTCTCATAAACTCTCAGAATCCATAGATCCATCAAAATCAAACTATATAAACCCAGTAGATATAGATCTACCAGATTCTCCCGTAGATCTATCAAACCCAGTAGATTTACCAAACCAAGAGTCTGTTAAAACTTCCAAACTTTTGATTTCCGGACAATCAATTGATAATTCTGTTAATTCTACTTGTATTGATATTAGAAAAGACATAGGAAATTCCTTAGACGTAGGATATTCCTCAATAAATGTCTTAAATAAAAATCAACCTAGTACTAAACCTATAACGGTTAAAGATCTTCAAACAGAAATTGCTTCCCTCAAAAGAGAGGTTAAGAATATTGAAAAAATACTGAAGAAGATATTTCTTCTCAGATATCTTATAAAAAATATTTTGTTCTTATAAGACTGGTCATTAGTGACAATTATATTGTAGAAACAGAAGCTTTATTTGATACAGGAGCTGATCTCAGCTGTATTCAAGAAGGTCTAATTCCAACAAGGTTTTTTGAAAAAACAAAAGAAAGCCTTAGAGGAGCCAACGGATCCCAATTAAACATTTAGTTCAAACTTTCAAACGTTCAAGTCCAATTCCCTTCAAACGTTCAAGTCCAGAAAGATGAATTCAGAAAGTTAGTTGTTAGTTCAGGCGGTATAACCAGCCATATATGGTTAGTATAATCAAAACAAATAAAAACAAGTAAATGAATATGAATGTAGGTGGCTCAGCCAACCATTTGATTGAATTAAAATACAAGAATGTAAAGAAGACTTACAAGGATATGAAGCTTCAAGCTCCTTTGTTTGATGAAAACTAAAAATCTAAAAACTAGTTTGTAGAGAGAGGGAGGAGGATTCTTCAAGCTAGAGAGAGAAGTAGTCTTGAAGAATTGGTGTAAGAATGGTGTGTGGAATGTGTTGGGTTTGAGGGGTATTTATAGCAAAATTTCCGTAGTGCTACAGTACCCGCTACAGTGCGCGCTACAGTGCAACGTTTGTCTTTTGTTGCCGTGTTTGCACAGTAACTTGCCGGATTGCTACAGTGCCTCCGGTGCTACAGTAAAATGATTTTTTTCTGAATTTTGTTCCGATTGAGCCAGCTTGAATATCTTGTTTTTAGAAGATAGTTGCGGATAGCTCTTGTTTTGTTTCTTGAATCATTTTGTCAATCTCAGGTGCTTGTGTTCCCCCTTGATGCTTGATCCAATGTTTGTGAAGAATTAGTCTCTGAATTTTTCTTCGCCTCATGAAGCTTTGATCCTTCAAACTGCGAATTGTGTTGTTTGTTGGTTTTGCAACAACGTTGTTATGTTGATACCGAAGATAGGGAGGAATGCTTTGTCCAGTTTCAAAGTTGTAAAATACAACATTGAAGAATCTGATCCTATCTTCCCTGCATTGATGTTTGTGAGAATAATATTCTTTTGCGATAGAATTATTGGCAAGGTATTGAGGTATCCATTCTTCGACTGTTGCTGAATTTGTCATTCTTCCTGCAAAACAGAATTTGTTAGTTTTTTAGAAAAAGGCAGGAGGGCATTTGAATCAAGAAGTTGGGGTATTAAGATAAGGAACAAGTTTTTGAATAAAAGGTGTTCCAAGAATAACATTATTGGATAGTTTTTTGGCTAGAAGAAATATATTTGGAATGGATAAGGAGGAGAATTGGATTTGAACATTTGTTAACTTGAAGTTAATTTCAAGTTTGGATCCATTAGCTCCTCTGAGAATTTCTTTGTTTTGTTCAAAGAATTGAGGTGGGATAAGGCTTTCAAGAATACAACTTTGGTCTGTCCCTGTATCAAATAGGGCTTCAGTTTCGATCACGTAATTATTATTAATTAGCAATCGAATCTGGACCAAATAATCCTTGTCTTCCTTGAGTTTTTTAGAAAGTTGTTCTAGGAATTCAGAATCCTCTTGATTGATAGGTTCCTCAATTGGTGTTAGGTTTTGAAGAACAAGGTTGTTAAGGTCTTGTTTGGCTTTAATTGATCTAATCTCTTCTTTGAGCAGATCAATTTCTGTTTGAAGGTGTTGTAGGGTTAAAGGTTTAATAGATTTGGAAGGAAACCTATCAAGAATATCTGTGAGATTATAGGTTTTAAGAATTCTAGGGTCTCTGGCTAAGGGATTTGAAGAATTTGTGGCTTGGTTAAGGGATTCTTTGAATTTGTCTAAATAGAGTTGTCTTTTCTCTATTTCAGAAGTATCTTCAATGATGTCAAGAAGAAGGTTTTGATCTTTTGTCAAAACATTGATGGTAGGACCTCCTTCTTCTTTGTCACTGGTGGTATGAGAGGAAGAAGATGTTGAAATATCATCTTCTAACTGATTGAGATAATCTTCTTCTCTTTCAGAATCATCAGTTTCTGATTCGATTAGAAGATTTGATATTTGGATTTTAACTTGGTCATCTAGCCCTAAGGTACTGATCCTTTGGTTAAGTTTACAGTAACGGGCTATATGTCCGGGTTTGTGGCATTTGTAGCAAACTGGAGAGGAGTTTGTTATTTGAGGAGACTGGATGGGTGGAGACTGTATGGGTAAAGGTTGTTTGGGCTGATATTTCTTTTTGTATATAGGAGGTTTTTCAAAATGTTTTGTGGGTTTGGGCCGTTTGTGAGGTTTTTTGTAGCAACTGGGTAACCCAAACTGTTCACAAAAGGATCCAAGATCTTTTCTCCTTTGGGCTCGATCCTTTGCTAGTTGTCTGAGCATCTTGTCTTGTCTGCACACTTTAAGTGCCACTTGTTGAATTTGACTTGTTAACTGTCCATAAGTTATTTCTTCCCATGGTACAGTTTCATTGTATTGAGTCCTTAGTTCTTCTCGAACAAGGTCTCTTAAAGATTTTGGAAGACCATCAAGGAATTTTTCCTTCCAATAGGCCTTGTTGCCATTTGTCCTGGAATATATCCTGGTTAAGAATGTATCCTTATACCATCGAAAATCTGAAAGACTTTTGCATTTGAGATTGTTTAGCAACTCCGATGATTTTTCCCTGAATATCCCTGGATCACCTACGAACGTCTTTGCAATAGTGAATATTAAGGTTGCTACCGCATCTGAGATAGTGTCTCCATCTCGAAGAATTGGTTCACCATTAGTATCCACCTTGACGGCATTGAGAATGTTGTCTTTGTCTTCTGTAGTGAGGTGTTCATCCCACCAACCTTTTAGTTGCCCAGTGAATCCTGTTATTAGGATATGAGCAGCTAATTGGTCAGTGCAGCCATGTGATGTCCTGTAGGCTGTTGCCTCCATCGTCATTTGTTGAAGGATTGTGAGAATGTTGTATTCAGAAATCCCATCTATACTCCATTCATATATGTTGTTGGCATTATATGAATTTTGCAGGATGTTGGGTTTTTCTTCAAGAAGGATATCTGGATAAGTGGCTCTGGAATAGTATAGTTTTTGTGGATTTTTCCAATTGAAAATTTGGTTTTGTGAAGAAGAAGGTTGATGTAATTTGTTTAAAGTCAAGGGTTCTTGAGGTTCTCCTTTGGTAATAGTGCAAGCTGTTTGACTAACACTTGCAGAACCTTGGTTATTTGACCCTTGTTTGGATGGTGGGGTAGAGAAGGATTGTTCTATTTTGGCTATCCATTTTTCTAATTGGGTTAAGGGTTTGTTTTGGAGCTCGTTCTGAAATTTGGTTGGTATTTCATGGGGCTTGAAAATTGGGTTTGATGAAGAAGTGGTTGTAGAAGGATTTTTAGGAATAGGTTGGGTTAAAAGATATTCTCCAAGTGCTTGGAGATACTTGTTGGTGTAGTTGTTTTGCTCATAAATTCCCTGGATGTCCTTGCTATTAATTGCTCCTTCATCCTGGATATTTTTGAGCTTGAATGGCTTGGCATTTATTTCCGTTGACTTGTATGTGAAGGTAATTGACTTGGATGGTGGAAGTTGTGCTTGGATTTCTCCTTCAGCTGTTTGCCACCTTGTTATCACATTTGTTGTTTGCGAAAAAGGATAATCAATCCCTTTTCTTTGTGAATATACTTCAAACCAGTCGAAGAACTGAATATGTTGCTTTGTTCTTCTAAGAAACCCATAGAATTCTTCCTATATCTTTTGTCGATGTTGTCCCTTGTATTTGTCAAAGAACCACATTCTTTTCGAATAATTGTTGCCAGCATAAAATTCTGTTATGATATTTTGTTTATCCAAAGAAATCACCCTTAACTCATCCAGTTGAGGACGATTCTCTGTTATTGAGGAGTATGTAGGAGATCTAGGAAGTCCTTCTTGTTCCGCATCATCAGAGGATTCATCTTGGACCTCTGAAGGAGTAGGTTTGCTGGCTGCATACCTTGCTTGTGGAATTTTAGAAGAAAGATCTAGATCTTGTAGCCTGGTTGAAATGGAAGGATTTAGTGGTCTGTCTGAAACTGACCTTCTTCCTGTTGAGTATCTAGGCATATCTATACCAGTTGTTGATGAAGATGATGCCCTGAAACTCATAGATCTGTTAAATTTGATTTGAACAGCTCCAGAAGCAAATTGTTGAATGCTTGAGACTGATGTATTTTGTATTGGATCTGCTGGAGCTACTTCGGGAAGAACCCAGCTTTCTGGTAGTGAGATCCGGTTCCAGGTGATAGATCTTGGAACTGTAATCCTAGATCTAGCCAGATCTGTTTGGAATAGGACTGTTTCTCATTTTTGTAAAGTTTTTAAGGCTCCTGTCCTAAATGCTGAATTCATAACTTTGTATTGAATTCTATAAATGATAGCCACAGGAAGAGTCCCAGTTTTGACTCTATAGTTAGCAGTTTTTATGTTTAATGTCAAAGTATCCAGAATATTTTTATCTTTTAAGGAGACTGTGAAGTTTGGAAAACAATCAAAATATACTGGTCCTCCGCAAAGGCTTGTTTCTGCCATACCTAGGAGGGAATCATTGAATTCTAAGAATCTGCTATCTCTAAGACAAAGGAGTAGGGATGTATCTAATCCTTCTCTTGTCAAAGGTTTGGCTGCAATTTGTACTAATCCAAAATGAATATAATTGTATTTTTCCTTATGTTTTTCTATTGTTCTTTTGGATAATAGTTTGATTTCTTCATGATCAGCATCTAATGCTATAGTTTGTTCTACCGTTTTAATTGTATAATCCGAAGTAGAAAACATCCATTTTCTATCTCTTTCATATATATCAGTTTGAGTATATTTTGGAATTTCCCAAATGTCTATATCTTGATTGACATCTTGTATGTGAATTTCTTCTTTTAGTTTGGTGTTTGAAGAGGAACTAGAAGCTAGAAGTTAAAAAAAAAAAATGAAAAGAAAAATAAATAAACAAACTTTATATTCCTCTTCTCTTTGGTACAGAATCCTTCGGGATCCATGGAGGATAAACCATTTTTCTTAATCAGATTATAAAGGATAGTGTGAAACCTACAAGAAAAGATCTAACCTTTTGAGAAGAATTAACTATGCATGACGACCATATTTCCATCATATTAAAGATAGTAAAAATAAACCTACGAGAATAGATCTAAATCTTTTGAGAAAGATTAACTATACATGACGACCATATTTCCAAACAAAATCATAAG
Source organism: Coffea eugenioides (assembly GCF_003713205.1). NCBI lineage: Eukaryota > Viridiplantae > Streptophyta > Magnoliopsida > Gentianales > Rubiaceae > Coffea > Coffea eugenioides. Next base: position 30,502,080 of record NC_040040.1, on the reverse strand, counting down.
ATTGATAGTAAAAACTCATTTTCCTGGATCTGATCTTGTGACACTTCCCCGTCTTGGAGTACGTCCCAAGAACCTCAACGCCCCTACAGAGCCAAATCCCATGGTCTTACCTGGACCGGACGTTGGCACTTACTGGATCCATGCCATTCAATCAGATCCAAAGTCATGAAATCAGAACTATCAAAATTATAATAAGCTTGAATACATTAGATGGTAATCACGAAGTTAACCAGTCTCATCTAATAAGATCTAAACTTGTAGATCTACACTATCAGTAGCATAAATAAGAAAGATGGTAATCACGAAGTTAATAAATTTCATCAGGAAGATATAAACTTGTAGATCTACACTACCAACATCATAATAAGTAAAGAAAGATAGCCATCTCCCCACTTCCCCCTCTGGCTCTGATACCAGACGGGACGAGGGGTTAGCCCCTTAAACCAGGAACAAGTAAAGAATAAAGGAGGAAAGCATAAAAGTTAGGAAGTAGGTCGCAGCCGGACTGCCACTAGTTAGTATAGGCGGTTAGACCAGCCATGTATAAACAGAATGTAAATAAAGGAATAAAAACAAGTTAGTCGTTAGTTCAGGCGGTATAACCAGCCATATATGGTTAGTATAATCAAAATAAATAAAAACAAGTAAATGAATATGAATGTAGGTGGCTCAGCCAACCATTTGATTGAATTAGAATACAAGAATGTAAAGAAGACTTACAAGGATATGAAGCTTCAAGCTCCTTTGTTTGATGAAAACTAAAAATCTAAAAACTAGTTTGTAGAGAGAGGGAGGAGGATTCTTCAAGCTAGAGAGAGAAGTAGTCTTGAAGAATTGGTGTAAGAATGGTGTGTGGAATGTGTTGGATTTGAGGGGTATTTATAGCAATTTTTTCGTAGTGCTACAGTACCCGCTACAGTGTTTGCTACAGTACCGCTACAGTGCGCGCTACAGTGCAACGTTTGTTTTTTGTTGTCGTGTTTGCACAGTATCTTGCCGGACTGCTACAGTTCTTCCGGTGTTTCAGTTTAGGTTTCTTTCTTTATGGAATTTGTGAGAAAATTCCATAACAATCGTCTTCATTGTCTGGGCCTACGTATTCGCCCAGGTTTATCTCAGGACTGGAGGCTTCTTCCTTTTTTGAAGCTTCTTTTGATTGATCTAGCTGTAAGAGTATAATCTAGCTGTAAGAGTATATCCTTAAGTTGTTTGATATACTCTTGTTTGTCAGTGATTGATGCCAATTTTGCTGCTGAGATAGACTTTTGTTGCAAAAACTGGCTTGTTTGGTTGTCCCCAGGTTTTATTGAGCGGGGATTCTTCTGAAACCATGCCTGGATGTTTGCTGGTTGAATGAAACTCTTGTTGAATGTTGACCACCATTTTGAATATCCTTGTCGGACTAATAATGGTGGGAGTTGTGTTTGCTGCACATATTCATATTTCCATTGGTAGACCCATACTACCGAGAATATAGAAAAGAAGTGCAGGCTGATTGGTATATAGTTGTTTGGGGTTTCAAATCTTTCTTTAAATAGTTTGTAACTTTGTTGGATATCTGGAGGAAGAATTTTCAGATTAGGTCCAAGTGCTTTCCACCATGCTACAAACCATGCTGGAAAATCGTATCTGTTTGTTTTCAAAAAATAAAAAAGATAAGAATGCTGGTTCAACTCATTCTGAAAGGTAAATGTATAGAACCAGGCTGCTTTATAATCCCAATAAGTATATCCTGGGGGATTGAAGGAAGTAGTAAAGGGTTTAGGTTTGCTCAGGTTTGTTCCCCATTCTGATGGCTTGATAACCTTGAGAATTTGGGCACTGGAATGGGTATTGATGTACTTTCCAGTAGGATTTCCATATTTGTCTTTCATCTCTGTATCATGGGGTTTAAGAATTAGAGACTTTGAATCCGAGAGAATGAGTTTATAATATTCAAGTGTCTTGGTAAGAGTTTGAGGTATGAAATTGTAAGTATCTGGAAGAATAGTTCGTGCTAATAATCAAGTTCTGTTTGGACCACAGGAAGATGGGTACTTGACTTGATATAGGGACAAGAAGTTTTGTTTGGCTTTGGTTCAAGATTAGCTAGGGTTTTGGGTTCTTGAATAATGAGTGATTTGGGTTTTGGTTCCTGAATAACAAGAGATTTGGGTTTGATATTTTGGACTATGACTGTTTTGAGATGATCTGGTGTGCCCCAGATAGGATACCCTAGTGATTCAGGCTGGTATCCTTGTGATTCAGCCCATTGTTCGAGGCGTTCAAAGTATAATTGTTTTTCATTTTCTTCTTCGGCTATATCAGCCCATGTTTTAGGAGAGGCGGTGGCTATGGGTTGAGGAGAAGAGAGGATTTGGAATCTGTTTGGAGAAGATTTCTTCTCTGTTTGAGATGAACTGGACGAACTCAAGGAGTCTGGTTTGGTTTTTTGAGAAAAAGATTCGGGTTTGTCTGGGGATTTTTCCTGCTGTTTCTTTTTCCTGGGCATCTTATCTTCCCTGCAAGAATTCACGAGTTAGATAATCAGGAATAGAATTTGAAGACCCTTTAATGTATTCAATGTCAAAATAAAAAATTGATAAAATTGCTTGCCATCTTGCAAAGATTTGTTTAGAGGCAAGGTTTTTGACGTCTTTTTGTAAAACATCTTTGGCTGATTTACAGTCAACCCGAAGTAAAAACTTCTGATTTAGTAGTTCAGCTTGAAATTTTGTAATGCATAAAACTATTGCTAAAATTTCTTTTTTAATAGTAGAATAATTTTGTTGGGTATTGTTCCAGTGTTTGGAAGCAAAGGCAATTATCTGTTCTCTATTATTTTTTGTTTGTTTAAGAATACCACTGTATCCTAGATCAGAGGCATCTGTCTCAACAATTTTTGGAATTGTTGGATCCGGAAGAGCTAAGCAAGGAATGGCTTTTACTTGGGTTTTAATTTTTCTGACTGTTTCTGTATGGATATCTGTCCACAAGGGTGGAGTAGATTTTAATCTATCATATAAAGGTTTTGCTATATTGCTAAGATTTGGAATAAAATCTGAGACATAGTTTAAACAACCCAAGAATCTTTGGAGTTGCTGTTTGTCAAGAATTTGGTCAGGAAATTTATCAGCGAACTGAATTGACCTATTGATGGGAGTAATAGTTCCTTGGTGGATATGATGTCCAAGAAACCTAACTTTGGTTTGAAAAAGGCTGATTTTCTTTTGAGAGACAACAAGGCCATTTTTCTGGGTGATATGAACGAAGGTATTTGGGTGTTTGAAGTGTTGTTCAATATTTTCGGAGAATACCAAAACATCATCAATGTAGACAATGATGAATGAGGAATAAGGACTGAATATCTCATTCATAATCCTTTGGAATTCAGAAGGAGCATTTTTAAGCCCAAAAGGCATCACGTTCCATTCGTAATGTCCAAATGGTACTGTGAATGCTGTTTTGTATCTGTCAGAGATGTGAATCTGAATCTGCCAAAATCCTGACTTCATATCAAATTTTGAGAATATCTTGGCGGAATAAAGCCTTTGAAGTAAATCCTTCTTGTTTGGTATAGGATATCTAATCCATCGAAGAGCTTTATTCAAGGCTTTGTAATTGATTACAAGCCTTGGGACTCCTCTTTCAATCTCTGATTGTTTGTTGACATAGAATGCCGGACAGCTCCATGGAGATTGACTAGGGCTAATAATACCTTTGGATAGGAGATCATTAATCTCCTTTTGGCAATGTTGGAGCAATTCCTGATTCACCTGTATAGGTCTGGCTTTTGTTGGAATATTTTTTTCCTCAAAGTCAGGTTCATAAGGGAGATAAACAGTATGTTGTTTCCTTATCCAGAAGGCATTTGGAACTTCTGCACAAACCATCCCTTGGATTCTTGTTTGCAGACTCTAGATTCTTTGTTGAATTTCTGGTTTCTTTAGCTGCTCATCTATCCTTTTGTAGATAATCTCTTCTTTTAAGAAATTGATTTGGCTATGTTTGAGTGACAGGTAGTTTAGTGTTTTTTTTATTATCTTTCTGGAAAATGGTAAGAGAACATCTTGGCCGTAATTTTGGGGTATAATCCCACGGTCAGTGGTTAAGTATGGAATTAGTTTGGTTACAAAAGTTGTTCCAAGAATAACATTGTTGGTTAGGTCTTTAGCTAAGAGGAAAGTTTCTTTAATGGATACAGAAGGGAATTGGACTTGAACGTTTGAAAGTTTGAACTGAATGTTTAATTGGGATCCGTTGGCTCATCTAAGGCTTTCTTTTATTTTTTCAAAAAACCTTGTTGGAATTAGACCTTCTTGAATACAGCTGAGATCAGCTCCTGTATCAAATAAAGCTTCTGTTTCTACAATATTATTGTCACTAATGACCAGTCTTATAAGAACAAAATATTTTTTATAAGATATCTGAGAAGAAATATCTTCTTCAGTATTTGTTTGGGCTGTTTTTTCAATATTCTTAACCTCTCTTTTGAGGGAAGCAATTTCTGTTTGAAGATCTTTAACCGTTATAGGTTTAGTACTAGGTTGATTTTTATTTAAGACATTTATTGAGGAATATCCTACGTCTAAGGAATTTCCTATGTCTTTTCTAATATCAATACAAGTAGAATTAACAGAATTATCAATTGATTGTTCGGAAATCAAAAGTTTGGAAGTTTTAACAGACTCTTGGTTTGGTAAATCTACTGGGTTTGATAGATCTACGGGAGAATCTGGTAGATCTATATCTACTGGGTTTATATAGTTTGATTTTGATGGATCTATGGATTCTGAGAGTTTATGAGAGGATTGTAATGTCTGGGTTGTTTGAAACAGATCTATGGATAGATCTAAAGGTTCTTGTGTAGAATCTGTTTGAGATAGATCTATAACTTTTGGCTTAGTTTGAATTGGATTTACGGGATCTAAAGTAGAACCCTGAGGTTTTGACATAGATGATGCAGGTTTTGAAATGTTTTGAACTGGATTTTTGAGTTCTGGTGCAGACTCCCTAGATGTTTGAGACTCATACCAGTCAAAGAAATGAATGTTTTGCTTTGTTTTTCTTAAAAAATCATAAAAGTTTTCTTGAATATTTTTTCGGGCTTCTCCCTGATATTTGTCAAAAAATTGTTTTCTTTTAAAATGATTGTGGTTTGCATAGAATTCTGATCTGATGTCAATTTCGAAATCAGAAGGTTTGCTTTCTAGTTTTCTTTGAATAAGGATTGATTGCTCAATTTGAGCAATTCTAGTTTCAAGTCTATCCAAAGGTTTGTTGTTTGAAGAAGAACTAGAATTTATAAAGTATGCTTTAACCGGAGAAGTCATTTTGAAACAAGAAAATTAAATAAATAAACTTTTAAATGATTTAGAAAACTTATAATCCTCTTCCCTTTGGCACAGAATCCTTCGGGATCCATGGAGGATAAACTATTTTTCTTAATCAGATTATAAAGGATAGTGTGAAACCTACAAGAAAAGATCTAACATTTTGAGAAGAATTAACTATGCATGACGACCATATTTCCATCATATTAAAGATAGTAAAAATAAACCTACGAGAATAGATCTAAATCTTTTGAGAAAGATTAATTATACATGACGACCATATTTCCAAGCAAAATCATAAGATTGATAGTAAAAACTCATTTTCCCTGGATCTGATCTTGTGACACTTCCCCGTCTTGGAGTACGTCCCAAGAGCCTCAACGCCCCTACAGAGCCAAATCCCATGGTCTTACCTGGACCGGACGTTGGCACTTACTAGATCCATGCCATTCAATCAGATCCAAAGTCATGAAATCAGAACTATCAAAATTATAATAAGCTTGAATACATTAGATGGTAATCACAAAGTTAACCAGTCTCATCTAATAAGATCTAAACTTGTAGATCTACACTATCAGTAGCATAAATAAGAAAGATGGTAATCACGAAGTTAATAAATTTCATTAGGAAGATATAAACTTGTAGATCTACACTACCAACATCATAACAAGTAAAGAAAGATAGCCATCTCCCCACTTCCCCCTCTGGCTCTGATACCAGACGAAGAACTATTATCAGAGCCAGAGGGGGAAGTGGGGAGATGGCTATCTTTCTTTACTTATTATGATGTTGGTAGTGTAGATCTACAAGTTTATATCTTCCTGATGAAATTTATTAACTTCGTGATTACCATCTTTCTTATTTATGCTACTGATAGTGTAGATCTACAAGTTTAGATCTTATTAGATGAGACTGGTTAACTTCGTGATTACCATCTAATGTATTCAAGCTTATTATAATTTTGATAGTTCTGATTTCATGACTTTGGATCTGATTGAATGGCATGGATCCAGTAAGTGCCAACGTCCGGTCCAGGTAAGACCATGGGATTTGGCTCTGTAGGGGCGTTGAGGTTCTTGGGACGTACTCCAAGACGGGGAAGTGTCACAAGATCAGATCCAGGGAAAATGAGTTTTTACTATCAATCTTATGATTTTGTTTGGAAATATGGTCGTCATGTATAGTTAATCTTTCTCAAAAGATTTAGATCTATTCTCGTAGGTTTATTTTTACTATCTTTAATATGATGGAAATATGGTCGTCATGCATAGTTAATTCTTCTCAAAAGGTTAGATCTTTTCTTGTAGGTTTCACACTATCCTTTATAATCTGATTAAGAAAAATGGTTTATCCTCCATGGATCCCGAAGGATTCTGTGCCAAAGGGAAGAGGATTATAAGTCTTCAAAATCGTTTAAGTGTTTTATTTATTTTCTTATTTTAATTTTTAATGACTTCTCCAGTTAAAGCTTATTTCATAAATTCTAGTTCTTCTTCAAACAATAGATCTTTGAATAAACTTCAAACTAGAATTGCTCAAATTGAGCAGTCAATTCTTATTCAAAGAAACTTGAAAACAACCCTTCTGAATTCCAGATTAATGAACAACACATTAAATCTGAATTCTTTGCAAACCACAACCATTTTAAAAGAAAACAATTTTTTGACAGATATAAGGGAGAAGCCCGAAAAAATATACAAGAGAACTTTTATGACTTTTTGACAAAAACAAAGCAAAACATTCATTTCTTTGACTGGTATGAGTCCCAAACATCTCAGGAGTCATTCTCACCAGAACTCATAAGTCCAGTCCAAACAACCATACCAAAACCTGCATCCTCTATGTCAAAAACCATAAAAACACAAGTTCCTACACCAGATCTCATAGATCAGGTCCAAACTAAGCCAAAAGTTATAGGCCTATCTCCAACAGATTTTATACAAGAACCTTTAGATCTACCCATAGATCTGCCCCAAACAACCCAGACACTACAATCCTTTCATAAACTCTCAGAATCCATAGATCCATCAAAATCAAACTATATAAACCCAGTAGATATAGATCTACCAGATTCTCCCGAAGATCTATCAAACCCAGTAAATTTACCAAACCAAGAGTCTGTTGAAATTTCCAAACTTTTGATTTCCGAACAATCAATTGATAATTCTGTTAATTCTACTTGTATTGATATTAGAAAAGACATAGGAAATTCCTTAGACATAGGATATTCCTCAATAAATGTCTTAACTAAGAATCAACCTAGTATCAAACCTATAACTGATAAAAATGTTCAAACAAAAATTGATTTCTTCAAATCAATTATTAAACAAGAAATTGCTGAAATTCCCTCTCAACCTTTTTCCAAAACAATGGTTATTAGAAATTCACCAACAAAGATTATTTCCTTTAAACAAGAAAACCAGTTAGTTGAAACCCAGTCAACTAAAGATATAATTCAAAATTCTTTACAAATATTTATTTCAAACTTATTCCGTGATTTTAATATCCCTTCAAATAATAAACATATTTATCAAAGAAATTCAAAAGAAATTCCTGCAAACAATAATCAGGAAGAAATTCCTAAATTATCTATATATTCTTTTATAACTTACAAACAGTTGCAGCTTGATAAGATAGAGGTACTTAATATTGAGTACCCAAGTCTCAAGGTGGAGTCTTATACAGAAGAAACATGGTTATCCAGTAAACACAAGGGACAAACAGAGGAGACATGGATCTTCAACAAATTAAAGGAACAACCTCAAATACAAGGAGTATCTAAGAAATCAGATCTGATAAATCTAACTATATCTCGAATCAATATTCCAAGATCCATCAGACCCAGCAAAAGGAGTCAGAAAATCCAGAAATTCAAATACATCCAGCATTTACATTCTTGTTTAAATAGAATTGATCATTCCTCTATTCAAACAAGAAATAAATGTCAAGCTATCAGACACATCCAATGGAAAGCTAGACGCATCGGGCAAAAACCTCAAACAAGATCTTCTCTGGACAAATCAGTCACCAAACAAGAGATTCAGGCAGAGTCTGTTTCAACAAAATTGGTCATTCATGAAATCGAAATCAGGATTGACCAAGAGGCAGCCTATACCCATGCCAAGAAGATTCTTATAATCTATCCAGAAAAATACCTTTTCAATCTTTTTACCCAATTTATCCCAAAAACTTCTCTTCCAAAAACCTACTTCTCAAACTTGCTTTTCAAACCATTAGAAAACCAAAAATTTTGGATTGAACAAAACTTTCCAATTTCTTTACCCAAACAAGAGTCCAAAATTCAAAAAATCTCCTTGATCAATGCCATACAAAACTTTCAAGGGTCTTCTACCCTAAATAAATCATATTCAAACTCTTTTTTACAAAATAATACTCCCAACCAAAGTCTATACCACCTCCAAATGTTTCATTATGATATTTTCAGGATAAAACTCAATATCCTTCAACACTCATACAATAAGGAAGACATCTATGAATGGAACATAGATGAAATGTTCAGATACAATCTTCCTATGACAATCGCAGTCATGTTGCATGGCTGCAATCAGCTGATTGTTCATGTCCTATTCATAAGATTTATTGGGCAATTCAAAGGATGGTGGGAGGAACATCTCATCATTGAAGATAAAGATATTATTCACAATATTCTAGTCACAACCAACAGGGATGAATCTGATCTACAAGATGGGAACATCCTGCCAGGAACAATGTTATTCAATATCACATCTGATGATGATTCTGGAGTCATCCAAGAGGATTCATCAAAACTATTCCCAAGCTCCAGAAGATATCAATACATACTGCTGATGAAATCAGACAGAAACAAAGTTCACAACAAAGATTTCTTCAAAGGCCTTCTTGAAACCCAATACAAGAAGATTAAGTCTTGGGAAGAAACAACTGGTGAACAGAACCAACAAGCTGACTGGTTTCCCAATCCGACGAAAGATCAGCCCCAAGGAAGAAATCTTGGATCTTTTTACAAACAGTTTGGGCCATTGAGTTACCATACAAGGCCCAATAAACAACCCCAACCTATGGGTTTCAAAACCCTTTTTCCTTCTACAAAACAGCTGGCCTTATCCATTTTCAAAACCCATCTACTCAAATACACAAGCGAACATTTCCAAAAATTCAATATTTTAAGACTAGCAGCCCAATTGTCAAATCCTCTAATCGAATCAGATAGTTTCAAATCTGAACGAAAGGAAGATTATGACAAATACATTTCAACATCTTCTTTCCCAAACAGTGATGAAGATGAAAAAGAAGGATATATGATAACCAAAAATCATAACCTTCTTTTCAGCATCATTGAAGATATTCTTGAAATAAGACAACCATACTCGAACCAAATTTTCGAATCCTTTAAAAGATCTTTTCTTTGACATTCCAGAAAAAATTCCTAGACAAAATTCTTGTAAACCAAAAACTTATGGTTTCCAGGAAATTCTTGACAAATTCCTTATTCAACCTATGTCCCTACAAAAAACATTTAACCCTAGGAACCTGAATAACAATTCTCAGTTATTTCAGGAAGACTTGATTCGTATACGATTACTAATTATTGATAATTATGTAATCGAAACAAAAGCCCTAGTTGATACAGGGTCAGGCCAAAACTATATTCCTGAAAACCTTATCCCAACCCAATTTTTAGAATTCCTTAGAAAGACCAAAAATCCTATACTTGATATTGAATTCAAATTTTTAAATATACAAAACCAATTCTCAGATACTTTCTTCTTGACTGAGTATTTGACTAACCATATCATCTTAGGCGCATCATTTCTCAATCAACTGGCTCCTTTCCAAATTATCTATAAAAAGATAATATCCCAACGTTTTAAACTAACTAATTCTTTTTGCAGAAACATGGCAGGTGAAGGAAGTTCATCATCATATAATCCAGAAGAGAAAAACTATCTCTTCGATGGATACTCTACTTGGGAACAAACATCCCACGGAGGAATATCCAACATTCAAACCAATGAGTGCCAAGCACCATCAAACCAAGCTAATTGGGAATGGGTCCCTGAACAATCATCCTCAAACTGGATATCTGCGGAATCTACTTCAGAGTGGGTACCCAATGAAACAATCGCAAATCAATTCCAAGCAATTGATGAGACTGCAACAATAGACTGGATCCAGGGAATTGAAGAAGATGAAAATCCATTTTTAGTTCCTGAAGATCCTACTACTCAATCCTTCCAGATCAAACTCAGAGATGATAGATTCTCACAACTCTGGATAGAATATCACTACCTGGAAAATGAGCACAAAGAATCCAGAATCAGAAACTTTGATAGTATATTCTTTAAACAAGACACCGGTGAAAGAATTCCTATCTACCATATACACAAATACAATCACGTTGGAGTAAGAGAATCAAAATACTCCATACAAACTTTGAAGGAACAATGCTTCCTGCAAAGAAGATACATACAAAGACTAGTTCTCAACAAGTATTTGCTTGAGAAAAGAGGAGTAAATACACAACATTACAAACAATGGATAAAAGAAGCATCAGAAGAATTATCAGCAATGATTTGCTGAACAAATGCTTCTAGATATATTCAAGCTGGCTCAATCGGAACAAAATTTAGAAAAAATCATTTTTACTGTAGCACCGGAAGAACTGTAGCAATCCGGCAAGTTACTGTGCAAACACGGCAACAAAAGACAAACGTTGCACTGTAGCGCGCACTGTAGCGGTACTGTAGCGATACTGTAGCGGGTACTGTAGCACTACGGAAAAATTGCTATAAATACCCCTCAAACCCAACACATTCCACACACCATTCTTACACCAATTCTTCAAGACTACTTCTCTCTCTAGCTTGAAGAATCCTCCTCCCTCTCTCTACAAACTAGTTTTTAGATTTTTAGTTTTCATCAAACAAAGGAGCTTGAAGCTTCATATCCTTGTAAGTCTTCTTTACATTCTTGTATTTTAATTCAATCAAATGGTTGGCTGAGCCACCTACATTCATATTCATTTACTTGTTTTTATTTATTTTGATTATACTAACCATATATGGCTGGTTATACCGCCTGAACTAACGACTAACTTGTTTTTATTCCTTTATTTACATTCTGTTTATACATGGCTGGTCTAACCGCCTATACTAACTAGTGGCAGTCCGGCTGCGACCTACTTCCTAACTTTTATGCTTTCCTCCTTTATTCTTTACTTGTTCCTGGTTTAAGGGGCTAACCCCTCGTCCCGTCTGGTATCAGAGCTAATCACCATGTAAAGTGAAATCAAATAGAGATATATTATATGCTAATCTATTTGATTTCATCTGAATAGTACAAAATAACATGTAATGTATCTTTATTTGATTTCACCTTCAAGCGAAATCAAATAGAGATACATTATATGTTATTCATATTGTTTAGACGAAATCAAATAGACATATACATGAATTTAAAACAAAAGTTATTCATATACATGATTAATGAGGAATAAAAAAATTTATTTTGTGAAATGTGAGGGATGAAAAAATTCATTTTATGAAATATGAGGGACTATAGATTGGATTATGTGAAATTTGATTTAATAATTTTACTGCTAAAAAATATCGCATGCAAACACATGGTGGATTTCGAACAAAAACTAGTAAGAAATTTAGGTAGGGATCAAATTTGACCAATGTGCATTTGTAAATGATATAAAATTACACTTTTAAAAGTAACGGACTAAAAATCATTTTACAAAATATGAAAGACGTTTTAAAATATTTTTCAAAAAAAAAAAAGTAAAACAAGAACAAATGAATCAAGTGTAAGAATGTAAACTACACAGGAAAACACTTTTTATGTAACATGCTGAACAAATCTGGGCCGTGGAGCTAGATCAGAAGATAACAAAATGAAACAGAAAATGAGCATACAAAGAATATTTCAAGATAGGGAATGTTGAGTAATGTGCTGAATCAATTAGCTTGATTAATGAGGTAGTTGGAATGCTCTCTAGATAATTGGAATGTTCTCTAGAATGATGGAAATTAAGAGAGTTTTTGGGGTGGTTGGAAGACTTCCCTATGTATCTAGAAAGATCATTTACAAGTATAAATAGACCTTGTAAGCTCCAAACCATTATAAGTGAGAGTGAAAGAAATAAAAGGAAGAAACAATTGAAGCTACTCCTGTCTCCAATTTTTCTTCTCAATTCTTGGCTAATATCCAACAAATTGGTATCAGAGCTAAGGTTTCATTGCCTTAGTTCATACCCTAAAACCAGAAAAATTTGAGGGATTTCCAACTACAAGATGGCCAATCATACTAGTGATGGTCTTCCAATTCCCATATTCTCCGGTGAGCACCATGATAATTGGTTCGTAAAAATGAGAACAATTTTCAGATCACAAGATTTGTGGGAATATGTAGAGAATGGCTATAGAGAACCAGAAAGTGAAGAAGGTCTCACCAATCAAGAATTAAAGGCACTTAAAGAACATATGAAGAGGGATGCAAAGGCTCTTTCACATATCCAGCAAGGTGTGAGTCCATATATTTTTTCAAGAATTATGGGAGCTGATCATGCCAAGGAAGCTTGGGAGATTCTACAAAAGGAGTTTCAAGGAAATCTCAAGGTAAAGAATGTTACTCTTCAAACTCTTAGAAGAGATCTTGAAAATTTGAAGATGAGTAATGATGAAAGTATTCAAAATTACTACACAAAAATCACCACAATTATAAATGAAATGAAAACCTTTGGTGAAGAAATTAGTGATAGCAGAATTGTTGAAAAAATTCTTGTTAGTTTGCCTCCAAAATTTGATCCAATGGTATCCATAATTGAGGAGACAAAAGATATTTCTTCAACGAGTGTTCAAGAGTTGATGGGATCCTTGAAAGCTCATGAAAGAAGATTGGCTAGACATGCTGAAAAATCTGTTGAAAGCGCCTTCCAATTGAAGCTGAATTTCACCCCCAAAACCAATGAACTAGAGCCATCTTGCAGCTACCAAAGAGGTGGAGACTCACAAAGAGGCGGTAGATATGGCCGCAGAAGAGGCAGAGGCAAAAATTCAAGAGGAAGAGGAAGAAACAACCTTCAAAGAGGCCTTAATGCTGAAAATTCACAACCTTGCTATTATTTTGGCAAGACCTGTGAGAACCCTGAAAAATATATATATAAATATCATCTTGTATTTCGTTTGCATTTATTTTAGTTGCTTACCTTGAGATTTGAAATATTTCATATAATGATTAAGTGGCTAGTTAAATGCCTAATTGAATTCTTATCAAAATTTAGAAATTAAAAGTATCCTGATTTAATTAAGAATAACGTTAAATACTAATAAGAATGTCAGGAACCTTAATACTAAATCGTAATCGGCATATATTCGATAAAACAGTTTAAGTATACTAACGTATAATTAGGCTTTCAAATCACACTTGGGGATTATTGTTGGAAATAAGATTAGAATTGAGAGTTTAGTCGAGGTTAGGGAGCAAGGTGAAAAGACCAAAGTGCCCTTCACAATTTCACAAAACCTCCATTTCACCACAACCTCACCATGCACGGCCAAACACTCCCTCTTACAGCCTTCCACTGCCGCCCCAATTAGCCAACCACAACTTCACCAATTCTACAAGCAAACCAAATCCTACACTCCACCAATTCTGCCCACAAACATCTCCATAACCACGGCACCACTTCATTCATTCCACTTCACCTATCAAACCACAGCTGCACCTCACCTTCATTGTAGCATCCGAGAGCAAGTGAGTGAGAGCTGCTCCTCGTGAGTATCGACCAAAGGAAGAAGCCGCGAGCTGCAGTTCCATTTCGTTCCTGCCCTGTTCGTAAGCTGAGGGAAGAGATCAGGGAACCATCAACTCCATTTGCACCCAACTTCACGGCTGCAACATCACCAGCTTCCACCTCCATCAGTTGAAGCCACTACACCAAGCCAGAATCATCAAACCTGCCGTGTGTGTGAGAGCCGAGAGGGAGCAGAGATTTTTCAGAATTTCGTGTGTGAACTAGCTTGCTGTGAGGTAAATTTTTCTGGAATAAAAATGGATGATCAGAGGTGGCTTGAGCTAGCTGTGGCCTTGCATGTGTTAATTTGTGTAATCAAATGATGAAACCAAAGCTGTGGAAAATTCTGTTTTGGGCAAACCATTTCTGCCGAGAAGCTGATTGAGCAATGCAGCTTAATTTGTGTTTTTCGGTGATAATTTGAACTCTTAAATGTCTTTAGCTGGGGTAAAAATTGATGATGAATACCATGCATGTTAATTCTATGAAGTTAATTGATGTACTAAAGAATCTAAGAATTTCTGGTTTGATGTTAACATTCTGCCGAGCATGACTAAGGGCTGATTTACTTATTTAGCTTAAATTTTATGAGTTGTGGTTATTATCTTAACTAGCTAAGGGATGATAAAATGCTTAAGGGCCTGCATGCTGAGTTACACTATTGGACAATAAAGCTAGGAACTTAGAAAAAATTCTGGATTGGTGAATTGGATTGCAACTGAATTTCCGAGGCCTGGATTTGAATCTTTAGTTCTCAATCTATGATTATGGGGCTTTTATGAGTTAATGTATATGATTAACCAGTTAACAACAAGTTAATCGAAGTTGCATGAGGTTTTGTAGCTTGGCTAACCAGGAAAATAAAAATGAAAACAGAAAAACTATTTCACAAACTACCATCCGAACTTAGTGGATAAAATTCTGGATTTGTGTTTGACAAATTCAATTATAGTATGAACCTGGATTTGAATTGGAAATCCTCACTAGCTAGCTACATGTTTTTCAAGAGCCAATAGAGTACAAAAAATCCTGTTTTAACCAAGGAAAATTCTGTTATGAAATCACTGCTATTGCTGGAATTCCTTTTCGAATTACCATTAACTTGAACCTGGAAATTTTGAAGATTACAACGGTGATTTAACTTCAACTCCTGAATGGAAATTGTGCATTGTTTAGGTAAGTCATTGCATGAGAAAGTGAGAGTTTAATAGCCTACTTCACCTGAGTAAATAACGTGAAAACAGAAAATTCCTTCATACAAGATTCATCCGTGGCTTGCTAGATAGAGTCTTGAATTGTTTTTGGGATGTTAGGAATTCGAAATGCATGACTAAATGCACAAGTAGCCTGTAAATCTGTTTGGCAATAAATCATTTGATATCTTGGGAATCCAATTTTGGAAATAAGTAAAGTGTAACTTTGGATAAGCTGGAAAATTTTCCAGCCTTGGTCTTGATTGATAAAGAATCATGGATGGAATTTCTTGGCTTTGGACCAAATACTTGAGTAGGAGGCTGCTGCAAATGTGGTCTTTGGTTTTAAATTACTGTTAGTAGATTTAAATACTTGAAATATTAACGTGGTTGTCACATGAATTACTGGATGGGTGCTAGGGGCTAATGATTGATGAAGCCCTTGGCCATTTAAATGATTTTAAAGTATTACTAGATGATGGAAGTTAGATTGCTAGAATGTCTTTGGGACTTCACTTTTATTTGACTTGCTTATATTGGGTTTGCTGAAATCAAGAGCTAATGATTGATGAAGCCTTGGTTGACTATTTTATTTTATTTGGAAATGCAATTGTTGAAAGCTAGGGCTAATGATTGACGAAGCCCTAGTAACGTGCTATGTGATTTTTGCAATATTTTGATTTATATTGCGACTTCGAAATGGAATCGGAGCGGGGAAATTGTATAGACCTTACAAACTCGAGTAGCTGTGTTCAAAAATTTACCAAAAATATTCTTCAGCTAGCATTATATTATAAAGCTCTATAACTAGCATTTTGCCTAAAACTTTCCAATTCAATAACTTTCTTCCGCTCAAAATGGCTTTGATAAACTCTAGTAAATGAGTTATATAGTTTTCGGAAACTCTAAGTCTTAGTTTAATTCTTTTCCTTCCCTAAACTTTGCACTTGGATAGTCCACTACATGAAAGTTTCAAAATACGAGTTTTACCAACTTTAGTGAAAAGCTTGGGATACTTGCTTGGCAAGAAACCCTATTCTAGTGGAAAAATAGTTTTTACGGATAATTTTTGCAAAAGCCGTAACTTTAGAGAAATATCCAAAGTAACCTTCTAACTTTGATTTTGGGAAAATTATCGATTTGTTTCTAGTAAGTGATATTAGATACCTTCTCCAAGTATAAAAGTCAGAAACACTTTTACTACTTTTACTAAGCTTCAATCTAAATAGATTTTTGGAAATTCCTTGAGGAAGTAACTAGTAATAAATTAAATAAACTCGTTTACAAATAAGTTAAAAACTGAATAGAAACTTATAGTTTCAAAATTTGGTTTCTAGGATTTCTCGAGGACACGGAATTCGACTCCCAACCCGTTATCTGAACTCCACTCTTGGTGAGTGTCCCTGCCTGTTCTTTTCCTACTTGAATTAAGTGCTTTCTTGACTCGATATGTGATAATTTGCAAAGAAATGAGTTTTGATCCATCGAAGTGAGCAGTGTGTACTTTATCACACTAGCCGTTCGAGTGGTGACTTGTGTGAAGTGTTTTTCGTGAATATTTTGCTTGCGCTTGCTATAAGTGCTGGACGTAATGTCGTTGGGTGAATCCCTCGATCAGTCTATAACAATCAAGTGCTGGACGTAAAGTCGTTGGGTGGATCCCTCGACCAGTCTATAATAATAAATATAAGTGCTGGACGTAATGTCGTTGGGTGAATCCCTCGATCAGTCTATAACAATCAAGTGCTGGACGTAAAGTCGTTGTGGGGATTGCTGGACTCATCCCTCCAGTCTATAATAATCAAGTGCTGGACGTAATGTCGTTGGGTGAATCCCTCGATCAGTCTATAAATATAAGTGCTGGACGTAATGTCGTTGGGTGAATCCCTCGATCAGTCTATAACAATCAAGTGCTGGACGTAAAGTCGGTGGGTGAATCCCTCGATCAGTCTATAAATATAAGTGTTGGACGTAATGTCATTGGGTGAATCCCTCGACCAGTCTAAGGTATACTTGAATATTATTGCTTCCCTATTTATTTACTTCAGTCGAATCAATACGTGTTAATTGTTTTATTTGATTGCATGATTTTGGGGCACCACTGAGCTTTAGCTCACCCCACGTTTATTTGTTTTCCTTGACAGGTCTTGAGGTTTGAGAAATCTGAGCTGCTTATATCTTCTTAAGAATGTATCTACTTCGTTTTGTGACTTGTATCGTATTTGAATTAAACGATATAGTTTTGTTTTGGGATTGAAGCGGGAGATGTGAAAACCCTGATTATAATATTTGGCTTGTATGTGTATATATACTCGGGCTGTATGAAATTTCATGTTTTGGAAACTGTAAGACCTTACTTCTTGAATGTAACGCGTGAGGTGTTTAGGAGCCGCCGATTGGCTAACTCCGGTTGCTGTTATCCTTGAAGTTAATGTGTTTTAGTATTCAAGCCGCTTAAAAGTTGGCATGATTGGATGGCGGATTGTGTTTTGGTTTAAGTTATACGTGGATATTTGGTCGGTTTGCTTGCGTGAGTCCTGGCGAGAGCTAGGCAGGCGACCCGCCAACCCTCTGGTTCGCCTTAGGGGGAAGTGGGGTCGTCACAAGACCAATCACCTTGAGAAAGACTGTTGGCACAAAGACAAGCCAAATTGCTACTATTGCAAGAGATTTGGCCATATTGAGAAGGATTGCAGATTTAAGACCAATCACCAAGCACAATTTTCAGAAGACAAGCAAGGAGAAGGAAACTTATTCTATGCTTGCCACATAGCCACTGAAGTCAAGAACAATATGTGGTACCTTCACAGTGGTTGTAGCAATCATATGACAAGAGATAGATCTATTTTTATTGACTTGGATGAATCTATAAAGACTGAAGTGAAGATGGGAAATGGAGTCATAGCTCAAGCACAAGGATTTGGAACAATTGGTGTCCAAACCAAGCAAGGTATGAAGTCCATTCGTGATGTTTTATTTGTTCCTGATTTAGACCAAAATTTATTGAGTCTTGGATAGCTTCTTGAGCATAAATATGCACTTAACTTTAATAATTACGAGTGCTACATCTATGACAAAAAGGATGGTAGACAGCTTGTGATGAAAATCCAAATGCAAGCAAATCAAAGCTTTCCAATCAAATTCAATTATAGTGGAAATCAAGCCTTGAAAGTAAATGTCAATGAAGATTCATGGTTGTGGCATAAGAGGTATGGCCATTTAAATTTTCATATCCTCAAAGTGCTTCAACACTGAGGGATGTCATATGGCTTACCAAGAATTGAGGAGAAACATGAAGTTTGTGAAAGTTGTGCGCTTGGCAAACAACACCGGCAACCATTTCCTAAAGGAACTGCATGGTGAGTCAAGAAGATCTTGGAGCTGATTCATACGGATATTTGTGGATCCATGAAGACAACTTCTCATGGAGGTAACAAGTATTTCATCATTTTCATTGATGATTTTTCAAGAATGACTTGGGTCTATTTCATGCAAGAAAAATCCGAGGTGTTTTCAATTTTTAAGAAGTTCAAATGTCTTGTTGAGAAACAAAGTGGCTGTTACATCAAGAAGGTGAGAAGTGATCGTGGTAAGGAGTACACCTCAAATGCATTCCAAAATTTTGTGAAGATGAAGGTTTGGAGAGGCAGTTGACTGTTGGCTACACACCACAACAAAATGGAGTCTCGGAAAGAAAGAACCAAATTGTGATGGAGATGGCAAAATCCATGTTACATGACAAAGGGTTGCCAAAGAAATTTTGGGTTGAAGCCGTTTATATAGCTGTGTATTTGCTCAATAGAAGTCCTAAAAAGGCCGTGTGGAATCAAACTCCAATTGAATCATGGAGTGGAAGGAAACCATCAGTGAAACACTTGAAGGTTTTTGGGAGCATTTGTTATGCTCAAATTCCAAAAGAAAAGAGGTACAAGCTTGATGAAGTAAGTGAAAAATGTATTTTTGTTGGTTATAGCTCCAAGTCTAAAGGTTATAGATTGTTTAATTTGAAGACTAACAAAATCATTATTGGTCGAGATGTTGTATTTGATGAAAATGCTGTTTGGAATTGGGATGAGAAAAAGATTGTGAAGCAGGGTTTGGCATCATAAAGAAGAAGAAAATTCAACAAATGAAGAAGAAAATGGTGATGATTCAACACCAACAAGCAGTCCGCCATCATCTCCAAATTCAAGTTCGAGTTGGAGTTCTCCAAACACAGCTCCAAAGAAAATGAGGAGTTTAAGTGATGTTTATACAAGATGTAATTTTTCCATTCTTGAACCAGAAAATTTTGAAGAAGCATATGCAGAAAAGGATTGGAGAAAGGCAATGGAAGATGAAATTTATGCAATTGAAGATGGTGAAGTTGAACTAAAATTTTGCAAGAGTGAAGACCAAGTTGCAGACATCTTTACCAAGGCACTTCCAAAAGACAAGTTGAACTATTTTCAAGAGATGCTTGGAGTTCAAGAATAGAACATTAAGGGGGAATATGTTGAATAATTTGCTGAATCAATTAGCTTGATTAATGAGGTAGTTGGAATGCTCTCTAGATAATTGGAATGTTCTCTAGAATGATGGAAATTAAGAGAGTTGTTGGGGTGATTGGAACACTACCCTATGTATCTAGAAAGATCATTTACAAGTACAAATAGACCTTGTAAGCTCCAAACCATTATAATTGAGAGTGAAAGAAATAAAAGGAAGAAACAATTGAAGCTACTCCTGTCTCCAATTTTTCCTCTCAATTCTTGGCCTAATATCCAACAGCGAACAACACTTTCTTACATTATCCGCTGGGGTCGTTAGTTGAAGGAACTAAAGCTGATAAAGACTTGGGACCAAAAAAGAGGCTGATAAAGACAAACTACACGCAGGAGAAATGACTCAAAACCTAAGATCAGTTCTCAAATTAATTATTGTTGCTTAAACTATTAGCTTGTCCTTTTATTTTTTTCCTTTGCTCGACAAATCCATGAAACAACTTTTCACAGCTTATTGATAAGAGAGAACTGCAGTTGTAAAAAGGATAAGAACAACTACAAAGGATGAGAAGTGAGCTTGCCTTATTTTACCCCCCCAAACAAAAGAGCCTATATAGAAATACATAATGCACTATCAATTTCGTAAACTTTTTATTTTTGCTAAAGTATTACATGAAACTGTGGAAATTTGTTGGTTTAAATAAGAGATGGGTTAAATCCACACTTATACAGCCTAAATCCACACCCGTAATGTATTAATGACTTGTATCTCGAGTATTGATAATTTGTACTATTAGTATTAAAAATTATAGTAGGTGTGGATTTAAACTGTAAGAGTGTGGATTCAGTATTACCCTTTAAATAATTAAGAAAAAACTTCATAATGTATAAAGATTTACGCACATTGCACAAATTCATAATGCCTTTTCTGTCTGCACGTTTACCGTAGACCTTGTTTTCATAGGGCTTGTGCCCTCGTATAATGTATAGACATTCATGCACATTGTACAAGTACATAGATTCTGAGGAATTTTGATCGTGTCTCTAGTCCGTATAGGTGAGGGCTTTGGTTTACTATGGTTGGCCAACAGAGGGAAGGGGAACAAACAAGCGTATAGCAGAAAAAAAAATTCCAATGGAATAAATCAGGGGAAAGGGGCAACCACTGCACAACATGAGATCTCAGAGAGCTATACCTTGATCAATGAGCCTTGCTCATCCTACCAGTTCATGGCTACTATAATAAATCATTGTTAAAAGACTTTCTTGTGAAGTTACTCATCATCTTTCGTCCTGTTCAGACATTGTCAAGCCTGAAATGTAGCCAACTTCAACTAGCTACCTGTCAAGGCTAAAATCTAGACAAATTGATCTAGGTACCGTAATCAACCTCGAAAACATAGCATAGATCTTTTGCCTAATATAATTATCGAGAAGGAAATCAAATTAACATGTGGAACCCCCTCAGTATAGGAATCACGTAAAGAACTCGCTTAACCTACAACTCTGAACTCCACAAATTGGGAGGCAAAAGCTCTTGCTGGAAGACCTGAGATGTTGTATCCCTAGCCTCCAGCCAAAACTCAGGAGGCTAAGGAGGACATGTAAAACTCATTCAGTTTCAGCGCAATAACCCTGGCATCACATACTTTTTCATTTAACGAATCAATAGTTCTTAGCCTCATCATACAGAAGCTGGAATAATCATTCTCATGTTCAGCTTTTCTCAAAATTTACCAAAGAGATTTGATATAATTATAAATCAAGACGATTTTCAAGAGAGTAACATCAGCTATGCTGATTTTTTGGTCAATACATTTGAAATTCTCATCCACTGTCAAACTGTTAAGTTGTTTATCGAATCTTTTATCTTAAAAAATGAAGTTTGTACTATGAAAATATAACACTTTCAAGGACATTAGCAAAACTAGCTAGGGTTACGAGTTAAAGAGATTAGACTTAGAATCAGATGCTTCATACTACTTGAGCTTCATCTTCATAAAAAATTCATGTGCCAAAGAACATTAAGAACTCTTGGAGGACCTATAACACATGAAAATAAGCTATCATCTCCTGAGTAAACATTAGATGTACATACCACTGGAAACCTCCTATAAGTGCCCAGATTCTTATCCACATCTTCAGCAGAATTAGATAATTCTCCAACTACATGTCAGTGCTTTCAAACTTCATTACAATGAGATACCTGAATTTCAAAAGCTATCGCCTAGAAACTTATGATTGATGCAGACAGGTCCAGTGAGAATGGCTTATAGATAGAGTCTGTCAGTGGCTTCCACTTAACAAAATGACCACAAAAGCATATGCAAAAGTACTTAAACTGGTGAAAAATGTTACTGCTAGTTCCATCCCTTGGCTGAGCAATCATCATTTCCATTTCCATTATCTGAAACAAGATGACAAATTCAGTCCAATAGAAAATGCCCAAAAGGTATCATGAGTTAAATGCTCAATCCACCTTTAACTTGGAATCAAGCATGATTTATACAATAAGCAACATCATGTGAATTACCATAACTGAGAGGATAAGCGCAAGCTTGTTAAATACGCTATGCAAACTTCAAGCCATTAAACCAAGCAAGATATGTGTAATTATCCACGAACAGGCAATCTCCATAAAATGAATGTCATCCAAAGAACAATATAACATATGCAGCTCAAGTGTTAAATAACAACATTCAGAAGCACATCTTGCACATCCTGCCAATTACTCAGTCACATTCAATACAAGCAGGTAAAATATGACAATCATAGCTAGATCCTTGCTAATGGATTAGGATCAACTCTGAGGTCTCCCTCCTCATAAGTAACATCATCATCAACAGTACCTGCTGTCCTGGGAAGACTGCCCTCACTATGACCAATTTCACTAGGTTGACTAGTGGCACCGGCTGTCAGACCAATGTTGCGACCCTATGAAAGAAAGTGAGGAATAGAAAAGAGTCATTAGTACTGTTAGGTAGAATCACAAAAATATAGTCATTGATCACGTCATATGAGTCCAGGATCAACTTGACCATACTTGAAACAAGATGTTGGACATAACTATAAACAAGCATTTTAAACATTGAATGTACATCTCAATACCACTCGCATCAGGTGAAATGTAATCTGAAATAGCACCAGAATATCATCTAAAGCTCCCTGTGGTGTGGGACAGGAGAGTAGGTTAAAAATTTAATGCAACCAAACAAACTGACTTGTTGTACAGAGTTTTGACAAGAAGTTAATGATAACGACAATCCAATTAAGCAACACGCTCATAAGATCTGAACACTTAAATCTGAAAGGGCATTTAAGCAGTGGAAAATACAGCAAGTTTGTTTGGCTTTTTAGGGGGCGGGGGTTGTGTAATATCCAAAACTGATCCAAGTGAACTACATAAAATATCTAAGGACATGGAATTCTACCTTCAACTGAATGATATGCCTTTGACAATGCTAATACAATCCATGCCTTGAAATGGATAACATGCTCAGAACTTTTGCAATATATGCCACAAATTATTCTTTTTGGCCAAAAACCCTTATACCTATTATTGTCTTGAGAAAACCCAATATACAAAGAGTCGTAATATGGTAATTTATTAAAAATTAGTATACAATTGATAACTTAGAGAAAATAAAAAATTTAGGGCATATAATAGATGCTTATCAATTCATTGGAGGATTGGCCATATACGTGCAAAAATAATAAAAAAACTCAAGCCTTTTATAATCCTCCTCCATTTCTTTGGTCTGTTGTTGCTTAGTCCGGGCACAAGGCAAAAACCTACAAATTAGAATCAATTGGCAATAATCAAATCTAGCTGTATAACTTCAAAACAAAGGAAAACAAAATTTAAGAACTTAGGAAAAGCTGAACACTAAGACATACCTTTTCTGCAATTCAGCCCTTGAGACAAACCTTTTCTGGGTCTCATCATTGTTGACGGTATTAGACAATATGAAGGCATCATCATTTACAAACTCAACAACCTCCAATGTGCTAGACTGAACAGAATGGCTATCGATGTATACGCTGTAGTTAGACTCAACTTGGTATGACTGTCTCTTCTTCAGCCAAAGGTTAAGGAGCTGTGTGGCATTGAAGTAGAAAAAAATTCCAAGCTCTACAAGGGAGGAGATTGAGGCTGAAGATGGAGAGGTTGGAGTTCAACTGACATAGATGACATCTTTTCTATCATTTTATTTCTTGTATTGATTCTCGTGTTTAGTGAATATACAAGTTTGGTTTTTGTTTGTTTTTCCCTTATGTCTTGCTAATTTGTAAACCAAGAGAATGGATTAACTTCTATGATTTGTAAGTAAAGCTTTCATGGTTTTTTGAGCTTATTTCTTGACCATGTTATTTAATACTTTTGTTGTTAAAATCATGATTAACTTGGATTCATTAGTTGTGATTATCTAAATGTGTTATTTTATCAATAGTCATTGTGACTTAATACTAATTCATGGAAGTGTTAAATGTATGGAGTTAACTCACTGATGTAGGGTTACACCTTTATGGCTTTAGTGGTTTGTTCCATATAATTTCATAAAATTTAATGAATCCATAATTAGTTTCATATCACATCAGTAGGTGTGAAGTAGTTATAGGTATGGTTAGTATACTTGTGAAAGCATGTATTACATACATTTGAAAATTATGCCATAACTAATTTAAGCAATGAACTCATTTAATCGATAATTTTACTTACAAGAATAGTTATTAAATCCATAACCCTAGGATTCTCTTTGTTATTGTTTTTACTATTATTTTATGTTAGTATTATAGATTTGATTGCTTTACTTGTAATGGTCTAACTAATAAAGAAATTCAAAAACCACTGATAGTTAATAATACTCCCTGTGGGATCGACCCTAATTATCACTATATTTGTTTGATCTGTATATTTGTAGAAAATCGAGTTAATTGGACTTAATTGATTTGATAATTAGGAATTTATAAGTTGAAAACCTAAATCACATCAAATTTTTGGCACTATTGGTGGGGAAGGTTTGGTTCAATATCAGTGCTAAGAACAACTTTATTAGTTTAGACATTTTTACTTAATTTTCTTGAATTTGTTGTGTCTTTGTTTTATATTTATAGTTTATGTATTTTAATTATTCTATCTTTTTTGACTAATTGTGCTTTTGAGTTGAGAAAGATAGAAAACAAGTGCGGATAAAAGCTTGAGAGAAGGGAGCTTTGCAATGGACCCCTACTTCCAATGCGTCTACAATAGAGATAACCAAGAAAGATCTGTATGTATGTATGAAAATGATGGTTTTAGTATATTAAATGCTCAATTGGACATGATGACATCTATGCTTGAACAAAAGAGGAATGATAATGCTTTTAATTCTAATCATGTAATTTGTGACTTGTGTGGAGGTTATCATGCGACTTATGAATATATGCAAATACAAAATATGGATTATTATGATGAATTTGGACATTATAATTCTTGTTTTGATCAATGTAACCCTAGTTGGGGTAGTTATTATGATTATGGTTGGAATAATCAATGTGTATATAGCGAATCTTCAAATTATTATGATTATCAACTCGAATGTGCCCAATATGAATCTAAGTCATTTTAGGAATTAGCTAATGAAAAGTTAGCTAATGCACCTTGGAAGCAAACTACTAAAAGATTAGCTAACGAATCTAGACTAACTTGGGAGGCAGCTATAGAAAGGTAAGCTAATCAAATTGATTCAAATTTAGAAAAGCTAACTAATGCGATTTCCAACTATTTTGATAGGGTTGAGGAAAGGCAAAATTAATTAGCTTCTCACTTTGGGATAATACAAGACCAATTACATGTTTTGTGTAAAATTATTTCTTCTAATAATATGCAAATTTACTCTAACATGAGTGGCAAGAATGTTACATATGAAGGTGGATTGCATTTTGATGATAATGATGAACCTAATTGGAATTCAATTGAGAACATGTCCACTTCATTTGATAATGCATTTGGAATAAATTTTGAATCTCAAGAGGGAAGCACTAATGGCTCATATTTCACCTCTCTTGAGAATTGTGTTGAAAGTGTAGGTTTCCAAATCATAATAGCCCAAGAAAATCATGCGAAAGTTCCTTTAGTAAGTTCTCAAATGATGCAATTATTAGGTAATATATGTGAAACACTTGAGATTGGTAAGCCAATTCCATCTTCCATGTCATTAAGTGATAAGGCTCATAAGGCGTAACCGCCATTTGTTGATCCACCATATTCAAAATTGGTGGATTACTCATTAACAAAGCCATCTTGACAAGGACATAACAATAGTCAATCTAATGACTATAAAGAAGTACTTATTGGGAGGCAATCCAATGTTTTGTATTAATTTATTTCATTTTAGGGTATTTTCATGTTTCTTCTAGGTTTTTAAGTATATTTGTAATGTTTGTTTTGCAGGGTTCAAGAACAAGGCAAAAGTCACCTTTTCGAGGTTGGTGAAGAACATGAAATATGAAGAACTCAACCTCTTAATTTGTGATTTACATGTTTTTGATTTGTTATAAAGGGGTAGATTGCATATTTAGGTTATTTTAAACTTGCTTGAAACTATGATTGGCTTCATGTTTCTAGGGAAGAAGGAATCTGAGTAAAAATTGCAAAAGTGAAAGTTTTCTATAGTTTAATTGTAGAAACTCAGAGATCAGCGAGGTAACCCTCACGGATCCCTAATTAAAACACAAGGTTCGCAGTTCTGCTCCTGGATGAATAAAGCTCCAGGAACCATCAGGGGATCTGCGAGGTGAAGCTCACGGATCCATCCTTGCGGATCCCTGAGCATTGCCTTTAGGGATGACAATGGGGTCGGGCACCCGCGGGAGGCCATTAGGGCGGGGGATGGGGCAGGGGCTGGGGGGGAATTTTTCCCCTCGTTTAGAAACGGGGCCCCGCCACCCGTTTGAAAAAAAAAGATGATATATATATATGTGTGTGTGTGTACATAATTATATATATAATGATATTATCAATTATACTACTAATTATACATGTCTATTAATAAAAGTTATTATTTATTTATACTAAATTTATTAATACATTTATATTAAATTCCTAGCTACACTTAATACAATAACACTTTTTTCTAAAAAAAAACACAATAATAATTTAGTGATTGTATTTGTATCAAAATTCAAAGTGAAAACTTGATTATTTTAATTGTATTTGTTTTATCATATTAGATTGTATTCAAATAACTTTTGGTTAATTCTTTTTATGAGTTTCAATTGTGAAATTACAATGAATAATAATTTGGTGATGTGTTGATATTTTAGTACTTGATTATTTGCTCAAATTTAATTATAATGAAATTATATAATAAAATTTTTTTAACCCCACGGGTGCCCCCGCGGGGGAAGCGGGGCGAAGCAGGGGAAGCTGGGGACTTGGGACGGGGCCAGGGGAATTAATAGGCAATGGGGCGGGGGTGGGGGAGGGGTCCCCCTTAAAAGTGCAATACAATAAAAAACTTTGCCCTCCCCAATTGCTCAACAAATCTCCCCATCAACCAAATTACATTTTGTGCCTCAAAAGGAGCCCCTTCAAACCTTGCTTCCTTTCATGCTTTCCACAGAAAACCATAGGATCAGACAAGGAATTATGGCCCCAATATGGTTTGCCGAGACAAGTGGAATAGAACAATACCAAGATAAACACATTGCAGAGAGTGAACAATACCAAGGAATTAGGATCTAGTTGAAGAATGCCGAATCTTCTCCAAAAATGTCTCTAGATTTGAACTGCTATTACACCAATGAGGAATAGATGATTTAAGGATTCTTCATGCATCAAACAACAAGAATAGTGAGAAACCAAAATGATTCCCCGCCTCTTCAGATTTAAGTCCAATGGGACCAGGTGCTCCAATACTTTCCGGGCAAAGAATGATATCTTTAACGGCAGTATATCATTCCATATAAACCTGTCAACCAAGGACGAATTCCTTTTTTACCAAAGAGATTCCCAAGCCGATTTAATTGAAAAATCTCCTGTTGAGGAGTCCAACCAAACCATAGTATCATCTTGGTGTGGAAACAATTGGATCTCCTGAACTTGACGAACCAAATGCATCAGTAACCGGAACTTCAACACTTCAATATTCCAGCCAGAGTCCCCATAAAATTCAGCCACTAACATATGAGGAGGATCACGGATAGAAACCATATCTACAAGGGGCACTTCCAATAAGCACTAATCATACAAAAAAATCAATGAAACCCTTGCCCAAACACCACCTAATCTTGGATTCAGCTAATCCCTGAATATGCTCAAGTCACCTCCATGATAGAGGGGGCCTATAAACCTGCACTTTTAACGGATTATGTATTTCAAGTGCATAAATTCTGCCCATATTGAGTCATTCTTGCGCAGATGCCACCACAATTTACAAGCATAAGCCATTTTCATATCCCCAAACGATTGAAATCCCAATCCACCCTCCACTGTTGGAAAACAAGCTTTATCCCAAACAATCCAATGTATTCCTTTAACACCGGTAGATTTATCCCACATGACTGAATTACAAATCCTTACCAACTTTTGAAGAACTGCTTTAGGTGGCTGAACCTGTAATAAGTACATCGGAATAGATGACACTAATTGCCACCACTTAATTACATGTTACTCCACCAGTGCTAGTAATCTTGTGCATGGATGTAACTATGAACATAAAATCAAATAAATACTCCAAATTCAAAACCATATGAAATTGACATCCAAATATTTATGAAACTTCTTGATACAACACAATACTAAATTGAGTTTTGTGTGATTAGCTTTAATCTTGGTTTGATTTTCATTTATTCTGGTTTTCTTTGTGATGATTCAAATTTTGGGAAAGGATGAGGATTAAAAACTGATAAATAGAGATCTCTTGATATGTTAATCTGATCTATTTACTGACCAGAAAAATAGAAATCTATTCTATTTTTGGATTGATTTTTCTTCTCTTACTTGAGAAAGTTTCGAAAGAAACAAAAAGGACTTCTAACTTTGCTGATGTTGTCCTAAACAGGTCAATCTAGAGGAAGGATAAATAGTTTGATATGTGATATTTGACTACATCTAAGACTTAATTTGACTTGGAAAAACTTCATTAAATTAGAATAGGACAAAACAGTTTCAAACTCCAAATATATTCCAAATTATATAATGATTGGAATAAAGCAAATAATTTAATCAAATATCAGAGTAAGCGCAACATAGATAATATCAAAACTTGGTGTAAATATTCAACTTAACTCTTAACACGAAAAATAAAGTGCAACAAAAATAAAAGAGAGTAAACAGTTGACAATAATAAACAAAACTAATTAGTATTTGATTTTATTATTTAGGTGTAATGATAGTTTTAGTTTAAAGTGATAAGTGGCATAAGAATTGGTTTCATAGTTGATTTCATCGTTGAATTTGCATAGGTATGCATAAGTTGAGTTCATTGTGATAGTTGATTAGATAGTAGTATTTATAGGCTTTGTGGCCGATTGGTCTAGGTGTACAAAACACTTAAGAGTGATTGATCTATTAAAGTTTAGTTATATTTCGACACATATTTTGCCTTCCGCATTCTATCGTTTATGATAAACAAAAGCCTTATAGCCCTGTTATATTCATTCTTTATCAACTATATTTTGACTAATTGTTTCTTGTTTTGCAAAAATATATTATCTTCTGCTGTATATTTTTTCATGCTAACAAGCCATATCCCAACTCTGGATTCAAGAATTTGTTTCGGGAGTGTCTAGGATGCCTATGCCATAGTGACAGTTATAGAGTTTGTGGTAGAGTACTCAAAAATCGGAAAATGGAACCACTATGGAGTTAGTTTTGAGCTACTCGTTTATTGATTGACAAATAAAAAAAATTGTCTCTAACTGAACAAAGATTTGAAAACAAGGACTAAGCTGAAATTATTTCTGTTATTGTAGGTAGTGATATTTAAAAAAAAAAACAAGGATTATGTCAAGAGTTGTTGGTGTTGGTTGTTTATACAAAGGTCCAGGCATAAGCTAGCTAGGAGGTATATTTGTGACTTGAGGGCACATAAATTGTTTTGAGTTATCATAGATAGAGAATTTCTGGATGGTGAAAATTTTAAAATTTTGCACATTTGAAGTAGCGGTGAGGAAAGATTTGAATGGTCAAAAAAAATAATACAGAAGTGTCTTAAAAATTATTGTTAGGGTGAATTCAATAATGGTTTTCAAAAGAAATTCTGAAGAATAAGAAAAAGTTACTTTTTCAAGAATATGCATATATATGGGTGGAGAATTTTATAAAAGATTTTTTCTCACTTCTACGTCATCTCATCTTTTTTGGTTGATGTTTTTTATATTTTAAAGGAATTTTCATATGAATCTGATCACAAGTCAAAAATTGGTTTGGAATAGGAAGTTAATTCTAAAGAGGTTTTGTTTATTGACAACGGAGAAATTTCTAAAGATTTTAATGAGCATGAAAACTTTGATTTGCACCAATTATTTGGGGTGACTGATGACAACAAATTTTGTTACTGAAGGCATTGATTTGGATGAAGATGACAAAAAAATTGTTTCTTTAAATTGTGGAGTGGATAAATCTATTAGAAATTTATATGGTGGAAATTATTTTTGGCATAAGGAAAGGTAAGATTTCTTGGGTTTTGAAAATTGTGTGGCTGGTGGTTATCATGGATATGGTGATTATAATGGTGAATGACTTAGTACGAATGAATTTTTTGTTAATAGTGAACTGGCTGTCAAATTGTATGCAAACTACAAGCCTATTCCATTCCTACAGGTGAAGGCAAAAATTTTAACCATTTACAAATTGGAGTTGCACGAAGTCAACACTATAATAGAGTTTGCATTGGAGATTGTTACTCGTGATGGCATTAGAGAAGATATCCATAAGAGTTTAGTTTAAGGAGACAATGTTGATAATATTAAATGAAGCTAATTGATATTTGATTTTATTATTTAGGTATTATTATAGTTTTAGATTTAATAGTTAAAAGGGGTATAGGAATTGGTTTCATAGTTAATTTGGTCATTGTGTTTGCATAGGTACATGAAAGCAATGTCCATTATGGTAGTTGATTAGATTGATTGTATTTTAAGGGCCTTGTTCTTATTACCCAAATTTAAATGTTATAACTTTTTTCTATTGTTTTTGTTATAGTCTTTCAAGAGATCAAATTTTTTCTTGAAAGTTTTGAATTCTTTAGTTTCTTGATTTTCTTGTTTTGCCATTTGAATTAGTTTTTGTCTAACTGGCAGTCATGATTTCTCTAAAGTATGGGGACAGGAAAATTTAAACCGTCTCATTATAGGTCAACCTGCTACCGTGGAAAATGACGTACATATTAGAAAAGTTTTCTTTACTCTCCTTGTACTTTGATTACTTGGACTACAAAATCAAATCAAATTATGAGGTAAAGTAATGAAAGATTTGTCAATAACAATATAACAATGCTAGCAGAAAACCACCATAAAAAGTAAATCATTAACATAAACTATTCCTAAAACATACATTATGGAGGGCTTTATATAGAAGATATTGAATGCCAATCCAGTCATTGATTCAAAAACTTGATTAGAAAAAGGGTCATTAGTTCAACAGTTGGGCTAACCATTATTAATCCGCATCATTATTATAAACATCAAAAAGATGCAAATAATTGTAGACACTTTGTTTATGATATCAAAATTAAATACTTAATCATCATTATAATCTTTGAAGAATTACTTAATTGACACACAAAATTAATTTTTATAAACAAAAGGTGAAAGAATTGTAGATAGCACTATTTCTTGCCTTTTTAATTTTTACACTTCCAATGCTCCTAAATTATATGAGTAATAATTTACAAGATAGGTATGAAAAGAATAGAAGGCAATGATAAAGAAATTATATGCATTAAAGAGTTAAAAAATTAAATATACTATATAGGTTGTAAATGTTAGATAATAGTAAAGATGCAATTGTGGAAGAGAGACAAAGATGAGTAGAATAAGGCAAGAGTTATTACTGTTTAATTAATTGGAAACAATTATGCACTGATAAGTGGTAATGTTTAAGCCTAGTTGGGTAAGATGCCTTACATGTAACCACAGGTCACTTGAATGATCAAGGGGATAAGTGGAGCATCACTGTCGATCCTCTAGAGAAAAAAAAAGGAAAAGAAAAAAATTTGTAATGATTAAATCTAAAGGAGATTTACAATAACTTCTGGGTATTAGACACTCCAAATCAATTCATCGTGATATGGTGAAATAAGTGTTTTGGACCCTTGAATCATAAAAGTTTCAAATATTTAAAATATAAACTAATATCATTATTTAAACAATGGTTTCCTGAAATGATCATATAATTTTTTTTTAAAATTTAGAATGTACTTTAATGTGATTTATTGACTAAATTTAATAGTTTTGGCTTAATTAAAGTTGGTATGAATGGTTGGTTCACTCAAAACCATTTTCAATTTAATAGTTCAATGGTTGAGCTAAACAATTTTTCCAGTTTGATACAATCTCGACCGGATTTTATCCGAATTGATTTTTTAAGGCCTACCAAATACAAAAGCTGGTTAGCCGATGGTTCAACTGGTCTGATTGGCCAGTCAGGCTCGGTTTCAAAACATTTTTGGTTTGCATGGACAGGTTTAACAAATCTGTTTATCTTTGATCATACCTTTTGATGATTACAAAACAAGTGGATAAAACTAATGTTTTCCAAGTTTGTTTTTGGTCAGAAAATGGAGCAAGACAGGTTCAAAGGCCAAGCATCTGCTAAAACATTTGTCGGACGCACAATTACATCCTATCGGCCGTCCGATAACCGTTGAGTATCTTCGGACGCGCAAAGAACCTATCCTCGGACGTCCGAAGCTGATAAGTCAGCACTTCTAAGATCTCTAACCTTGATCGGACGCACAATACCTGAGCACCGGACGTCCGAAAATCTTTGCAACACTTCGGACGACAAACATTAGAAGCACCGGACGTTCGAAAGAATCAATGAAGGATTCCAAGTTTTACATCATATGGTCGGACGCATATTCTGTTGCTGCCGGACGTCCTAAAGATTTCAAGAAAATTTCTTGAACTCACTACCTGCGTTCGGACGCACAAAATCAGCCTACTGGACGTCCGACACTACTAACGGCTAGTTGACTCTTCAGCTGCCTTATGTCCGTTGGTGGCTTTAATTGAAGATATTTTTGGTCTATTATATATAGGACAAAAGTCAACCACCAAAAGGACTGATACACATTAAGTCTACATCAGATCTTGAGTGATTTAAGCATAGGAGTACTCCAAAAAGAAGATTTGTACTCTTAGTTATGTGATCTTCTTTTAGCTTTTCAAGTGTGATTCAATTTCTTCAATAGTGTAGCTCTGTGAGGGTTATTCGAGTGATTGTAAAACTTCCTTACTTGATCAAGTATATCTTGAGGCAAGAAAGAAGTGATCCTTCCCGTATACACAAGAGATTGGTTGTTTGTTGAATCAACTTGAAGAAGCTTACAATATAAAGGGATATTCAAACTTTAGTCAAGTTTGAAATTTGGTTTGCTAATGCATCTTGTTATTTACTGTTTTGCAACACTAACTGTTTACTTCTTTTGCTCTAAATTGCTTCCGCCTTATTATAAATTGTTCCTTGGTCTGGTTCTTTAGAAAAAGAGGGCTAGTTCAGAAAAAGTAATTTATATTTTGGCTAGCTTTTAAAACTACCTAATTCACCCCCCTCTTAGGTTGTATTCGATCCTTACAATTGGTATCAGAACTTGGTTTCCTTGAGATTAAGCTCAATCGGCTTAGGAGTAAATATGACAACCAACAATGCCATGTTCTTTGAGGGACAATCAGTAACTAGACCTCCTATGTTCAATGGTTCAAACTATGTGAGTTGGAAGGAAAGGATGATTATTTTCTTACAATCTATTGATATTGAGCTATGGTTTATTGTCAATGAAGGTCTGTTTGATGCCTCCACTATTGATGTAAATACAAACAGGCCAAGACCAAAAATAAGAAGAGAACTAACTGCTGAAAATAGAATTCATCTCACTCTGAATGCCAAGGCGATGAATGTACTGTACAGTGCTTTAGACTCAAACGAATCTGTTAGAGTCAAGGGCTGCAAATCCGCAAAAGAAATCTGGGATAAACTTCGAGAAATACACGAAGGAAGTGAAAATGTGAGAGAACAGAAGAAGTCCACTCTGGTCACGAAGTATGAATCCTTTAAGATGGAATCTCACGAAAACATCGACAAGATGTATTGTAGATTCAATGATCTTATTAAGGATCTAGAAGTTCTTGAGAAAGACTACTCTCTAGGTGAGAAAAATAGAAAAATTCTGAATGCTCTATCAAAGGATTGGGAGAGTAAAGTGACTGCCATTGAGGAAGCCAAAGATCTGAACACTTTATCTATTGAATCCCTTATAAATTCACTAACCTCTTATGAGCTAAAACTCAAGTCTAAGGTGCAGGAAGAAGAAAACACAAGAGTTAGAAAGAGCATTGCTCTGAAGACTACACAAGAAGAAGATGATACAATCTCTCTGGATGGAGATGACATGGAAGGTCATGATAGTGACATTGCACTCATCACACGAGACTTCAAAGGAATACTCAACAAGAGAAGATTCAGAAAAGAAGGACATAGCAATTCCTTTCCAAATCAATCCAACAACTTCAGAAATAAAGGAAAGCTGGAATTCAACAAAAAGCAAACTAATAAGTGCTTTGAATGCAGTCAACCTGGTCATTATGCAAATGAATGTCCAATGAAGAAAAAGAAGGAGAATAAGAGTGAACGAAAACCAAAATTTAACAATTTTCAGATCACCTGGAATGACTGCAATTCAGAAGGAGAAGTAGAGGAAGAAGAGGAATCCGCCCAAGTGGCTTTCATGGCCATTGGAGATGAAGAGGTAACCCAATGTAACTCTCAAACTGATAGTGATAGTGAGTCTGATGTTGATATTAATTCTTTCCTAGAAAAAATGCATAGCAGCTTAAAAGAATCTTATGTTAGAAACAAGGAACTAAAACAGAAAATTAGCTTTCTAATACAAGATAATGCACATCTTTTTTGACTAAACAAGTGTCTTAAGCATGAAAATGAGAACCTGAAAAGGATTGAAACTGATGTGCTTGCTGAATTTAACAAAAAGACAAATCTCTGTGACATGTTCAGAAGTGAACAATGCAGCCTGAAAAAAAGGATGGATGATTTATGTCAATTGTTACAACATATGAAACAGAACCGCCTTCAAAAGAATGAAACTGAACCTCACCTTAACACTCATCAGAAAAGATTGAATTATAGTAAAAATGAATTTACTGTCCACAAGAGAAGGTAAGTCAGATTCATTAAATCTGTTCATTTGATTGATTCAATGACTGTATGTAACTTTTGTTGTCAATTTGGTCACATGAATAGCAACTGTTATGTTAAGAAAAACATGAGAAATGGAATGAGATGCATGTGGGTTATTAGACAAAATGCTAACCATGAAGGACCCAAAAAGTAATGGGTACCAAACATTATATTGTGGACTACTGTGTAGGTGAACCTGGTGAACATTGTTAAAGAATCAAAATGGTTCATAGATAGTGGATGCTCAAGACATATGACTGGTGATGCATCACAGTTCATCAAGCTCAAGCCAAAAACAAGTGGAAAGGTTACTTTTGGAGACGATAATAAAGCCAAAACTATTGGAATTGGTGATGTTGGTAAGAATGGTCAGACTTTTGTTCATAATGTTCTTTTAGTCGACAACCTGAGTTACAATTTGCTCTCGATTTTGCAAGTAATTGCAAGTAATTCATAAAGTAGATTTCATCAGATTATAACACAAGTAATTCTCGAAGCGGTTGTAACTCAGTAATAAGGACCATAACACCACTTAGCCCAATCTCACCCTGCGTAGAGACCACACGAAGTGACTCTGATACCACCTGTGATGCCCCCATTTCTCCTAAGGGCGAATCCAAAGGTATCCGCGGAACGCCTGACCAACTCTCGCCAGGGCTCACTAAAATCCATAATTCAATACTAGAAATACTTCAAATAATTTCAATATATAATTAAAGTACTCCAAAACATTTCATGCTTACAATTAGTTAACTTTCAAACTTAAATACAATCCAAAAGAATATGTACTACAGCCATCTGCTGTAATGCAACTTAAGGACTTCAAAAGAAAATAATTTAGTATTATTCACGAGCACTCTCGATCTTGAACCCTGTTAAGGAAAATAAAAACGTGGAATGAGCTAAACAACCCAGTGAGATTCCAAAACACTCTAGCAGTTCTAATAAATCAAATAAGTTAAGCATGATACATATATGGTTCAAGATTTCACATTGGCACATTTACAATGAGACAGTTATCATTGTACAGAAATAAACACATATTGAAGGATACGGTGTTCCAGTGGAACCATTTCGGTCAACTTCACCTTATAACTTCAGATCCCCTCGGTCTGTCTGGCCATCACCTTATCCCTCCCGTGGTAATACTCGAGTATACCGACACGTTGGCCAGGGTTCCAACCTATCCGACCGATTCCAGTCCTGGCTCGAGCAGGTTAGTAACCAAGGGTAGGATCTGGTTCAATTTAGAGCTTACAACATGCGCAAGTAATCAAGTAAATCGGTAAACGGTAAGTAATCAAATAGATCGGTAAACGGTAAGTAGTTCAAATAAATCGATAAACGGTAAGTAGTTCACAGTTAATGGTAGAAATTTATCATTTTAGTAGGTCGAATGAGATAAAGTACACACTCGCCTTAAAACGGTGAAAAAGTTCATAGGAGTAATTATCGGTAGCAATTAACAGTTAAACACATAATGACCATGGAGTAAACATGTCGTAAAATCATTCAAGTCACGTACTCTTATATGGAACACTCACCAATTCAAAATAGAGTGTAAGTGCTCAAACAAACTTTTAGGCGTCCGCTTCGAGATCCTCTTGAAGGTCCCCTTGAGCACCTGAGCCAGTAATAATTGACTATAACACACTATTGTTTATAAACCCTTGTTAACAAGGAAGGTTGTACACTTGTACAATACTAAAAAAATATCATGAAAGAGAGTCTTAATTACTCGTAAATCGAGACTCAAAAGTGGAATTTAATAACACAAGGAAAACTCATTTTTTTCATGAAATCAAGTTTAAAACAGTCATTCAATATTGAAGGGTAGTGAAGAGTTTCTAAAAACTCATTTCCCATCAAGTTTAAAAATTTCAGTTTTAAGGAGTAATCTTTGAAAAATCGGATGTTGCATTCAGTAGGTCCAAAATTGGAAAAATTGATACCGTTGGAAACTAGTTCCAAAGTAATAAAAGTTCTTAGAAGACACTTTTCTATGATTCCAAATGAAAGGCAATCATTTTTCAGCTCAAAGTGGCTGATCTGAGTAAGTATGGCAGTTTCAGTCTTGTTTTTCGGCAAACTTTGGAAATTCGAAAAAATTCACAGAAAGAGAACTAGCCTTTGAAATTTGTAACACAATATGAATTCCAATCAAGGTTTCAAACACAATAAACGGAATGAAATTCGGAGTTTTGAGCATCAAGATATAGTAGTTCAAAGTCGGCTGAAAATTACTCACTGACCAAAAGTTTCCAGATTTGAAAAGCTATCTTTGAAGTATCATTTGACCATCGAAATGGCATTGAAAATACACCAAATTTGATACATTAAATCTTCCATATGTGGACTATGTTCTACCAAAATTTAGGCAAAAACTCGTACGGGAAGGTGGTTAACGAAATAACCAAAGTTCGTGAAACTCTCAAGGCTAATCTGCCTATTCGAGTTTCTCTTTCCTTTTAAAAGTTTTGTCCCACACAATCAACCTTAATTGACTCAAATGTTGAAACCAATGTTCCATAAACATCCAATGAGCAATTTAGGGGTAATTGACATCAAAGTTTTCGAAACAAAACATTCCAAAACAAATTTGACCATTTGGCCAAGAGAAAAAGAAAAGTTTTCCAGATTTGAAAGGCAAACTTTGGGATATCATTTGGGTATCAAAATGGTCTTAAAATAACACTAAATTTGGTACACTTAAACTTCCATATGAGTACTATTCCCCTATCGAATTCACGCAAAAACTAGTATGGAAAGACAGTTAACAAGACCACCAAAGTTTGGAAAATATTTCCTAGTAAATCTGTCTTCTTGCTTTTAGTTCGTTTTCGAACATTTTGCACAATGAAATCAGTCCCATTTCGGTTCATTTGTGAAACCAATGTCGAAGAAACACTTAACAAGTAATTGGTAGTCACTTGACATCAAAATTTTTAAAACAAAGCATCCCTCAATTAGCCTAACCATTTGGCCAACACAAGAAAGGGTTTTCCCAGCTCTGCTGCAGTTTACAATTTGTACCATATCTCACTCAATACAATTGGAATTGAGAATGGTCAGTAGCGTTGAAAACTAGATTCAAAAGGCTACATTTCATCAGAAGAAGTCATTTTGAAAATTAGTTCATAGGTAGTTCGAATTCAAGTGACAAGACGCAGCTTATCACTGTCATTCGAACAGAACAGCAGAACAGAACAGGAAATTTTGGTGAACTCCTACGGTTCACTCAGTTCGAACCATGAGGTGAATTTTATACCATTGGAAAGCTACAAATGTCTAATTTCAAATGCCATAAACGGAACTCAATATTGACTTTTGTACATAGAGATATATTCAATTAAAGAGACACTGTTCATCAGCCCAGAACACGTTTTCTAGGTTTCTATACATTTCGAAAATTCAACTTTTGCTCAACCAATTCAAATGATTTTTGGTAGAAACTTTCTATACAACATATATAACATATACACATCAGTTTCACAGTCATTTGAGCCCCCAAAATTCGAAATATAGGTACGGCAAAAACAGGACAGATTTGTCTAGCATTCCTGCGAAATTTTTCCTTCATCTTTCCTTCAATTTCTAAGCTTAATACTCATTACAACCACAATAACACTCATATTATCATCATATCAGCACATATACCCAAGGTAGGAATTCATAGAGCCCACTTCAACCATTCCAATCCAAGCAACAACAACAATAAGGAAGCTAAAAGCTTCAAAACCAAAAATTGCAACATGAAAGCAAGAGTTGTGGTTACTTCCCTAGTTCTTAAAGAAACCAGAAATTTTGGTGTGAAAACCCTTTAAAACAGCCCCTATCCAGCCGTCCCCATCACTTTCTTTCAAGCTAGAGCAAGAATCCAAGGAGTTTAATGGTTGGAGGATAAAGAACAAGCAAGCTTGAAGCCAAAGAAATGGAGTTTTCCTTCTTCCTTTTTCTTCCTATGGTTGCCGACCAAGAGAGAGAGTGAGGGAGTGGTTTTGTGATTTGGTTTTCTTGTTCTTTTTCTTGTCTTGAGGCTGGCCGAGAGTGAGGAGAGAGATGAGGGAGTTTGGTGGTTTAGTTTTCTTGGAGGAAAAGAATGAAATAGTAGCATGTGTTGGGCAAAAAGTCAATCCTTCACTAGTGCTCAATAGGATTTCGTACCACCGTTTTCTCTCGGGTTTGTTTCAATTGTGCACTAAACCTCCAATGTAGTTCCTTTAATATGGTAATTATCCACTCTTAGTAGTCTAGTATTAGTTTTTTAAATCTCCACTTAACCGTTCCGAAATGAAAAACGCGAACCTACGACTCGCGCGCGATAAGGCGAACATTTGAATTCACTCACATCCAATCTCTCAATTAACTTTTCTTAGTCTACTAATGATCATTCTTAATTTTTCATGATTATTGCACTCTTGGATCAAATATAGTTTCAAAAAACGTGTATTCGCTATTTCTCGCTAAACGAGCCATAAAAAAATTAAATTTGCTAACGAAATATTTTAAAATTATAAAGGGACATTTTTTCATACAAATGGACTTAAAACGGGTGAAATAAATTATTTGGGGTAAACGGGGGAATAAATAATTAATTAAGCCAGTAAAATAAAATTAAAATAAGTAAAAATTCGGGTCCTTACAGATATTCATTTTGTTGCTGTAGATGGTTTTTTAAACTAAAGAAAAACTAGACCGAAAGTCCCATCCTAGGGGTGACAATTTCTGACACGACTCGAAAACACGACACGAATCTAACACGAAATTAGATTTCGGGGGTTCGAGTCAGAATCGGGTTGAACCCGATGAACCCGATAAGATCATCAAAAATTGGCCTTATCATGGCCGAACAAAGCAGGGACAGTTTCAGAAATTTTTGTCATGGCCTCAACTTTGAGTTTCCAACAATAATACTCCATAGATCTATCATTTTAACCACTAAACCACCATTAAATCCAACATTAAACCTCTTATCAGCAACAACCCAAGAGTGGGAGTTCATAGAGCCCACTTTTCAAATTTTCCAACAATATCAAGCCATCCAGTTACATGCAAGTGCTTAGAGATGCATTTCTACTACCATAAACCAAGTTTAAGGTGTTGGATTATGTCATATCTCCTTAGTGCTTTAGATCAGATAATTTCGGTCCTCAAGAGGCTCCAAGAAACCATGAAATGCAGCCCTTTGGTTAGCTAGATCCAACATCAAAGTAGTTTGCTAGTTGATCTACAAGTTTGGTGAAGATTGGTTGGAGTTTTGTTGTTGATTTGGTGAAGAAATTTTTGAAACAATGGAGTTAGAGAGGGAGAGGGAGCTGGCCGGCAATAGGAGAGAGAAGAGAGAGTGAGATTTGATCAAGGTTAGCTTCCAAGAGAAGATCAAAATGAGTGGTGTAAATTCACTCCAAGGTCAACTCTCATTAGGGCTCGTTTGGTGCGTTTAGGGCTCGATTTTCTCTCGCGTTTGGTTCACTAGTGCACTAAACCTCTAATGCACTTATGTTCATATAAATATTATTCACTCTTAATTGTCCCGAAATAAGGGTCTAAAGTCCCTCAAATAAAGTCGCGCGTGTGAAAACGCGTACCGTCAATTTTAACGCTATAACGCGAAACTTCCGAGAAATTCTTATAACGATAATACTAATAATTATCACTTGAGTATTTAAACATTATAATACCTAATTTAGGTCCATTGTATAAGTCTCCAATATTTCAAGCTTATTGCACTCTCAATCGATTAAAATTTCCAAGCACTATCCACTATTCTCACTAAACGTGCTGTTAACTCATTTCTAGTTTTTGGTCTTGGTCTATAAGTGACTTCATCAACAATAGAGGCATCATATGGATCTTCATTGACAATAAACCACAACTCGATATCAATAGATTGTAAAAAGATAATCATCATTTCCTTCCAACTCATGTAATTTGATCCATTGAACATTGGGGGTCTAGTGACGGATTGTCCTTCAAAAAATATGGCATTGTTAGTTGTAATTTTACTCCAAAGCCGATTGAGCTTAATCTCTAGGAGACCAAGAACTGATACCAATTGTAAGGATTGAAAACACCTAAGAGGGGGGTGAATTAGGTAGTTTAAAGACTGGCCAAGTTGTGAGTCACTTTTGAGTACTTGTCCTCTTTTTCTAAAAGACTACACAATGGAGCAATTGATGAGAAAGCACAAGTGCTTATGAGAAGAAGAGATGAGCAATTTATATATCAAAACAGTAAGTAGAAGAGATAGAATATCAAACCAAATACCAAACTCCTCTTGAGTTTGAATATCACTTTATATAGCAAGTTTCTTCAAGTTGATCAACTTACAATCAATCTCTTGTGTACAAGGGAAAGAGCACTTCTTCCTTGCCCCAAGCCATTCTTGGCCAAGCAAGAAAGTTTTACTATCACTCGGATAACCTTCACAAAGTTACACTATTGAAGTAATTGAATCACACT
Organism: Coffea eugenioides; assembly: GCF_003713205.1. Classification (NCBI taxonomy): domain Eukaryota; kingdom Viridiplantae; phylum Streptophyta; class Magnoliopsida; order Gentianales; family Rubiaceae; genus Coffea; species Coffea eugenioides. The sequence goes on along the minus strand of NC_040040.1, from coordinate 30,460,426 downwards.
AGAAAAGCTTATCAAAAATTACACAACTAAGAGTACAAATCCTCTTTGAAGAGTATTTTAACACTAAAATCATTCTTGATCTGATGTAGTCTCAATGTGCAAAGTTCCTTTGAAGTGGTTGACTTTGTTCTATTTATATGGGACCAAAAAGTTTCTCAATTAATACTTTCAACGGATAGAAGGCAGCTGAAGAATCAACTAGCTGTTGGTAGTGTTGGACGTCCGGTAGACCAATTTCTTGCGTCCGAACATAGACAGTGAGCTCAAGAAATTTTCTTGAATTATTTCGGACGTCCGATACCTTCAATCTTTGCGTCCGAAGGTAGGCGGTGAAACTGAGAATTCTTCTTTAATTCTTTTCGAACGTCCAGTGCCTTCAAGGTTTTGCATCCGAAGTGTCGCAACGCTTGTCGGACGTCCGGTGCTCTAATGATGTGCGTCTGATCGAGGTCAGTGAGTTTAGAGGGAATGACTCAATATCTTCGGACGTCCGAGGGTGAAGTTCTTCATGCGTCTGAGGTTGCGCAAAGGTTGTCGGACGTCCGATCCAGTTTTCTTGTGCGTCCGACAGCAGTTTCAACATTCTTTGTGCTTAATCTTTGAACCTGTTTTGCTCCATTTCTGAAAGGGTCTATTGAGAGAATATTAGTAACATCCATTTGTTTTGTAATTATCAAAACCTACGGACTGAGATAACCAATTTTTTTGTCCAAATCAAGTTAATCATAACATACGAGATATAATCGAGAGCTTTAATGTATATTGAATATGTATGTGACAGAATGTGATTCAAAATCTCAAGTAATTCATAAAGCCTTTCTATTGTTAGAGTACCTCAGCAAAATGGAGTGGTTGAGAGGAAAAATAGAACTCTTCAAGAAGTTACTAAAACCATGCTTAGTGAATGCAATTTACCAAAGTACTTTTGGGCTGAAACTATAAACACTGCATGCTATACCATGAACAGAGTTCTATTAAGGCCAATCTTGAACAAAACTTCATATGAGCTGTTGTTTGATAAAAAACCTGTAGTTGGTTATTTTAAAGTATTTGGTTGTAAATGCTTCATTCTGAACATCAAGGAGCATCTTGGTAAGTTTGATAAAAAATCTGACGAGGGGATCTTCTTGGAATATTGTGAAAATAAGAGAGCCTTTAGAGTTTATAATCGTAGAACTCTGGTTATAGAAGAAACTATACATATCACTTTTGATGAATCTAATGGTGACACTTCCATGAGTTGTGGTGAAGATGATGATGCAGGTGTTCGAGAAGAATTAAAGAAGCTAACAATCAGCAATCAAGGCACAACTCTATCAAAAAATGATTTAAAAGAAGATGAAAATCAAGACAGTCCTGCTAGAGAAGACAATGACAGTGATACTGCGATTCCTATTGATCTTCCAAGAGCCTGGAAATTCGTCCAAAATCATCCTAAGGAACTTATCATTGGGGATCCATCTGAAAAGGTCAGAACACGTTCCTCCTCTAGACAATTAATAAATAATTTTGCATTGGTCTCATATTTTGAGCCCAAAAATATGGTTGATGCATTGAATGATGAGAGCTGGATTTTGACCATGGAAGAGGAGTTAAATCAATTTGAAAGAAATAAGGTTTGGACATTAGTTGCTAGACCACAAAATTATCCTATTATTGACACTAAATGGGTTTTTAGAATCAAAATGAATGACAAAGGTGAGATAGTTAGAAACAAGGCCAGATTGGTAGTCAAAGATTACACTCAAGAAGAAGGAATTGATTTTGATGAATCATTTGCACCCGTAGCTAGGCTAGAATCTATTAGAATGTTTTTAGCTTTTGCATGTTTCAAAAATTTTAAATTATTTCAAATGGATGTTAAAAGTGCTTTCCTAAATGATTTTTTAAATCAAGAAATTTATGTTGATCAGCCCCCTGATTTTGTAAATGAGAATTATCCAAACCATGTTTTTAAACTCTCAAAAGTTTTGTATGGATTAAAACAAGCTCCAAGAGTATGGTATGAACGCTTGAGTGGGTTTTTAATTGAGAATGGGTTCAAAAGAGGCATTGTAGATACTACTCTTTTCACTAAACATAGTTCACGTGATCTTCTAATTGTTCAAATAAATGTGGATGATATTATTTTTGGTGCTACTAATGAGAACTTGTGCAAGGAATTTTCCAAAATAATGCAAAAAGAGTTTGAAATGAGCATGATGGGAGAATTAAATTTCTTCCTTGGACTCTAAGTGGCTCAAACCAGAGAAGGAACGTTTATCAATCAAATAAAATACACCAAAGAGCTGCTCAAAAGATTTGGAATGGAGGACTCAAAGCAGGTTGGAACACCTATGTACACATCTACCAAGCTCGACAAAGATGAAGAAGGTACAAAAGTTGATGAAAAGAAATATAGAGGTATGATTGGTAGTCTGCTTTACTTAACTGCTAGTAGACCAGATATCATGTTTGCTGTATGCTTATGTACTCGTTTTCAGTCCTGTCCAAAGGAATCACATTTGAATGCAGTAAAAAGAATTCTTAGATATCTAAAAGGAACCTTGAATTTTGGTCTTTGGTATCCTAGGTGTAATGAACTCCCATTGAGTGGATTCTCTGATGCTAATTTCGGTGATTGTAAAGTTGATAGAAAAGGTACATCAGGAATATGTAGCTTTCTTGGAAACTGCTTAGTATCTTGGTTCAACAAGAAACAAAATGCTATTTCTCTTTCTACAACTGAAGCAGAATATATTGCTGCTGGTGCTTGTTGTGCTCAACTGTTATGGATGAAAAATACATTGAATGATTTCGGACTAATATATGAATGTGTGCCTATGTACTATGATAACACTAGTGCCATAAATTTGACAAAAAATCCCATTCAGCACTCCAGAACAGAGCACATAGACATAAAGCATCACTTCATTCGTGATCTTGTTCAAAAGAGAGAAATCTGCGTTCAGTATGTGTGCTCGAAAAATCAAATTGCTGATATTTTCACAAAATCCCTTCCACTGGACCAGTTTGTATATCTTAGAACAAAACTAGGCATCTGTGAAAAAATTCTCTAAAAACTTCCATCGAACGTCCGATGTATTAGAACGGACGTCCGACAGTGTTCTTCATCTTTCCCAGGAAATTTTTTGTTCGGACGATTGTGTCGGACGCTTCACTTCGTTCGGCCGTCCGACACTCAATTTACTGCGTCTTATAAAGAAGCCATCCATTTCATTCAATTCAGTTACCTTCTTTGACTCGAACGCAACCTTTCGGCTCTCCTTCAAATTCAAAATTCAAATTAGTCTCTCCCACATTCAAGTTCCAAGAAATCGATCCAACCAACTTCATTACACCTCCATTGACCGTTTTACTTCACTCATAACACCCCATAACTCCCAACTGCCTCATAATTTCCAATTCATACTAGAAACCCTAACTTTCCAAATCCACTACCTGTAATCATCTCAAGCATCCTCTGCAGCTCTTAACGCACTAGTAGTCAATTTGACATGCATCTGCACTATACTGCATCTTAAGAATCATCTGCATTACATCATGGTGAGAGTTAGAGGCGGTTCAGCAAGTGCCGGACGCACATTTAAACTCAGGGATGAAGATGTTGAGATCATAGAACCTTCCACCAGGGTGTCCAAAAAGAGAACAGGGACTCGTGGAAAGGCAAAGCAACCTGCAAAGAAGATACAGGATGCTCCAACTGCTGATTCATCTCCTGTACAAGTGGAAGCACATCAAACTGAGGAACAAATTGCTGAGGAACAGCAAACACCTGAACCCTCTACCAGAAAATCACCTAGGACAAGGTCTAATGCTCAGACTACTGGGTCATCTGCCAAACAAAGTGCAAAAAGGAAACGCACTTCAAAGGAACCAGAGGTTCAGCCTGTCATAGGATCTACATCCCTGCCAAAGTTCATTGATGACGAGGCCAGAGATAGATTTGAGTTAATCTCTCAAAAAGGATTCATCATTCAGAGGTCTGTCATTCCATATGAATTTCGTAAGATTGATTTAGAACCTGTGCTTAAGCTTTTTGAGTTCCAGAAATGGACTCATCTCCTGACTATCCCACACACCTTCTACCCTAATGTGCTTTACCAGTTTTTCGCAAATCTTAGGAAAGGAAACTCACACACCGAGCTTATCTCTAGAGTCAATTCTGTTGATATCACTTTAACTCCTGATGTCATTAACTCTGTTTTGAAAACTAAGATTGAATATGGTTTCAAAGAAAAAATTGCAAATTTCTTTTCATATGAAGAATTCCCCTCTGCTTATCATCATTTTCACATCTCCAAGTTAATGACTTACTTTTGTACTCACTTCAACACTCCTGCTGAGGCGAGATTAGAGGATCTCAGTCCTCAGAACCTGATTATCTTCACCATTGTTTCCAACCTGTTGGTACCCACTGATGGTCACAGAACCGATGCAAACAAAATGAAATTGTATATGTTTTACTGTTTTATGGAAAAAATCAGAATCGATTTTGGTTTTGTGATGTGTAAATTTTTGCTTAAGATTAGTACCGACAATCGTAGGAAGCTTTCCTATGGAAAATTCCTGACTCTCATCTTTGCTCACCTTGAAATTCCTTTCACTGAAAAGTCTCCTAGAGATAGTGCCTCAACTGTTTTCTCAAAGGCCTATTTTGAACGAAAAAATTTGAAGTTTTTTTAAGGTCACTGGTGTCACAAGGAATCTCTATCAGAGTCCAGAAGAAAAGGCCTTCACGAAACTCCAGTCACTCCTAGGATCTCTCGGGATCAATCCATGTGTATCTCTCCTTTCACTATTCACCCTAGAAAATCAGCCAACAAATCCTTTGTATACAACTCTGAGGTTATCACGTTGCTTGAAGACCTCAAGCAACATGTTATGCTCATTGAAAATGGTCTAATGTCAACCATGACACCTGACCAGCAGGCTTCCTTCATTGAAAAATGAAATCTTCTTGTGCCTCCTACTCCTGTGAACAATGAACATGCTCATTAAAAAGAGCCCAGACCTGAGCCTACTGAACACACTCCTGGTACTGAAGATACTTCAGAAGCTCATGCGTTCAGTTCTCAGCTCAAGAATAAAGGAAAAGCTCCCATCTCTGAAGAGGCGACTGAAGTTGATGCTGAAGATACTGAACAGGAAGATCATGTGGATCCTGAGCAATTTCGTCTGACTAGGAGAAGGCTTGGATCATCCAAGATCACCATATAGGCACTACTAGGCCACTACACTTCATGAGATAATTCTCTTTTGCATATTTTGCTCTTAAAAGACATCTGGTGTGTTTATTAATTTTAAGGAGTTTACTCCTCTACTGGTCTGTAAAAATATTTAGCTATCTGTTGTTTCTATATTAAGTTTGTGTCTCTCATGTCTTAAATGGATGTTGTCTCTCTTATCTTAAATCCGTTGTTAGCTATATCTCTTGTCTGATTATGTCAGTTCCTTGTAAATTGCTGTCATTTGTTGCTGCTCTGATCTCATTTCTGATTAATTTTGGTTCTGATATGGATATTGTTGCTATGATGACAAAAAGAGGGAGAAACATGGATGGAATCAGGATGAGAATCTGATCTATATGTGAGGGGGAATCAAGTAAATTTTTTTGAATCTGATCTATATGTGAGGGGGAGTCAAGTAAATTTTTTTGTGGGATATGAAAACTTTCTGAGGGGAAGTCACGGAAGGGATATCATTCTGAGGGGGAGTTGTAAAGGGAAACTATATCAAAATTCCCTCACTTCATCCATTGTTTTGTCATCATCAAAAAGGGGGAGATTGTTTATCTTTGATCATACCTTTTGATGATTACAAAACAAGTGGATAAAACTAATGTTTTCCAAGTTTGTTTTTGGTCAGAAAATGGAGCAAGACAGGTTCAAAGGCCAAGCATCTGCTAAAACATTTGTCGGACGCACAATTACATCCTATCGGCCGTCCGATAACCGTTGAGTATCTTCGGACGTGCAAAGAACCTATCCTCGGACGTCCGAAGCTGATAAGTCAGCACTTCTAAGATCTCTAACCTTGATCGGACGCACAATACCTGAGCACCGGACGTCCGAAAATCTTTGCAACACTTCGGACGACAAACATTAGAAGCACCGGACGTCCGAAAGAATCAATGAAGGATTCCAAGTTTTACATCATATGGTCGGACGCATATTCTATTGCTGCCGGACGTCCTAAAGATTTCAAGAAAATTTCTTGAACTCACTACCTGCGTTCGGACGCACAAAATCAGCCTACCGGACGTCCGACACTACTAACGGCTAGTTGACTCTTCAGCTGCCTTGTGTCCGTTGGTGGCTTTAATTGAAGATATTTTGGTCTATTATATATAGGACAAAAGTCAACCACCAAAAGGACTGATACACGTTAAGTCTACATCAGATCTTGAGTGATTTAAGCATAAGAGTACTCCAAAAAGAAGATTTGTACTCTTAGTTATGTGATCTTCTTTTAGCTTTTCAAGTGTGATTCAATTTCTTCAATAGTGTAGCTCTGTGAGGGTTATTCGAGTGATTGTAAAACTTCCTTACTTGATCAAGTGTATCTTGAGGCAAGAAAGAAGTGATCCTTCCCGTATACACAAGAGATTGGTTGTTTGTTGAATCAACTTGAAGAAGCTTACAATATAAAGGGATATTCAAACTTTAGTCAAGTTTGAAATTTGGTTTGCTAATGCATCTTGTTATTTACTGTTTTGCAACACTAACTGTTTACTTCTTCTGCTCTAAATTGCTTCCGCCTTATTATAAATTGTTCCTTGGTCTGGTTCTTTAGAAAAAGAGGGCTAGTTCAGAAAAAGTAATTTATATTTTGGCTAGCTTTTAAAACTACCTAATTCACCCCCCTCTTAGGTTGTATTCGATCCTTACAATTGGTATCAGAACTTGGTTTCCTTGAGATTAAGCTCAATCGGCTTAGGAGTAAATATGACAACCAACAATGCCATGTTCTTTGAGGGACAATCAGTAACTAGACCTCCTATGTTCAATGGTTCAAACTATGTGAGTTGGAAGGAAAGGATGATTATTTTCTTACAATCTATTGATATTGAGCTATGGTTTATTGTCAATGAAGGTCTGTTTGATGCCTCCACTATTGATGTAAATACAAACAGGCCAAGACCAAAAATAAGAAGAGAACTAACTGCTGAAAATAGAATTCATCTCACTCTGAATGCCAAGGCGATGAATGTACTGTACAGTGCTTTAGACTCAAACGAATCTGTTAGAGTCAAGGGCTGCAAATCCGCAAAAGAAATCTGGGATAAACTTCGAGAAATACACGAAGGAAGTGAAAATGTGAGAGAACAGAAGAAGTCCACTCTGGTCACGAAGTATGAATCCTTTAAGATGGAATCTCACGAAAACATCGACAAGATGTATTGTAGATTCAATGATCTTATTAAGGATCTAGAAGTTCTTGAGAAAGACTACTCTCTAGGTGAGAAAAATAGAAAAATTCTGAATGCTCTATCAAAGGATTGGGAGAGTAAAGTGACTGCCATTGAGGAAGCCAAAGATCTGAACACTTTATCTATTGAATCCCTTATAAATTCACTAACCTCTTATGAGCTAAAACTCAAGTCTAAGGTGCAGGAAGAAGAAAACACAAGAGTTAGAAAGAGCATTGCTCTGAAGACTACACAAGAAGAAGATGATACAATCTCTCTGGATGGAGATGACATGGAAGGTCATGATAGTGACATTGCACTCATCACACGAGACTTCAAAGGAATACTCAACAAGAGAAGATTCAGAAAAGAAGGACATAGCAATTCCTTTCCAAATCAATCCAACAACTTCAGAAATAAAGGAAAGCTGGAATTCAACAAAAAGCAAACTAATAAGTGCTTTGAATGCAGTCAACCTGGTCATTATGCAAATGAATGTCCAATGAAGAAAAAGAAGGAGAATAAGAGTGAACGAAAACCAAAATTTAACAATTTTCAGATCACCTGGAATGACTGCAATTCAGAAGGAGAAGTAGAGGAAGAAGAGGAATCCGCCCAAGTGGCTTTCATGGCCATTGGAGATGAAGAGGTAACCCAATGTAACTCTCAAACTGATAGTGATAGTGAGTCTGATGTTGATATTAATTCTTTCCTAGAAAAAATGCATAGCAGCTTAAAAGAATCTTATGTTAGAAACAAGGAACTAAAACAGAAAATTAGCTTTCTAATACAAGATAATGCACATCTTTTTTGACTAAACAAGTGTCTTAAGCATGAAAATGAGAACCTGAAAAGGATTGAAACTGATGTGCTTGCTGAATTTAACAAAAAGACAAATCTCTGTGACATGTTCAGAAGTGAACAATGCAGCCTGAAAAAAAGGATGGATGATTTATGTCAATTGTTACAACATATGAAACAGAACCGCCTTCAAAAGAATGAAACTGAACCTCACCTTAACACTCATCAGAAAAGATTGAATTATAGTAAAAATGAATTTACTGTCCACAAGAGAAGGTAAGTCAGATTCATTAAATCTGTTCATTTGATTGATTCAATGACTGTATGTAACTTTTGTTATCAATTTGGTCACATGAATAGCAACTGTTATGTTAAGAAAAACATGAGAAATGGAATGAGATGCATGTGGGTTATTAGACAAAATGCTAACCATGAAGGACCCAAAAAGTAATGGGTACCAAACATTATATTGTGGACTACTGTGTAGGTGAACCTGGTGAACATTGTTAAAGAATCAAAATGGTTCATAGATAGTGGATGCTCAAAACATATGACTGGTGATGCATCACAGTTCATCAAGCTCAAGCCAAAAACAAGTGGAAAGGTTACTTTTGGAGACGATAATAAAGCCAAAACTGTTGGAATTGGTGATGTTGGTAAGAATGGTCAGACTTTTGTTCATAATGTTCTTTTAGTCGACAACCTGAGTTACAATTTGCTCTCGATTTTGCAAGTAATTGCAAGTAATTCATAAAGTAGAGTTCATCAGATTATAACACAAGTAATTCATCAGATTATAACACAAGTAATTCATAAATTGGAAATGCATGTACTTTTGTTAATCACCTGTTTACATTTATTTATTGATCTTGACTTGGTATGTGCTTTACTTGACTGTAACTTGTGTTATAATCTGATGAACTCTACTTTGTGTTTGACTTGTTACAGTCTGACCATTGCAAGTAATTACTGAGTTACAACCTGAGTTACAATTGCAAGTAATTCATAAAGCCAACGAAATGTAAACAGAAACAATTCAAAGATATGGTAGCTCTCAAGAGTTAGGTTCCACTTGCTTTGCCAGTTCATTCGTATATCTTCCCGCGATGACTCTTCGTCAACCGGGCTGATATTTCCAAACCGTAGATCACCACTTACTTCTCATCCATCCATCATACACCGCTTCGGGCCCGCACGACATTTATAAGGCTATACTCCACAAGTATGCCAAGCAAGATCTCTCCAATAGATCAAACTTATCATGTGATTCTCATGGCTCACCAAGGTTCCCGACCAAGCCCATGCCGGCTCGAGTTCCAAGGTCGGCCTATGAGTTTGGGCGTCCCCCATGTATCATGTAAGTGTCGAGGAGAT
>NC_040040.1:30375095-30449840 GCF_003713205.1 Coffea eugenioides | reverse complement strand
GTTTCTGATGTGGGCAATGATAACGATGCATGTGGCTATAACAGCTAAATTGTATGTATTTTGAGTCTTTTTTACCAAACAAACTAAGTTGTTTTGTTTGATAAATCCTCAATGGTGTTGTAGTCAAGATTATTTTGTAACGGGTTATTTAAATAAACAGATCAGTTGTGTGATTAGTGGTTTGAATGAATGGAAGTGGATTTAATTATGTAAGATTGAATTGTATGAATTGTAAAGTACCTCTCTTTCTTGTTTTTGGATTTCATCAATAGTGAAAGGTAGCAGTTGCTTAACATCATTGCTATTGACATTGAGGGTGATTGAACCGGTGTGATCTGCAAGCTGGACTGTCAATCTGCATCTGTTTACGATTAGATGCTTGCCATTGGCAAAGAATTTTATCTTAATAAATACTTTGTAAAGGATCATCTTAAGCAAACTAAAAGGCAACTAACTTGGACCTTGCCAGTATTTGATCATTGTAAATAAGGAAGTTTGAACAATGTAATTGTGTAGCAGAGGGCATATACCTTGGATTGACATGAATGCATTCGTGGTATGAGTTGCAATCAAATTCCAAGTTTGGTCTTGCTCTAAGGTACTTGTAGCAGAGGGGGCATGCATTGTAGCAGAGGGGGCACGCATTACTCTGAGCGATTTGCATATGTTCTTTTTGTACTGAATTTTAGGAATGCTTCTCGATTTTTGCTTGACCTGTGTGTTTTAAAATGTAAGAGTGAATGGAAGTATGATGCAAAGATTGAACTTTAAGAATATCTTGTATGTCAGTTTATGCTAGGTATGATAGGTTGACATTGCCATGTTCAAAGCACAATTGCTTGAGCAGTTAGAGGATTGATCAGGATAGTACTTGCAAACTTTGTTGACAAGTTCAAAGCTGTGTAGCACAGAGAATGGTTTTAATTCATTAATTTTTTGAGTGAATAGAAGTTAAAAATATTCAGTAATGTATGACAGTTATAACTAAAAGCAGTAATGAATTCAAAGATGTATGTTTACTGTGGTAGGATATTGCTTTGATTCTTAGAACAGTAATAATTGGTTGTGTATGGATCATATCAGCTATTTGTTGACCTTCCTCAAATTCATGCTCACCCCAAAGTGTCAAGACAATAGGTTGGGAGCTATATGTACAAATTATTAGATGTTATATTAATAAGGGTAATTATATTAAATTAATTGGATAGAATGTGTACCTTTCATTAACTATGATTACTTCTCTAGTAGATGTAGGCCCTCTCATGTTTCTTGGGTTAACATGTATAGCAACTCCAAGCAGATCTGAAAAGTATAGACATGTTATTAATTTTAATGAATGCATGTAGGATAGTTTGAGAGGGCTTAAATATTACCTATCTCTTCATCTGTGTCAATGTGCTTATAAATTTTGTCAAAAGGTTTGAAGTGAAAGACATTAGGTATCATTGGAGGTTCTAGTTCATGAACTTGCTGCACGACAATCGAGTTGTCAATAACCCAACAGTATTCATTAATATAAATACTGCATTTGGGTTAGACAGTTTCAAGTTTTGCATTGGAGATATAATATTTATGAAATGGTCGGAAATGTCTCTTGAAAAATTGGATGTCACTACCATATATCATTGCTTGTGCTTTTCTTCCCTGAAATAGAAAAAATGTTATTTGTAAATGGTTATGTTATAGGATAATACATGACTGCAATATTGAAATAGTTCCGTCCTCAAAGCATATAAGTATACAGTTAGTACTATTTTATTCAAGATAGCTTATTAATAACTTGTGAGTTTAAAGGGGAGCAAGATTTCTACCAGTGGGTGTGTTGCAGATTATGACCAATGTACGTTAATGTCAAAAGAAGAACAATTAATAGCCTTATTTTTTTACTAAAATTTATTTTGAATCATATCTATAGCTTTCTAAGACTTGTTAATGACCTTTAGTACATATCCAAATAGTTATTAAATTGACTTTTATGACAATTAAGAGCCTTATAGCTGAAATGAATGCAACGGAATGAGAATTCACTGTGGTCATGTTAACGGGTCATGTCAAAGTTGGTCCTTTTTCTTAACGGGTCATGTTATAGAAGTTAGTTCCACTTAAATATATATCCAATTGTTCTGCTACACTATGAATACTGTCAAAAAAGGTATTCAGTATGTTTTTGTCTAGAATCTCATCGCTTTGTTTTCATTTCTGATAACATCTATAAATTTATAAACATCTTGAAACACATTATGATCTTTACACAGTTAATTGAGTAACTTGAAAATTAGTCAAATGAAGAGAATTTGACCTATAAAAGAGTAGTTCCTATATACCAAATTCAAAAGTCTAATATGAGCTGATAACTATGTAAAGATCACAACATTTAGAAACCAGAATTTTGTGACTCAAATTGTTACTGTGTGTCAAAGTTGGACGCCTGATTTATTGAATAATTAGCAGATCGAAATCAATTTAGCAAAGATTGGAATAGGAGAAAGTAATCGGGGATGCATAAATATTACCTCAGCATCAACAAATACGAGTTTCTGATATGGAGTTCCTTTCCTAGAATTATGAGGTTTCTGTTTCTCCAAGACTTGACCAATTGCAGTCCAATTGCTTAATCTGGGGTAATCTCATAGAACTGAACCAAGTTATTGTCCATTTTCCTTTGTTTTATTGCTACAAATAGCTATAGAAAAAACTCTGTTAATAAAATATTTATAGATAATATATATACAGTAGATGTATTTAAACAATATGTATAATAAGAAATACAAGGGAACACTAGTTTTATTTGCTATTTATAATAAGAAAAAGAAGGGGACCCAAGTTTTATTTGCTATTTACCAAAATCAGACATATATATGCTATACATTAGCTAAGGGTAGAGCTGTTAATCGAGCCGAATCGAGCTCGAGCACATGATAATCGAGCTCGACTCGAACCTCTAATCGAGCTAGCTCGAGCTCGCTCGATTAGTAATTCGAGCTTCACAAACTGTTCGAGATCGATTCAGTGTACTCGGTCGAAAACTCGAGCTCCAGCTCGAACTCGAGTTCAAAATCGAGCCGAGCTTATCGAGCTCGAGCTTGTTTGGGAGATGAACATTAGGGCAAAATTGAAAGAGGAAAGAAAAAATTAGGGCTAGAAATGGGAGAATGAATTAGGTAAAAGTATCAAATACACAATGAAATGACGCTAATGACCCTACTATTCGAGCCTGTCGAGCTTAAACGAGTTGAGCATAGCTCGGCTCGTCTATTAAACAAGCCTAAAGTTGAACTCGAGCTCGGCTCGTTTCTCTCAGTAAACGAGCTGAGTCGAGCCCTTATCGAACCGGGTCAAGCTTGGCTCGCGAGCTACCCGGTTCGATTAACAGCTCTAGCTAAGTGCAAAACTTCTTGGTAGCTATATTTGCAGTTAAATTGTCCAAGGTAGTATCATGTATAGGAGGTCTCATCAAGATCTTTACAGAATTGCTATTCTTAGCTCTTGAAATGGCAACATAAAGTTGGCCTTGTGAAAATACAGGCTTACGAAAATAGATACCAACAAAGCCTAAAGTTTGGCTCTGTGCTTTATTAATAGTCACTGCAAAGCAGAGCCATATAGGAAATTGTATTCTTTCAAAAGAGATTGGACAATTTAGATTATTTTCAACTCTAAACCAAATCCTATGAAGAAATACTTGACTTGCACTAAATTCACTTGAACTTATAACAGCATCTATGGCATTAGATTTTAATGATCTACACACAAGTCTAGTACCATTACATAGACCCTCAGGTGGATCAATGTTTCTAAGCAACATAATTGGTGTATTTTGCTTTAGGGTTAATCTGTGTGGGGGTAAAACATTAGGTGTTAAGCTATTTATGAAATCTTCCAGAATTGCTTGTTGAGAAAGATCTAAGCATGTGTCACGACTAATATAATCATAAGAATCTCCTGAAAATTTTTGTATCAAGGTATCATTGATCTCATCTACAAAATCATTCTTTGTAGTAAGGATAGCTCTATTGATTCCTGAATAATCGCTGCCAGCACAAATTGAGAAATCTGGATACGCTATGTTAATTAAAGCAGCTAAAGATTCTTCTTCAGTGGTATATCTAATCAGTATTTTTGAAGGTATCTCGACATTTTCATCCTCTATAACTGGTTCAGTTCCATTGCCAATGCAGAGAAGATATTCTATAAAATTGGGGTGTAATTTTGCTCTCATATTTACTTTCAATTGTATCTTTTGCAGCTCTGACTAGATGTAAGAAGTTATTGAACTGGACTGTATAAAATCAGATTTTGAACCTCTAACAACAATTGGCAATACTTGTCTAAAATCTCCTCCAAAAACAATGACCTTTGATCCAAAAATCTCAAAGCTATCCATTAGATTCTTGAATAAATTTATTAATTCCCTCAATCCCAAATTTATGTGTCATTGGTGTTTCATCTCAAATTATTAACTTGGCTTGTTGCAATAACTTTGCCAATGAAGTTTGTTTACTCACTTTGCACATTTTATTTGGGTTCATGTCTAGCGAAATTTTGAAACAGGAGTGTGCAGTTCTACCTCTTGGAAGTATAGCTGCCGCAACTCCACATGAAGCAGTGATTAATGCTATGTATCCTTTTGACCTCACTTCAGCTAATAATGCTCTATACAAAAAAGTATTTCCTGTTCCTCCAGAGCCATCGACAAAAAAATAACCCTTACTTTTCACAAAGATAGCTTCAATAATCAAATTAAATGTTGCTTTCTGCTCCTTATTTAACACTGATATTGCAGATAGATCACTTTCTGTGACTTTTATGCTCTTTTCACTCATTGTATCTCTCATGCTTTTTTCAACTTGATCAAACTTCAGCACTATGGAAACTAAAGAACATGTATTGATGTTCTTTCCTATTGATTGTGACGTCCCCACCTCTCCCTAGGGCGAGCCCTAGGGTATCAGCGGGACGTCTGTCTAACTCTTGTCGGGACTCACACACTCATTCAAGTTTATAGAAATTCACAAGTCAACCAAAGACTTAGGATTAAATGGATACTTCGAATATACAAGGCAAATTCTTCTCAGACTACCATTTACAATTACAATCCAAGAACCCAAATATAACAAAGTTTACAATGCCTCCAATATCATACAAAAGATTTACTAACTTTAACCAAAAATCGCTAGTCTAGAGTCCCCAACTTCCACTTCCAATACCTGTTAAGGAAAACAACTTATGGTGAACTAACGCTCAGTGAGGCCAAGAATATCAAGCAAGCAAGCAAGTAACACGAACTTAATCAAATAGTACACTTAAAAGCGACTTAACCTGAATTTCATATAAGTGAGCAAGTAGGAAGTATAACACAAGTAGTAAGGATACAGGAGCTCTCAGGAGTTATTCCCACGTCTTGACCTGTTCAAATCACCTTTGTTCGACCCGTCGTCAACTCAAATAGCAACATGTCCGTAGAGTTCCACTTACTTCCTCCATCCACCATAACACGCTCTTGGATTCGGAACCAAATAAGCATGAGGTGGCAATACTTATTCGAATATGTCAAGCGAGATTTCAAAAGATCAAACTATATAATTTTCCCATGGTTCACCAAACTTCTCGACCAAACCCTTCCCGGCTCGAATTACGAGGTTAGCCAATGGGTTGGGATGGCCCCACAAGTACAATCGATCGATGAGACAATGCTCCAATTGACATAGAATCGATCATAGCACTGAGTCGGGATGAGAGGCACGTCCTACCCGAATAGGGTGTGGAACATACTGCCGCTCAGTACTCATGAGTTAAAAGCATGTTCGAGTACAAGTGCAAATCACACATATTCATTTAATAAGTAGCAATTATTCAAGAGGGAGAGGACGAGAGCGATAAAGTATACCCTTGCCACGACAAGTTCACAAATCACAAGACTCACATGGCACTTGTACATGTATCATTCCAATCAAGGTAACATGAAGCATGCACTTGACACTTTTCAAAGTCAAGAGCAAAAACGAGAGCAAAAGGAAGAGGTCAAACGAGCTCCTCGGTGTCCACGTGATCACCTGAGACATGCACAATCATGATTACCTAGGTATTCGACTAAGGTTAATAAGAAAAATATCCTCTTACTACCCACATTCAAAAGCCACAAGTTCAAGTCGAATTAAAAGAAACTTTCTCGTTTAATCACTAAAATAATATTCAATGAGAACTCAAAAGTTATTTTCGAGTCAAGTCGTGGTAAGAAATTTCGATTTCAAAAGAGAAGTACCACGTTTAATTTTTAGCACGAAAATCGAGGAAGAAAAAATTATTTTCGTATCTTAAAATTTCTAATCCTATGCCCAAATTTTAGAATATAAATGAGCGTTCACATTTTCTAAACTTATGAAATCAAAATCCATAAAAAAACGTCACTTATTTTCATAGTAAATATTGGAGGTAAATGTTCCAAATTTCAAATATGAACCTAGTGAAATTTCTCAAGAATTACTCTAACTAAACCGCTCAATTTATGGTTCATTTTCATGGAAACCGAGGGCATAAGACTAGAAGGTGAAATCTATTTTTCAAGTATGAAATGAGGTGCAAATAATCAAAAAGTTTAGGTTTGAAACCTAGAAAATGTTTCCAAACCACTTTGGAGTTTTTGTCACTTAATAAGGAAAATTTTATTTTTGGCAACATTCTTTGAAAAATCATAACATGAGTTTCATAAGTCCAAAAATTGGAAATCTTATATCATTGGAAAATAAACTCAATGAACTAAAACCCTCTAGAAAACATTTATATTAGATTCAAATCAGAAATTAGTCAAATTATAGTTCCAAATTGTTGCTTCAGTGAAAACATGGCAAAAACAGTCTTGAATTTCAGTGAACTTTGGAAATTTAGAAAAATTCATAGGAATCGAACTAGCCCCTAAAATTTATATCACCAAAAGAAATCTAAGTCTAGTTTCAAACGCAACAAACGGAACTTAATTTGGATTTTTCAACCCCAAGATACAACAGTTTTTCGAAAGCTGGTGTTTGAAACCTGAAACACGAATTTCCAGCTTTGGAACATTCGACGCAGTTTCTAAATCAGGTCATAACTAAGGCTACACAAATACAAAATTAGCATGGTTTATGGCGTTGAAAATTAGATTCAAAATACTAAAAGTTACTACAAGAAACTATCTTTAAATACATTTTGTAAGGAGAGTGAAATCAAGTTACAAACTACAACTATGCTTGTCTCTTGGTTAAAATAGTAAGAGAAAACGGCCAACTTTGTCGATTCACTGCGACTCATAGAAAATGAACTAGCAGGTGTATTTTATGCCGTTGGAAAGCTCTCGGAGTCTGGTTTCACATGCCACAAACGGCACTTGATTTTGACTCTTGTATGAAAAATTACATGCTGTTTAGTGCACACTAGTCGGCTGCCATTTTCAAAAATCTTCAGGTTTGTTTCCCTCCTTTAAACTTAATTTTAGCTCATTCAAATAAAGTGATTTTTGGAAGGTAATTTACACACACATACCCCAACATGTAGCAAGTATTTTTGCATCAATTTAACCACAAATTTCGAAATTAAAACAAGAGAATCACTCCCTCAAAAATTCGGACAGCAGCCCTAGTTTCTTTCTCTCCAAATTTTTCCTCCAACTCTCAACCCAAAACCAAGTTAGAATTTGCTAAAACAACAACCAGCAACCAAGAAATTATCAAGGTCACTGCCTAATAATCTTCCTCAAAACATCTTCCTAAGAGTAAGTCAAGAGAGCAAAATATCCTCAAGGCATGTTATCTAATATCAAAGTTCATAGAACCCAACAACAATCCCAAGTTTATCTAGCTAAAATTAGCTAAAGGATGAAAGAAAAATTGAAATTTTGAGATGTTACCTTCCTCCAAAGGTAGTAAGCAAAACCTCAAAAACCAAGTACTGAACCTCCAAGAATCTTCCTTCCACCAAATCTTCTACCAAACTTGAAGATGACCCAAAGTTTGAGTAAGGTCGGAGCAAGTTTAGTGAGCAAAGTGGAGAGGAAGATGATGAAATTTTCTTGGCTAAAGGGAAGTAAGGGTTTCGGCCAAGAGGGAGAAGAGGAGAGAGGGTTTTGTTTGATTTTTGGTGATGTGAGAGGATGAAGGAAAAATGGGACATAAAGCTAACTTTCGGTGTAAAAGTCAACATTTGAATAGTGGTCCAATAATGCTTCTAATTGAGTTTAATTTAAGTCACTCACCTCTAATCTCTCAGTTAATTTTTCTTAGTTTACAATTGACCATCTTTAATTCTCCAAAACCACTGCACTCTTAGATCAAATATTGTCTCGAAAAACATATTTATCAAATTCTCACTAATTGGGCGACAGGAACATTAAGTTTCAAAGCAAACGGGTTAAAAATATATAATTAGCCAATGTACCATGCAGATGCAATTAAAATGAATGAAATAAATTAATTGAAAGAAATGAATAAATAAATAATTAGATAAATCAGTAAAAATAAATAAATAAATAAATAATAATAATAATAATAAAAAATTTGAGTCCTCACATTCTTCCCCTCTTAAAAGAATTTCGTTCTCGAAATTCATATCTTGATCTACAAATAACTCTGCATTTGTTGAAAAAAAAAAATCTACAAATAACTCTGGATACTTCTTTCGGATTTCCTTTTCCACTTTCCAAGTTGCTTCCTCGATTCCATGATTTCTCCATAAGACCTTCACTAGAGGAATTTACTTGCATCTTAACTCCTTCATCTTTCGATCTAAGAGTTTTATTGGCTTTTTCTCATATGACAAATTCTCATCAATTTTTACTTCCTCCGATCGTAACACATGAGACGGGTCGGAATGATATTTCTTAAGTATAGAGACATGGAAGACATCATGAATTATGGATAAACTCAAGGGTAGTTCCAACTTGTAAGCCACGTTCCCTACGCGCTGGATAATCTTATAGAGCCTTACAAATTTCGGTTGTAACTTTTTTCCTTTTCCCGCCATTAGGTTTATTTTCAAAGGTGTAATCTTAAGGAACACTTTATCTCTAATCTCAAACTCCAAATTTTTCCTCTGATTATCCGAATAACTCTTTTGGCGACTTTGCGCCGTTCGGATCCTTTGATGTATCAATTTCACCTTCTCAAGGGTTTCTTCAATCCAAGGTACAGTAGTTGGGTCCAAAATTTTCTTTTCGCCAATTTCGTCCAAATAAATTGGAGACCGATACTTTCGACCATAAAGGGTTTCGTAAGGAGTCATTTGTATTGAGGAATGAAAACTGTTGTTATAAGTAAGTTCCACCAGCGTAAGATACTGACTCCAATTTTCTCCAAAATCCAAAATACAAGATCTCAACATGTCCTCTAGGGTTTGAATTGTCCTTTCCGATTGTCCATCGGTTTACGGGTGATAGGTGATACTAAAATTCAACTTAGTTCCTAGGCTTTTTGCATCTTTTACTAAAATCGAGACACAAATCTAGAGTTTCGATCTGATACTATACTCACCGTTATCCCATGCAACCTTATAATTTCGTCCAAATATAATTTAGCCAATTTTTTCAAGGAGTACTTCATACTAATCGGCAAAAAGTGAGTAGATTTGGTCAACCGATCCACTATTACCCAAATAGCATCGTGCCCTCTCTGAATTCTTGGTAACCCTGATACGAAATCATAGCGATATTCTCCCACTTCCACTGAGGTATCTCCAACGGCTATAAAAATCCAAACGGCTTCTGATGTTCAGCCTTAACCTGTTGGCAAGTGAGACAAACCCGAATAAATTGGGCAATTTCTCTTTTCATATATTTTCACCAATAAAGACTCTTCAAATCCTGATACATCTTATTACCTCTAGGGTGCACCGTATATTTGGAATGGTGAGTTTTGTCCAAAATTTTCTTCTTTAGCCCTTTATCTTTTGGCACTCCTAGGCGAATTTTAAATTTTAACACTCCATCGGTCCCCAAATCGAAGTCAGACTTTTTCCCTTTTTGAACTTTTTCAATCTATTTTTGCACTTCGGGATCTCCTTTTTGAGTTTCTTTAATTCGATCTAACAAGGTAAACTTCATAGTGATATTTTCAAACATTACCCTCGTGGCTCAAGACGCGGGTTCCAAACACTAACTTTCTCTAGTATGTGTCATTCTCTTACCATTAAGTTGCCACTTGTACTTTACGATTTAGGACATTCGCTACTACATTAACTTTACAAGAGTAGTCGTTAAGCGTACAGTCATAATCTTCCAAAAATTTCACCCATCTACGTTGCCTCAAATTCAACTCCTTCTGGGAGAATAAATGGTTAAAACTCTTATGGTCAGTGAAAATCTCGAAAGTCACCCCATACAGATAATGTCTCCACTTTTTCAGAACAAACACCATTGCCACTAACTCCAAATCATGAGTCGCGTAATTCTGTTCATGAGGTTTCAACTTACGGAAGGTATACACAATTTCTTTTCTGTTTTGCATTAACACACAGCCTAAACCATCCTTTGAAGCATTTGTATAAACTATGAAACCATCTCCTCCGCTCAGCAATGCTAATACAGGTGTCTCGGTCAAACACTTTTTCAACTTTTAGAACCCTTTCTCGCATTTAAAATCTCATGTGAACTTGCCATACTTCTTAGTCAACTCGGTTAGGGGTTTCGCGATCTTAAAAAAGTTCTTGATAAACCGGTGATAATACCTTACTAATTCTAAGAAACTCCAAATTTCGGTAGAATTTTTTGGTCGTTTCCACTTAGAAACAGTTTCTACCTTAGCTAGATCCACAATAATCCCTTCCTTAGAGATTATATGACCGAGAAAGGCTACTTCTTCCAACCAAAACTCACACTTATTGAACTTAGTAAAAAGTTGGTACTCTTTCAGGGTTTGCAAAACTATCCTCAGGTGTTGTTCATGATCTTCTCGAGACTTAGAATATACCAATATGTCATCTATGAAACCACCATAAATTGATCCAGATATGATTTAAAAACTCGATGCATCAAGTCCATAAATGCTGCTGGCGTATTAGTTAACCCCAAAGGCAAACTGCAAATTCAAAATGCCCATATCTCAAATTGAAAGCGGTCTTAGGCACATCCGCTTCTAGGATCCTCAATTGGTAATAGTCCTGCCTCAAATCCAACTTGAAAAATATCACGGTCCTTGTAGTTGATCAAATAACTCATCTATGTGAGACAAAGGGTATTTGTTCTTAATGGCCACATCGTTCAAGTCTCGATAATCTATGCATAGTCTTAAACTTCCATCTTTTTTCTCAATAAAGAGCACTGGAGTTCTCCAAGGTGAATCACTTTCTTTAATAAAGTCTCATTCTAATAAATCTTGCAACTACAATTTCAATTCTTTTAACTCGACTGGAACCATCGTGTAAGGCGTCTTAGAGATAAATGCCGTCCCTGTAACTATATTAATTTTAAACACTATTTCTCTCTCCGGAGGCAACGTCTCTAATTTCTCAGGAAAGACATCGGGGAATTCCTTTATTACTGGCACGTTTTTCAACTTCACCTTATCCTCATGTATATTTATAAGAAAAGTTAGATATTTTTTAACTCCACTACTCAATAATTTCCTAACTCGAATCGTCGAAATTAGAGCAGACGATGCTAGTCTACCCCTCACATCTAACTTCAAAGTTGTTTCCCCCGAGATGCGCAATTCTATTAATATCATCTTACAGTCCAATTGAGTATGGTATCGAATTAACCAATTCATCCCAAGTATCATATCATATCGCTTAATTGCTAGACTCACTAAATTTGCCAACAATTTCCTCTGACCAATCCAAATCTCACAATTTCTATAAACCTTATTAGCAATTAGACACTGGTCCCCCGTAAGAGTATTAACTTCCAAATCAAAAGGTAAAAAATCACACTTTGCATCTATATTATTTATAAAGTTAGGATCTACGAATGAATGGGTTGCTCCGATTAAAACCCTAGTTAGGCGATGAAAAATGGGGATCGTACCTTCCACCACTTTGGTCGGATTAGGGATTTGCTGGTTGTCTAAGGCATAAATCCTAACTGGCACTTTTGGTTGGCTCTCTCAAGCACTCGACTGCTTTGAAGCGGATCTAGCAGGGTACTGAGTATTCCCTCCTTCCTTAGAGGTATTAGGGCAACTCGAGATCTGATACTCAGCACTACCACAAAGCAAGTATTTTCCTTATTTTCTCCAGCACTCGGGTTTGGTGTGATTAGACTTGCTACAATATCCACAAGTCACACGAAGAGTCACGGCCTGACCAGCTTGAAAATTTCCTTTTTGCTGACCTCGCCCACTCTAATTCCTTTTGGCGGGGCTCCTCTTGATGGAGTTTCTCCTGATTTTTCGGACATTCTCACTTCTCCAGCCCCTATTCCCATTTTAAGGGGTTGGGTAGACTTCTCGAACAGTTCAGGGGCATTGCTTGAATTACCCCTCCTTTTAGTATGAAAGGTTTTGGATTGAAACTTAGTATTCTCTATCCTCAATGCCTTATCCAGAGCATCCATAAAAGTAGTGATCTGGGCTACTGTTAGGGACTCTTGGATTTCCACATTTAACCTTTCAATAAATCTCCTTATCCTTTTGCGCTCCGTGACCACTAATTCATGGGCAAATTTGAAAAGTTTGGTGAATCGTTCCTCATATTCGATCACACTTAGTAACCCTTGTTTCAACCTAATAAAGTCGTCCTCCCTCTTTTCTTGTATCATTGGCTAGAGAAATTTAGCATTAAATTCCCTCTCAAAATTTACTCAAATCCAGGGGATTTGTTCTTTCTCCCATTTCGCCCTAGCAACATTCCACCATGAGTGCGTCGTCACTCCCTCGAACTGGAAGACGGCGAAGTTCACCTGCCTCTTCTCGGCATAATTTAAAGCGGCAAAGATCTCTACCATCCTCTTAAACCAATTTTCTGTCATTTCGGGATCAGATCTTCCGTGAAACCTACGTGGGGCGAATTTCAGGAAACACTCTAGGGCTCTATTCTCACCCCTCTCTTGGTTTCTAGGCGGGTTGACTGATTCAGGATTTTGGCGCTCAACTAGATTCTCAAAAACATTAGTTATGCGGTTAAGGACCGTAGCCACTTGGTCACCCCCTT
Organism: Coffea eugenioides; assembly: GCF_003713205.1. Taxonomy (NCBI): domain Eukaryota; kingdom Viridiplantae; phylum Streptophyta; class Magnoliopsida; order Gentianales; family Rubiaceae; genus Coffea; species Coffea eugenioides. The sequence goes on along the minus strand of NC_040040.1, from coordinate 30,436,727 downwards.
CATTCCTAGGGTTTTGGTTTCAGACCAGTCGCTGATCTCTTACCTCTTTCGGGAGTGCAGGGTTGCCAAAATTCATGCCCACAACCCCGTCCACGTTCTCGCTGATTCATATTTAGCAAGAGTCTAAACACATAATTAAAAGAAGGTAAATAAGCATAGAAAGTTAAAAGTATATGCAAATTATAAGAACACTTGAAATTAAACCATAATTTTTTACATAAACTAAAAGTCATTTTACAAGTTAAGAGTTCATAAAACAAGTCAATAATATCAAGTACAGGACATAGGCAACCAAGCGTCTCAAAATATAGGGGTACATGTATCAATATACAAAAGGGTCTCAAGACAAGGATCATCCCTTCTGAATCTTTAGTTAACATCAAAAGATCAGAATATCACTAGTCTAAATGGACCAAACTAGTAGACCCCACATTCTCAGAAGGATCCTCTTCGAGTTTCGCCTCCATGGGCTCTATCTCCACCTCATTACTACGGGCAACATCCCCAGGTCCTCCTCCACCCATGACCTTTTCTATGTGATCGGTTATGGTCCCACACTCCGCCATAATGTCATCCACACGGTCTCTTACCTCCTCTACAATCCGAATATGGCGCCCATCGGTCGTCTGAAACAGAGCATGGAAAGCGTCAGCTCTCTGACGCTCCTCGAGAACCCTAGTCTCGAACTTCTGAATCTTGACGGCTTAGGCCTCCATAGTGGCCCTCATCACCTCTCTCTCTGCTCGAGCTACCCTGAGATCATGGGTCAACTGTCTCCTCTCCTCAACTACCCCTAACACCACGTGGTTAGGGTAGGAGAACCTCTCACGGCACGGGCATATCCTAACCTCCCTGGTGAGTGACCATCGAAGGGGGATCCGCCTCCAACCATCCGAAATCGAATCAGTGAGGGAGTTCCCTTGATCCTATCACTGTCACTATCACTGTCCATTTCCTACAAACAATCCACAAGATTCAAGGTTAGGTCCTTAGAATCATTGATGCCACCCAAAAAATTTAACTTAAAATTTATCACCAATTTCTATGACCGAAAGTTCACGATTAAGAACTCCTAACACTATTCCAGGTATTTCAAACCTAGACTCTGATACCAATTGTGACGCATCCATCTCTCCCTAGTGCGAGCCCTAGGATATCAATGGGGCGCCTGCCCAACTCTCGTCGGGACTCACACACTCATTCAAGTTTAATAAAGATCCACAAGTCAACCAAAAACTTAAAATTAAAGGGATACTTCGAATATACAAGCCAAATTCTCCTAAGGCTACCATTTACAATTACAATCCAAGAACCCAAATATAACAAAGTTTATACTTCAAATGTTTCCAATATCATACAAAAGATTACTAGTTTCAACAAAAAATCGCTAGTTTAGAATCTCCAACTTCCACTTCCAAAACCTGTTAAGGAAAACAATTTAGGGTGAACTAACACTCAGTGAGGCCAAGAATATCAAGCAAGCAAGCAAATAACACGAACTCAATCAAATAGTATACTTAAAAGCGACTTAACATGAATTTCATATAAGTGAACAAGTAGGAAGTATAACACAAGTAGAAAGGAGCTCTCAGGAGCTATTCCCACGTCTCGACCGGTTCAAACCATCTTTGGTTGACCCTCCGTCAATTCAAGTAGCAACATGTCCGTAAAATTTCACTTACTTCTTCCATCCACCATAACACCCTCTCGGATCCAGAACCAAACAAGCACGAGATGGCAATACTTATTCGAGTATACCAAGCGAGATCTCAAAAGATCAAACTATATAATTTTTCCATGGTTCACCAAACTTCTCTACCAATCTCTTGCCGGCTTGAGTTACGAGGTTAGCCAATGGGTTGGGATGGCCTCACAAGTACAATCGATCGATGAGACAACGCTCCAATCGATTTAGAATCGATCATGGCACTGAGTCGGGATGAGAGGCACTTCCCACCTGAATAGGGTGTGGAACATATTGCCGCTCAGTACTCACCAGTTAAAAGTATGTTCGAGTACAAATTCAAGTCACACACATTCATATAATAAGTAGCAATTATTCAAGAGGGAGAGGACGAAGACGATAAAATACACCCTTGTCTCGACAAGTGCACAAATCACAAGACTCACATAGCACTTGTATAAATATCATTTCAATCAAGGTAACATGAAGCATGCACATGACACTCACCAAAAGTTAATAGCAAAAACGAGAGCAAAAACAAGAGGTCAAACAAGCTCCTTGATGTGCAAGTGATCACCTGAGACATGCACAATCATGGTTACCTAGGTATTCGACCAAGATTAATAAGAAAATTATCATCTTGCTACCCATACTCAAAAGCCACAAGTTCAAATCGAATTAAAAGAGACTTTCGCATTTAATCACTAAAATAATATTCAAAGAGGATTCAAAAGTCATTTTCGAGTCAAGTCGTGGCAATAAATTTTGATTTCAAAAGAGAAGTACCACGCTTAATTTTTGGCACGAATATCGAGAAAAAAAATTGTTTTCATATCTTAAAATTTCTAATTCTATACCCAAGTTTTAGAATATAAATGAGCGTTCATGTTTTCTAAACTTATGAAGTCAAAATCTATCAAAAGCGTCACTTATTTTCATAGTAAATATTTGAGGCAAAAGTTCCAAGGTTCAAATATGAAACTAGTGAAATTTCTCAAAAATTACTCCAACTAAACCGCTCAATTTATGGTTCATTTTCATGGTGTCGCGCCCCACTTTTTTGGTAAAAAATAAAATAATTGTTTTTTGTGAATTTATTGATTTGGGAAAAATGAATTTTGTTGATAGAAACCAAAATGGGTCTAAATGGGACTTTTGAAAATGCGACGATTTGACCCAAGAAAAATAGTCCAAAAAGGGTTTTTATATGAAAAATGGAGTCGCCACTTGGTATAGAGTTAGGGTGTACCAAGTCACCCAAAAAATGAAATTTTTAAAGAAAAAAAAGTAAGAAAACCCTTTTTAAACGACTCCTAGTCCACGTAAAACAAAGAAAAAGGTTCGGGGGTCACATTTGACGAAGGGGAAGGCAAGGATAAAAATCCAAGGCACCCCTTCGACCTAACCAAGGCTAGTTGCGTGATTTAACCCTTATTTTCCTATATTTCCTACCCAAAGTATGTATTGCAAATTGGATATGACTAATGGATGAGAAATGCAATCTTAAGTCTAGAAATGTCTCTGATGAGGCTTTTGATCCCATTCACATGAATTGTGAAGGTCAATAAGAAAAGACCTCATAGAAAATCATGAACGATGCAAATGAGGACTCAAATGAGAGTGTAAGTGTGCAAAGTGTAGGAAAAAAGGTGCATGTGTGCAATTTGAAATTATTTGTGTGCAAATGAATAAAAATATAAATGCTTGTGTGCAAGTGAATGAAATAGTAAATATATAAGTAAAATAGGTGCAATGTGTGAAGTGAAAAGTAAAGAAAGTGAATGAGTGTGTAAATATGACATGTGGATTTAAAATATATAATTAATGAGGAAAATAGTGAGAAAATGATATGAAAATGCATGAACTTAGAGGAATGCATCAGGTCGGGTACGGGAATGACCTCTAGTTTTTGTGATTTTAATTTCCCCTTTGATTAGAAGGAAAAACTAGCGTGCAAAGGCTATTTTGAAGCCACACTCGCTCGTTTCCCTTACCCAAGGGGGTTTCTCAGGCAAATGGACCCTATAACTAGCATGAAATGCAAAGGCCTAAAATGAAAGGGAAAAGGTTAGAGGGACATGCCAAATGCCATAAAAACTAAAAAAAAAAATGCATGAAATGTAGTGAACATGCAAACATGTACTAACGAGGGGAAATCCCTAAGGGTCTAGCGTTGGACTAGCCCATTCTACGAATTCCGACTAGCATTGGACTAGCGGAAACGTACATTCATCCATCACATTCATTTATAAATATAGAAAGCAAGTAGACATGCAAAATCACTTATAACACGTAGCACATAACACTTAGCATGCTCGACTAGATGCAATAGCCTAACAAAGCAAATTAACACATAGTAACTAAGCATGCAAGACAAATAAGACGATTAAAGCCCTAACTATTACATTTGCTAGCTAAAACAAAGGGGAAAGGGAAAATGGACCAAATTACTTGCTATGCCCTATCTATTACAAGCCAAGAGGTGTACACATACCCCATAAATGGAAATAAAAGAAAGATTTAAAAATGAAATAAAAGTAAATAAATGAAAGGCATTAATAAACATTTAAGAAAACCAAGTAGGCATGCAATTTTCATTTAGCAAGTTGGATCACATAGGGAGATACACAAAAAAGATAAAAGAAAGTATACCGTCCCCTTTTGTGGTGCTAATAAGTTGGAAAAAGGTTCTAAATTGGAGCTACAACCATTAAACAAAGGATTAATGCACCAATTTAATAGTAAATCAAACAACACAAATTCTTCAAAAACAAAAATTAAAGAACCACTAATAACTATGAAATTGAACCATTAGATCCCTTTAGATAATCAAACAAGTCCATATTCATCAAATGAAATTCCAAGTTAAAAGGGAAAGGAAACTCGAAGGACCCAATTGATTAATCTTTTCAATTGCTTAGGCCATGGTAGAATAAGAAGGGACTTGAGGGGTTAAAGAACTATTATAAGAACTCTTTTCATGCAAAAACATGCAACCTACGAAGGAAACTTGTTTCTTTGGTATATAAAAATCCTCCAAAACACACATTAAACCCCTCGGAATACAGATTTTCCATCAACAAGGGTGTCAAAAGAAAAAATGAAGAACCTTAACACCTCCTTAGGACCTTTTGAGAAGAAAATAAATGAAATAACATCAATAAAAGTAGACTGCAATAGATCCCTGTTAAAATCAAGTTTGACCAATTCGCTACTGTGAGTCAAGTATCTTTCTCCACTACACTCAAAGGAAGCAGGTAATAACAGCAAAAAACAAAAGACAAGGTGCAGCAAACATTTTTTTAGGCAATTTACAAAATCCAGCTTTCAAACACAATCGAATCCAAACACAAGGCTTTAAACTAGGCGGCAAGCCATCACCCAAACAAATAGAAAGAAAAACTGAGCAAAATCCAGTGCAAACACAAATAAAGTACGTTTAGCAAGTTGAAAAATCTGGAACATATAAAACTGATTTGGCAAGTTGAAATGCATTTTCCAGCAAGTGCTTGAGCATGAATCCGAATTTACCTCGGTTGAATAATTATGTTAAGAGCTTACTATTTTTATTTCATTTTCTGGTTTGGACATGCTTATAAACTCTTAAATTCCTTATGCACGTATCAAGCTAGCATATGAATATTTCCAGCTCAGAAATCAAGTTCAAATAATATCCATAACCATCAAAATTTCCAGAAATTTTCCTGTTTGGTCCGGATGATCTTGCCTTAAGGCAGATTGCACTTTTGAATTTTTATTCCCCTGTTTTAAAACTTACTAGTCAACTACATGCAGGCCTAATTAACTTGTCATTACTAATTAATCAAGATTAAGGCTCCAAAACAGAAAAACTAAACCGAATGAGGCTACATTAGCAAGATAACCTCTCGGCGGTCACTTTCCATCAAAACAAAATTTCCTTAGCTTTTTATTTCTTCATCCGGCTTCATGAAATGATCATGCAAGGCCTTAATCCTAATAATCATCCAAAATCCAGTTAGTCCAGCTCCATTTCATGCTCAGATTATCACAGGGAATCAGAAATAAAATTGCATTTTCATCTCAGCTCTCGGCTGGAACATCAACATCCAAAACAGAAATTTCTAATGGCTTAATATCATCATCCGACTGCCTAACCTCACATGCATATTACTAGATGACTTAAACTTCTTGGTTTTGATTAGTTAGACACTTAATCCAACTCAGATTGTCGCATAAAGTCAGAAATAAAAACTACAATTCCAAGCAAGCTCCTCGGCAGAAATGTTTTTAACCAAAACAGAAATTTTCCACAGCTTTGGTTTCATCATCTAATTACCCAAATTAACACATGCAAGGTCACGGCTGGCTTAAACTACCTCTGATTATCCATTTTTAGTCCAGAATAATTTACCTCAAAGCAAGCTAAGACCACACACGAAAATCTGAAAAATTTCTGCTCCCTTTCGGCTCTCACGCACGCGACAGGTTTGCTGGTTCTGGTTTGGTGTAGCGGCTTCAACTGGTGGAGGTGGAATGTTGGAGTTGCTGGAAACGGTTGCAGCTGGTTGAGGTGAAGAAAACACAGAGGAACTTATGCACAGCCTCTCCCTCTCTTCCTTCGAGCTCACTTACGGAACCAGAAATCTTCCTCTCGGCTGCAGAGTGCAACTCGGCCTCTCTCTCTCTCTCTCTTGGTTGTGGCTGGAAGGAACCAGAAATGCTCCTCCACTCTCACTCTTTCTCACAGTTTCGAGTCTGCCGCAGAAAGGAAGCCTCGCTCTCTGTTTTTTTTTTCTATTCCTCTCGGTCGATATTACCTAAGTAACTAATCACTCCAGCTCCTTCTCAGTCGGTGGTGTCAATACCGAAGCCCTCCACTCCACTTCTACTTCTCAGGTTCACACAACACTCACGGCTTTAGTGTTTTGAAAGAGGAAATGGCTTGACACTCACTTTTCTCTCTCGGATTGTGGCAGACCAATGAAAACCGAAGTGCTCTCTTCTGCTATATTGAGTTGGGAGTAGTGTGCATTAGTGGATGATGGAACTGGCAATAAGAATGGAAGGTGCTGGAATATGAAGTAGAAAAATGGATTCGGCCGAAATGGAATTGTGGTTTTTTTTTTTTTTTTTTTTTTTTTGTTTTTGATTTTTCCCTTCTTGAAATTAATTGAATAAAACTGATAATAAAAATAGATAACAAAAAAAAAAAAAAAAAAAAAAAAATAATTTAATTAACAATGGGTAAAAACTAAATAAACTAGAATCAACAAAACACAATTTTCCATTTTCATCAATTTTCATCATTTTTTTTTTTCAACTTAATAATTTAACAAAAATAGTAGTAAAACTAAATAAAAACAACAATTTTAACTACAAACACATCAAAGTAAACAAACTAAAATAACAAAATTACCATTTTCGATTTTTCTTTCATTTTCATCATTTTTTCATTTTCAAAAATAAAATAACCAAAATAAACAAAATGCCAAAAGATTGAATTTAAGAGGAATGAACGTATTTTGTGAACCATTTTTCTCTTCTTTTCCTTTTATTTTACGTTAAAACTTAAAACTAAAACTAAAAGCTAAAACATGAACAAAATTAATATGACAAATAAAACTAAAAATAAAAGACAAATGAAAAGGTAACAACTAAAATGCAGACAATCTAAAACAAAATCATGAATTAGATGCAACATACAAATTATTTTAAAAATTTGGTGTCTACAGTTTGCCCCTCTTTGTTTGAGTTTTGAAAAAACTTGAGACAAAGAAGTAGACACCAAATACTTACTTGTGGTATTCGGCTGCAAAATAATTCGAACGGACAGGAATTTTTTAAAAACGGGACTGACCCGAACGAGGAATTTAAAACGGGACTGACCCGAACAAGGGATTTAAAACGGGACTGGCCCGAACAAGGAATTTAAAACGGGATTGGAAATTTAAAACGGGACTGACCCGAACAGGAATTTAAAACGGGACTGACCCGAACAGGAAATTTAAAACGGGACTGGCCCGAACAGGAATTTAAAACGGGACTGACCCGAACAGAATTTAAACGGGATTGTATGAAGAAAACTGCATAAGACTTTATTTGAAAATGTATCCACAGATTTGCCCCAGTAATGAATTGGTCAGTGGGATTAAACCCGAACCTGCCATGATGATCGACCAGTGGGATAATACCCGATCCTGTCGAGGTTGGCGGGATGAAACCCGGTCCCAACGAAAAAAGCGGTCAGCGGGATTATACCCGGTCCTGCCGAGATTGGCGGTCAGCGGGATAAAACCCGGTCCTGCCGAGGTAAGCGGTCAACGGGATAAAACCCGGTCCCAATTTGATAAAAAGCGGTCAGCGGGATTATACCCGGTCCTGCCGAGATTGGCGGGATGAAACCCGGTCCCAATGTGATAAAAAGCGGTCAGCGGGATTATAGATTGGCCCCGGTCCTGCCGGGAGAGATTGGCGGGATGAAACCCGGTCCCAATTTGATAAAAAGCGGTCAGCGGGATTATACCCGGTCCTGCCGAGATTGGCGGGATGAAACCCGGTCCCAATTTGATAAAAAGCGGTCAGCGGGATTATACCCGGTCCTGCCGAGATTGGCGGGATGAAACCCGGTCCCAATTTGATAAAAAGCGGTCAGCGGGATTATACCCGGTCCTAATTTGATAAAAAGCGGTCAGCGGGATTATACCCGGTCCTGCCGAGATGAAACTTGATTTGATTTTTAATTTTTGATTGATGATTTTCTTTTCTCTTCGACTTTTCTTTTTGACTTTTGAAAATCTTTACAAAAAATTAATTTGCCTCAGTATGATGAATTTTTGCTATTTGAGTCCAGAGTTGATTCTGTATTGCCATGCTGTTGCATTTTTGGATGAAATTTGCTTGCGACATTTTCAATCTGCCTTTGTTCACCGGAGGACTCTTTCCGACACCTATTCCAGTGCGAGGTGTGCTTACTTTCATCTGTGTATGCAATTTTTCTGCAAAAGAGAAAAAAAACAAAGAAATTGCCACCATCATTTGATCCGTTTTCCTTTGAGAATCGTGTAAACATGAGTCTTTCAACGCCTTTATCAACTTTTGCTGCGGCAGTCGATTGAGTTGGATTTTTCACCCTAAGGCTTTTTCGATTTACAAACTGATCAGGTATGTGCTTTGCCATATTGTGAAGTCTGCGTAACTGACTTTGTTGAACCTTAACCCTTTTCAAAAGATGACTGAACCCAAGTATGCTTCGAATAAACCACGGGGATATCATTCACCAAAAATTCGATGATTAAAAAGTAATTTCACCTATCATGCAGAAATGAATATGTGAAAGAATGCAAACACAAACCATTTGTGCTTAAAGCCTACAAAAATGCCATGAATACAAGCAATTGAGAAAAAATGAGCTTCCTAAGAATGAATTTGCTAAAGAAATATTTTTACAAAACGACACAGTTTTGGCCAACGGATGTCATATTCAATTCTCTGGATATCTTTGCTCTGGAATTCAATGTTGCCAGAGGTTTGACAAAAATGAGAAAAATCCGAATGAACCAGGTCACCAGTTGTTCCTCCTCGTGCTCGTCTGTTTGAAAAAAAACGCCTTGGCGCCCTTTCGGGTTTTCACCAAAGCTACCCCCAATCTTTTCTGCTTTTGTTTGTTTTTTTGTTTTTGTTGTTGTTGTTTTTTTCTTTCTTTGTTCTTTTCTTTTTTTTTCTTCTTCTTTTTTTTTCTTTTTCTTTTCCCTCTTCTTTTCTTCTTTTGAGGTGACCTTTCGGGTTTTCACCTAAAGACGCAAATGAAAGAGCTCAACCATGATCGACTCAGGAGTATGAGTTGAAGATTTCTGGCATCAGTAAAATGCACTTCCCTTAGAAGTTTAGGTGAAGGCATTATAGACATCACTTGCCAATTGATTAGCGAAATTCCTAATAGAAATACAGCAAGTGACGAAAGCCAGGACTTTTGGGCTTTTGTAATGAGGTCAGGTGGGGTGTTTTCAAGAAAAGTTGAGGCCTGAAAGCAAGTTTGATGAAAGGTGTGAAATAACCTGAGATTGCATCATTTTGAAATTATCTCTAATTTTGAACGAAACCGAGGAAATTTGCCCCAGTTTGATTGGATTTTCTCTTTCTTTGCATTTTCTTCATTGCATTTTCCTCACTTTTTGCATTTTCCTTCAAAAACTAAATTTGCCCCAGTGTGGGGTTCTTTCTTTTCTCTTTTCCTCTTTTTCTTTTTTCTTTTTTCAAAATGAATTTGCCCCAGTGTAGGGTTTGCAATCCTCAGGGGCTGCCAAACGAAAATTATTGTTCTGATAGCTCAAAAGGGGTGACTAGGGATGAAATGTTTTGATTGGAAAAGAAGATGGCCTGACTTTTGTTTCGCTCCTTGCATGATTTCCAAAAGAAATTTGCATAATCAGAAATAAAACTTCTTACACATGTCTGAGTTGATAGGTTGAGAGACTGTTTGTTCGTCCATCTCTTCAAGGATAAGTGCTCCACTCGGTAGCACCTTTTTGAATGACAAATGGCCTTACCAGTTTAGGCCAAATTCGTCTTTAATTTCATCTTGCATTGGCAAATCTCGCTTTAACTCTTTGTCCTCTTTCTCTAAAGGCTCGGAGGCGGACCTTTTTGTTATGAACACAGGCCACGCACTTTGATAACATTAGCCATGGCACATGGCGTTCAGCTGCTTTTCATCCATCAAAATCAATTGTCGGTGACGCTGCTTTAATCAATCAGCTTCGAACTTGGCAAAGAAGGGATTTTCTCAATGAAGAGATTTTTCAATGAAGGCTTCCTCAATGAAGACTTTCTCAATGAAGGGATTTTTCATGAAGGGGTCTCTCAAAGAAGAGGTTTTTGTCCTTCTCAAAGAAGGGATTTTTCAACGAAGGGATTTTTGGCCTTTTCAACAAAGGAATTTTTCACGAAGAAATTTTTGAATGAATGGTATTATCGGAATCCAGAACAGTGATATTCAAATGGTCAAATAATTCCATCTTTGGCCATCTAAAAGAATTAAAAAATTCGGGACAATAATCAAATAAACAGAAAAAACAAATTATGCATTTGATGGAAAAACTAATCAAAACGGAAACAAGACAAAAACTTAGTTGCAAAAGATGTTTTCATTAAGCTATTCACATATGCAAAAAATGGTTTTCGTGAACCTTAGTAAATAACAACCCCTAGATTTACCGAAATTCCCTTCGAGAGGGAAGATACTCGGCCATTCAAATTATGCAAAGTTCCTTCAGGATTTTCAAATTTCGTCATTGGAGGTGGATGCTTCGAAGGTGTCCTTGTGTTCAGGGAAAGGATTTGTACTTATGCTCGGCCCTTGTTCACCTCTTTTCCTTAGCATTATTTCCCCTGCCTCGATCATGTCTTGGACTTTGTGCTTAAGTGCCCTGCAATCGGCGGTTGAGTGGCCAGGTACTCCCGAATGATAGGCACAAATAGCATGTGGATTGTACCCAGCAGGCATGCCATGAAGGTAAGTTGGAGGGGGAATCACGCCTATTTTGTTGGCAACCTTCAATTGCTCATACAATTGGTCCAAAGGCCTGCCTAGGTTGGCGAAGGTTCGGGTACGGCTTTGATTGTAGGTTTCAGTGGGTCGGGGATAGTTGTAGGTGGGTCTATTTGGTGGGGGAAATCTTTGGTGGTAAGGAGGCCGAGGACGAGCTTGTTGAAAGCTTGGTTGAGATATTTGGAAAGGGGTTGTAGGCGGGTTGGCATAATTTGGGCGAGGTCGAGGATGAGTGATATTGGTGTGGTAAACAGGATGAGGATTTGAGTAGTAGGGGTAAGGGTTTGAGTAAGTAGGGTATTGTCGAGGTCTGGGTCTTGGGACAGGGTTTTGATTCCAGGTGAAGGCAGTTTCCCCCTCTTTCTTTCTAAATTGCGGGTTCTTCTCATTACCTCCTTGGCTTTGCAAAGCTTCCACTTGAGTTTTCAGGGTAGACACATTAACAATCTTTCCAGCCTTTACGAAATCATCATACTCCTCAAGTTTATTGACAATGGCGGCGAACGAGCATCCAGTCATGCGGAAAATTTCTTCAAAATACGGGGGATCATGTGCTTTAATGAAAGTGCGTATGATTTCGTCCTCAGTCATCGGTGGCTCGACTTTGGCAGCTATTTTCCTCCACCTCTTGGCATAAGTCTTGTGATCCTCGGAGGGTTTTCTTTTTGTTCCTTCCAACGTGGTTCGTGTCGAAGCCAGCTCGCAGTTATACTCATATTGCCTTACAAAAGCATTGGACAAGTCAATCCAGGTTTTTACTTCTTCGGACTTCAAATTTGAGTACCAGTCGAGGGCATCCCCCTCCAGACTTTCCGGGAACAACCTTAGAGGCAGGTTCTCGTCGTCTACAGGCTTTCCCAACTTGTTAACAAATAGTCGGAGGTGTGTCTTGGGATTACCCGTCCCATCGTACTTGTTAAACTTCGGAGTTTTGAACCCCCCAGGCAATTGCACATTCGGGAAAAGGCAAAGCTCATCATAGTCCAGCACTCCTTGTTTGTTCAGCCCCTGACTCTTCCTTATAAATTCATCAAAGCGATCAAGGCGCTTAAGTAACTTCATATCAACGGGAGCGGAAGATTCCCCCATTTCTGGCTTGGTTTGAAAAGTATGGTCCGGCAGGAATGGCTCAGCAGCAGGGTAATAAAAGGTATGTGGCTCAGGTAGTATATTTGAAGTGATTTGGGGTTGTGGACCTCGCATGTGAGTAAGAGAAAATGAAGGATGAGGAGGGTAAGTGTATGGCAAATTTGTGGTGGGATAGGTGAAAGTTTCTTCGGGTGCAAGAGGAAATGATGGAATAACAGTGGCATGGGCCGAAGATAGGACAAATGGCCCTTGCTCAGGCTGTCTGACGGGTACAGGTTCGGTTTGAACTCCGCTGCTAATTAGCTCATCATTCAACTTCCTTTGGGCGGCCATCTCATACGCCATCTCTCCAAACTTGGTAAGCATCTCAGTCAACTGAATCCCCAAACTTGCAGTCTCGGGTTGAGCGGTAGTAGCAGACCTATCTGACTGTTCCGGTTGTGAACTCATGTTTACACGACTCCTCTGGGCTTGACTACGGGATCGCGTTATGATAGGGCTTCGACGAGAAGCTATATTTAAATATTACCTGAGAATTTTTGAAAGATTGCCTTTAGATTTAACCCTCGCTTAGTTATTCCAATAAAAACAAAGAAAAAGAAAAGAAAAAACAAGAGTTAGTAGATATTCAAAAAATTCGGATGCATGTCCTATGGGGGAACCCTTTTGTGCCAAGGGTAGGCCTAGCATGAAAATGCAGTCCTCCAGAGCAGGCACTATACAATACCTGATGGATCCGATCGACTGATCGTGTGAGGAATGATTTGAAAAATTTGGCCACTTGGAGTGAGAAGAGACATTTGCCCTAAAACATGAGGACGAAGTCGGAACGGATTGCTTGCTTTGATCTACACATAAAATGATTTGTGAAAGGGATTGCCATGTCTCGATTAATTTATTCAATGAACCCTAAAGGGGAAAAAGCGAGTCAAATGGATAAAATTGGTGATTTATTCAAAATCGACCGATTTACCTAAAAATAGGTAAGCTGGATAACATTGACGATTTATTCAAAATTGATCGAATAGATAGACTTGGTCAACTGAATTGAATGAAATTGATGATCTCTTCAAAATCAACTTGATTTCGCCCTAAAATGGGTAAATTGGCCAAAGAGATGAAATGGAGTTAATGATTTATTTTAAAAAATCGGCCAAATCCCTAAAAGGGTGAATTGGTCAAATGAATTGATGACTTATTCAAAAATCGACCGGATGACCCTAAAAAGGGTAAATTGGTCAAATGAATTGATTTATTCAAAAATTGACCGGATGACCCTAAAAAAGGTAAATTGGTCAAATGAATTGATTTATTCAAAAATTGACCGGATGACCCTAAAAAAGGGTAAATTGGTCAAATGAATTGGATGAAATGAATTTACTAAAATTGAATGAATTGACAAAAATGGATTGGATAAAATGGATGATTTGTTCAAAAATCGATTGAGTTCTCTACCCATTGGGTAGTTTCAAGAAATCATTACAATGCCTTAGTCTATGAGCCTCCTAAAATCAAGATTTGGCCTCCATTGATTTATCGTCTCAATAGTGAAGAATTATTTGGGTTTCTTCAAATTAATGTCCTTTACGCAAGGGATTTTTACCAATTTTGATAAAGTGGCCAAAAGGTGATTATTAGACGCTCATATTCCAAAGATCGCTCTATGAAAATGATCGGATCTTTACCTTACCTTGTGCACTACCCCTTTGGACGGTACGAGAAAGGTAAACGTGCAAGTCTCATTTGGATTATATATCCGAGACATGGGGTGGTTTATTCCTAACACGGGATCCCCTAAATGGCATTCCCTTTCTAGGGTTTATGCATGATGCCAGTTTATTAAAGCTATGTAAATATGTGACAAACATGAAATGTGAGCTAAAGGACATAAATAATGCAACGGGGGGAAAAGGTCTAAACATGAAATGTATTCACTGAAAAGTAAGTGCAAAGACTGAAATTTAGACATGTGAGTCATCTAGTGGGTGAGTCACTAAAAGAGCGCCAAAGAGGCCTCTTATTGCTAAGGCATATGAATGCAAGCCAGGAAAACAAAAGAATGGTTAGTGCAATTGATAGTACACATAACACATTGGGAGCAATTAAGAAAAGAAATACAATAAAACAAGTAAAAGGGGTGGAACCCCTTCCCTCGTGCCTAATGTGCTTAAAATAGGGTGAGGCTGACTCTAGCCTAGGAAAATGCTAATATGGATGCATGAGGTTTGGTTCATTAATGCCTAGACTCGATAAAGCTTCGGCTCCCAAGCCTTCAGACCTAAAAGCAAAGGGTCATCACTCCCAAGGCCTTTGATCGGTGGCTCGAGTGATCCCTTAGGTAGCGCTATGGGCGCAGAGCACACCAGCCGCCTACCCAAGGCAATCGATCCTAATCCTACAAGGTGGTGTGGGAAACGCCCACGAAAATAAAAATAAAATGGGATAAAGCAAGTAAACATGCACGTATGAAGTGTTCCCCTATTTTGAGGGAAGGGGTTGAGAACCACACGAGGCTCTAAAGGTGACACACCCCCCCAAATGCAATGCAAGCGCGAGATAATCAAGTAAACAACATCCAATCAACCAATCACACATACGTGAGTGAGGGAAAAGTGTGATACGCGCACGAGGTGAAAAAGTCCTATATAAAAATGCAACCCTAATATCCAAATGCAATGCATAAAAAGGGTAGAAAAAGGAAACGAATGGCTAAATCAGATGCTCGGACCCACTTAGGAAGTCCCCAGTGGAGTCGCCAACTGTCGCGCCCCACTTTTTTGGTAAAAAATAAAATAATTGTTTTTTGTGAATTTATTGATTTGGGAAAAATGAATTTTGTTGATAGAAACCAAAATGGGTCTAAATGGGACTTTTGAAAATGCGACGATTTGACCCAAGAAAAATAGTCCAAAAAGGGTTTTTATATGAAAAATGGAGTCGCCACTTGGTATAGAGTTAGGGTGTACCAAGTCACCCAAAAAATGAAATTTTTAAAGAAAAAAAAGTAAGAAAACCCTTTTTAAACGACTCCTAGTCCACGTAAAACAAAGAAAAAGGTTCGGGGGTCACATTTGACGAAGGGGAAGGCAAGGATAAAAATCCAAGGCACCCCTTCGACCTAACCAAGGCTAGTTGCGTGATTTAACCCTTATTTTCCTATATTTCCTACCCAAAGTATGTATTGCAAATTGGATATGACTAATGGATGAGAAATGCAATCTTAAGTCTAGAAATGTCTCTGATGAGGCTTTTGATCCCATTCACATGAATTGTGAAGGTCAATAAGAAAAGACCTCATAGAAAATCATGAACGATGCAAATGAGGACTCAAATGAGAGTGTAAGTGTGCAAAGTGTAGGAAAAAAGGTGCATGTGTGCAATTTGAAATTATTTGTGTGCAAATGAATAAAAATATAAATGCTTGTGTGCAAGTGAATGAAATAGTAAATATATAAGTAAAATAGGTGCAATGTGTGAAGTGAAAAGTAAAGAAAGTGAATGAGTGTGTAAATATGACATGTGGATTTAAAATATATAATTAATGAGGAAAATAGTGAGAAAATGATATGAAAATGCATGAACTTAGAGGAATGCATCAGGTCGGGTACGGGAATGACCTCTAGTTTTTGTGATTTTAATTTCCCCTTTGATTAGAAGGAAAAACTAGCGTGCAAAGGCTATTTTGAAGCCACACTCGCTCGTTTCCCTTACCCAAGGGGGTTTCTCAGGCAAATGGACCCTATAACTAGCATGAAATGCAAAGGCCTAAAATGAAAGGGAAAAGGTTAGAGGGACATGCCAAATGCCATAAAAACTAAAAAAAAAAATGCATGAAATGTAGTGAACATGCAAACATGTACTAACGAGGGGAAATCCCTAAGGGTCTAGCGTTGGACTAGCCCATTCTACGAATTCCGACTAGCATTGGACTAGCGGAAACGTACATTCATCCATCACATTCATTTATAAATATAGAAAGCAAGTAGACATGCAAAATCACTTATAACACGTAGCACATAACACTTAGCATGCTCGACTAGATGCAATAGCCTAACAAAGCAAATTAACACATAGTAACTAAGCATGCAAGACAAATAAGACGATTAAAGCCCTAACTATTACATTTGCTAGCTAAAACAAAGGGGAAAGGGAAAATGGACCAAATTACTTGCTATGCCCTATCTATTACAAGCCAAGAGGTGTACACATACCCCATAAATGGAAATAAAAGAAAGATTTAAAAATGAAATAAAAGTAAATAAATGAAAGGCATTAATAAACATTTAAGAAAACCAAGTAGGCATGCAATTTTCATTTAGCAAGTTGGATCACATAGGGAGATACACAAAAAAGATAAAAGAAAGTATACCGTCCCCTTTTGTGGTGCTAATAAGTTGGAAAAAGGTTCTAAATTGGAGCTACAACCATTAAACAAAGGATTAATGCACCAATTTAATAGTAAATCAAACAACACAAATTCTTCAAAAACAAAAATTAAAGAACCACTAATAACTATGAAATTGAACCATTAGATCCCTTTAGATAATCAAACAAGTCCATATTCATCAAATGAAATTCCAAGTTAAAAGGGAAAGGAAACTCGAAGGACCCAATTGATTAATCTTTTCAATTGCTTAGGCCATGGTAGAATAAGAAGGGACTTGAGGGGTTAAAGAACTATTATAAGAACTCTTTTCATGCAAAAACATGCAACCTACGAAGGAAACTTGTTTCTTTGGTATATAAAAATCCTCCAAAACACACATTAAACCCCTCGGAATACAGATTTTCCATCAACAAGGGTGTCAAAAGAAAAAATGAAGAACCTTAACACCTCCTTAGGACCTTTTGAGAAGAAAATAAATGAAATAACATCAATAAAAGTAGACTGCAATAGATCCCTGTTAAAATCAAGTTTGACCAATTCGCTACTGTGAGTCAAGTATCTTTCTCCACTACACTCAAAGGAAGCAGGTAATAACAGCAAAAAACAAAAGACAAGGTGCAGCAAACATTTTTTTAGGCAATTTACAAAATCCAGCTTTCAAACACAATCGAATCCAAACACAAGGCTTTAAACTAGGCGGCAAGCCATCACCCAAACAAATAGAAAGAAAAACTGAGCAAAATCCAGTGCAAACACAAATAAAGTACGTTTAGCAAGTTGAAAAATCTGGAACATATAAAACTGATTTGGCAAGTTGAAATGCATTTTCCAGCAAGTGCTTGAGCATGAATCCGAATTTACCTCGGTTGAATAATTATGTTAAGAGCTTACTATTTTTATTTCATTTTCTGGTTTGGACATGCTTATAAACTCTTAAATTCCTTATGCACGTATCAAGCTAGCATATGAATATTTCCAGCTCAGAAATCAAGTTCAAATAATATCCATAACCATCAAAATTTCCAGAAATTTTCCTGTTTGGTCCGGATGATCTTGCCTTAAGGCAGATTGCACTTTTGAATTTTTATTCCCCTGTTTTAAAACTTACTAGTCAACTACATGCAGGCCTAATTAACTTGTCATTACTAATTAATCAAGATTAAGGCTCCAAAACAGAAAAACTAAACCGAATGAGGCTACATTAGCAAGATAACCTCTCGGCAGTCACTTTCCATCAAAACAAAATTTCCTTAGCTTTTTATTTCTTCATCCGGCTTCATGAAATGATCATGCAAGGCCTTAATCCTAATAATCATCCAAAATCCAGTTAGTCCAGCTCCATTTCATGCTCAGATTATCACAGGGAATCAGAAATAAAATTGCATTTTCATCTCAGCTCTCGGCTGGAACATCAACATCCAAAACAGAAATTTCTAATGGCTTAATATCATCATCCGACTGCCTAACCTCACATGCATATTACTAGATGACTTAAACTTCTTGGTTTTGATTAGTTAGACACTTAATCCAACTCAGATTGTCGCATAAAGTCAGAAATAAAAACTACAATTCCAAGCAAGCTCCTCGGCAGAAATGTTTTTAACCAAAACAGAAATTTTCCACAGCTTTGGTTTCATCATCTAATTACCCAAATTAACACATGCAAGGTCACGGCTGGCTTAAACTACCTCTGATTATCCATTTTTTGTCCAGAAAATTTACCTCAAAGCAAGCTAAGACCACACACGAAAATCTGAAAAATTTCTGCTCCCTTTCGGCTCTCACGCACGCGACAGGTTTGCTGGTTCTGGTTTGGTGTAGCGGCTTCAACTGGTGGAGGTGGAATGTTGGAGTTGCTGGAAACGGTTGCAGCTGGTTGAGGTGAAGAAAACACAGAGGAACTTATGCACAGCCTCTCCCTCTCTTCCTTCGAGCTCACTTACGGAACCAGAAATCTTCCTCTCGGCTGCAGAGTGCAACTCGGCCTCTCTCTCTCTCTCTCTTGGTTGTGGCTGGAAGGAACCAGAAATGCTCCTCCACTCTCACTCTTTCTCACAGTTTCGAGTCTGCCGCAGAAAGGAAGCCTCGCTCTCTGTTTTTTTTTTCTATTCCTCTCGGTCGATATTACCTAAGTAACTAATCACTCCAGCTCCTTCTCAGTCGGTGGTGTCAATACCGAAGCCCTCCACTCCACTTCTACTTCTCAGGTTCACACAACACTCACGGCTTTAGTGTTTTGAAAGAGGAAATGGCTTGACACTCACTTTTCTCTCTCGGATTGTGGCAGACCAATGAAAACCGAAGTGCTCTCTTCTGCTATATTGAGTTGGGAGTAGTGTGCATTAGTGGATGATGGAACTGGCAATAAGAATGGAAGGTGCTGGAATATGAAGTAGAAAAATGGATTCGGCCGAAATGGAATTGTGGTTTTTTTTTTTTTTTTTTTTTTTTTTGTTTTTGATTTTTCCCTTCTTGAAATTAATTGAATAAAACTGATAATAAAAATAGATAACAAACAACAAAAAAAAAAAAAAAAATAATTTAATTAACAATGGGTAAAAACTAAATAAACTAGAATCAACAAAACACAATTTTCCATTTTCATCAATTTTCATCATTTTTTTTTTTCAACTTAATAATTTAACAAAAATAGTAGTAAAACTAAATAAAAACAACAATTTTAACTACAAACACATCAAAGTAAACAAACTAAAATAACAAAATTACCATTTTCGATTTTTCTTTCATTTTCATCATTTTTTCATTTTCAAAAATAAAATAACCAAAATAAACAAAATGCCAAAAGATTGAATTTAAGAGGAATGAACGTATTTTGTGAACCATTTTTCTCTTCTTTTCCTTTTATTTTACGTTAAAACTTAAAACTAAAACTAAAAGCTAAAACATGAACAAAATTAATATGACAAATAAAACTAAAAATAAAAGACAAATGAAAAGGTAACAACTAAAATGCAGACAATCTAAAACAAAATCATGAATTAGATGCAACATACAAATTATTTTAAAAATTTGGTGTCTACACATGGAAACCGAGGGTATAAGACTAGGAGGTGAAATTCATTTTTCAAGTATGAAATGATGTGCAAATAATCAAGACAGTTAGGTTTGAAACCTAGAAAATGTTTCCAAACCACTTTGGAGTTTTTGTCACTTAATAAGGAAAATTTCAGTTTTGGCAACGTTCTTTGAAAAATCATAACTTAAGTTCCATAAGTCTAAAAATTGCAAATCTTATACCGTTGGAAAATAGAATCAATGAAATAAAACTCTATAGAAAACACTTATATCTGATTTAAATCAGAAATTAATCAAATTTTAGTTCCAAATCACTACTTCAGTGAAAACATGCAAAACAGTCTTGAATTTCAGTGAATTTTGAAAATTTAGAAAAATTTGTAAGAATTAAACTAACTCCTGAAATTTATACCACTGAAATAAATCCAAGTCTACTAGTTTCAAACGCAATAAACAGAACTCAATTTAGATTTTTCTACACCAAGATAC
This sequence comes from Coffea eugenioides, assembly GCF_003713205.1. Classification (NCBI taxonomy): domain Eukaryota; kingdom Viridiplantae; phylum Streptophyta; class Magnoliopsida; order Gentianales; family Rubiaceae; genus Coffea; species Coffea eugenioides. Next base: position 30,416,513 of record NC_040040.1, on the reverse strand, counting down.
AACAGTTTTTCGAAAGCTGGTTTTTGAAACCTGAAACACAAATTTTCAGCTTTGGAACACTTGACACAGTTTCTAAATAATGTCATAACTAAGGCTACACAAGTCCAAAATAAGTGTGGTTTAAGGCTTTGAAAACTAGATTCAAAATACTAAAAGTCATTAGAATAAACTGTCTTCAAATTCATTTTGTAAGGGGAGTGAAATCGAGTTATAAATTGTAGCTGTGCTTGTCTCATGGTTAAAACAGTAGGAGAAAACAACCAACTTTGCCGGTTCACTGTAACTCATAGAAAACGAACTAGCAGGTATATTTTACACCGTTGGAAAGTCCTTGGAGTCTAGTTTCACATGCCACAAACGGCACTTGATTTCAACTCCTGTACGAAAAATTGCTTGCTGTTTAGTGCATACTAGTCGGCTGCCCTGTTCAAAAATTTTCAGGTTTGTTTCCCTCCTTTAAATTTAACTTTAACTCATTCAAATGAAGTGATTTTTGGAAATTAATTTACACACACATACCCCAACATGTAGCAAGCATTTTTGCATCAACTTAACCACAAATTTTGAAATTAAAACAAGAGAATCACTCCCTCAAAAATTCGGACAGCAGCCCTAGTTTCTTTCTCTCCAAATTTTTCCTCCAACTCTCCACCCAAAACCAAGATAGAATTTACTAAAACAACAACTAACAACCAAGAAATCCTCAAGGCCACTACCTAATAATTTTTCTCAAGGCATCTTCCTAAGAGTAAGTCAAGAGAGCAAAATATCCTCAAGGCATGCTACCTAATGTCAGGGTTCATAGAACCCATCAACAATCCCAAGTTTATCTAGTTAAAATTAGCTAAAGGATGAAAGAAAAATTGAAGCTTTGAGGAGTTACCTTTCTCCAAGGGTAGTAAGCAAAACCTCAAGAAACCAAGTACTAAACCTCCAAGAATCTTCCCTTCACCAAGTCTTCTACCAAACTTGAAGATGACCCAAAATTTGAGCAAGGTCGGAGCAAGTTTAGTGAGCAAAGTGGAGAAGAAGATGATGAAATTTTCTTGGCTAAAGGGGAGGAAGGGTTTCAGCCAAGAGGGAGAAGAAGAGAGAGGGTTTTGTTTGATTTTTGGTGATGTGAGCGGATGAAGGAAAGATGGGACATAAAGCTAACTTTTGGTGCAAAAGTCAACATTTGAATAGTGGTCCAATAATGCTCCTAATTGAGTTTAATTCAAGTCACTCACCTCTAATCCCTCAGTTAACTTTTCTTAGTCTACAATTAATCATCTTTAATTCTCCAAAACCATTGCACTCTCAAACCAAATATTGTCTCGAAAAACTTACTTTCTCAAATTCTCATTAATTGGGCGACAGGAAAATTAAGTTTAAGAGCAAACGGGTTAAAAATATAAAATGAGTCAATGTACCATGCAGATGCAATTAAAATGAATGAAATAAATTAATTGAGGCAAATGAATAAATAAATAATTAGATAAACCAGTAAAAATAAAATAAAAAATTCGGGTCTTCACATCGACTCTAAAAATTTGTTGATTTTATTCTCCCTATATAGTCTCTATGTTTTCTAATCTCCCATACCTTTTTCCTAGGGTACTATATAAAGTATTCAGAAAATTCTTTGTAAGTGCATTTTAATTTTTTGCTATTGCATTGGTAGCATTCATTCTAAAGAATTCAGTCAACATACTTTTTTCATCAAATCTCGGAGATCATCATCATCGTTAAAAGTTAATGACTAATACTTTTCTAAGTGGAGTTAAAGATGGATGACTACAGGGTATTTATTAAATAGTGGAAACCTATAAATTTGCCAAATTGCCTCTATAGGAGATACCCACCTTGTTGCTTGATACTCTTTGATTTCATCTATTTCAAAAGATTTAGCATCAGTATTCACTAAGAAATGAATTTTGTCATGACCCTTGTATATGTATTTGTATGTATATTTCACCACCTTTATTATTGAGCAGATTTCCACATTAATATGACAATTGAATTTTGCTAAAAAAAATATGCATCGTATGGTACTACCCATGTATTATCCAACTCATGACCTCGCACACACACTTTTCTTCCATTATTTCTTTGTCTATAAGTTAGATAAGAGTTTTCGCCATGCAATATTTTCTCTGCCCAATCTTTAGGATATTTGTTCTTACATTTTTTGGTGGTAGTTCCTTGCATACAAACATTATCAGGTTTTTTGTTACCACATAGACCGTGTATGATATGTTTTTGGACCATTTTAAACAAGTGTTTTTGTTCCACAGGATCAGGTAATTCAGCAGATACAATTTGGTCATATGATTCGGTTGAGTAAAGCTTTGAAGCATGGTGTAAAATGATGAGGAAATGAGCATGTGGTAATCCACGTTTTTTAAATTCTACAACATAGGTATTAGCTGTAACTTTTCCAAAAATCTATTTTTTAAAGAGCTTTTCTTTCAATAGTTCGAACTTTGCATGAAACACTCTAGCTGATAGACCAACTCTATTTTGTGATTCATCTATTGACAGCATTTTTTTTTTTTAAAATTTCTGGCCAAAAAGAGATCAAGCTTCCCATACTTTTGTACCAAACTCATGCCATCAACATAACGTCTTTTCATATCTCGAGACTCTCCTATAAATGAAGCAGGTAAAATCACCCGCTAACCAACTTTCGACCCCTTAAGCTCACCTTCAACAATAGCATCCATTACTCCTTGGAGCTGTTCAGTTCTTATTAATTTCTGTCTCTTTCTATGGAAGTCAAGTTTTGTGTTTCTATTTTCACGTACATATCAACTAATACAGTTGGAATGCATGAGCAGTGTTCAAAATACCAGGTGTATTTTGTTTTCTCATCTAAAACCTATATGCATAATATTCCCTCATCGACATAAATTCTTTTGAGTCTTCATATTGGTTGAAAGCTGTTTCATAAAAAAATAGAAATTTTATTTGGTTAATTGCCTGAAACATAGCATTAATAGATAAAACTTTTGTCTGTTATACTGACCTTATTCCTCGGATTGTATCATTTCATCGGTAGATCTGAAACTGTGTAAAGTTGCATTATCTATATAATGTTTAGTACATCTCTTTCATTTTTTTGGATTCCCATTCCTTGGTCTCTTAATTCTTGGTTGCCACCCTGTTTCACCTAGGGGAAATAATAATGGATACTGCAGAGGATCATAACAACCGTAATAGTATTGAACTCTATGGCTTTCTAAACCTTTAGTATACACTTGAATATGCCTAGAATATGTTTGTTCTAAACCTTCACCCTCAACCCAAAGCGCTGCCACTTGAGATACAGTTGACTTGTTAAAAATTCTTTGATCACTATCACAATGAGTTTTGAGAACTATTTGATTGATTCTAGATTGGGGACATGTCGTAGGCTACGAAAGAAGCAAGCATAAGAATTGTTTTTCATCACCTCAATGAGCTTTAAGACCACATTCTCGCTGAGTTTTGCAAAAAATACCATTCGATTCTCCTCCTCATGTTTAGTGTCATGAAAATATAGTTGTAAGAACATCCTTGATCCTCCATGAGGTATAAGTTGATTTATGTAATGATAAGTTTGTCCCTGTATTTTAAATGTGTATATCCCATTTGTTCTCTTACATAATGACTTGTCATAGGAGACTCCAAATGAGTAAAGGCAAACATGCCGTTATAGGTTCTTACGTATGTCCTAAAACACAAAGTTTCTTCAGTTTGACCCAACCAATATATCTGGAAGCTTATTTTCTTTCAACACTACTTCTCCGTCGGAGCAGCAGAAATTAGCGATTTTCAAATAGAATTTTTTCGCCCCGCAATACTTACAGTTAGCTACTTTAGGTAAAGTATCAGTTTCTAAGATGATGAAGGATAACAATTCAGTTCCCTTAGTCACAGCCTTGCCTACATATGATAAAATTTGGTTTAGAATCTTATATTCAGTCATTTTAAAAACACTTAGTTTAGATGTCTATTTATCTTGTTTATGTCATCCAAGCTGCTTTTTTTTTTGCAATTTCTTTATTCATTGCAATAGCTTGCACTAATAAATAATTTTGATACAGTTAGAAACAACTTATTCTTATAAATGTTTAGTTTTTTTGGGGTGTATGTATAAATGTGTGGTGTTTTTACATATTTGAAAATTTTAACCCGTCATCTGCTTCAATGTCTTCCTCTGAGAGGATGTTTTTCTAGTGTTCACAGCCGATGAAGATGAACATCCTATATCAATAATTGCAAGTCATTACTGCTTATGAACATAGTTTATCATGCTATAGGTGACTAATTTGTATTAGAGTGTTACCTTCGGCTATAGTTAGGCTTGGCAAATCTTTCATAGCTTCTGTCAATAGATTAATACAACTACTGCATGCCACTGATTGATTTACAATTGACCATTTTTAATCTGAGTATCATAGGATATGTGAAATCTAAAGTAACATTACACTAAGAATTTAGAATGCCTAATTGCAGATGAACCTGAGTGTTGTTGTGTGTTACTATGCTGGCGCGATTTCTAACAGCAAACATCTTAGTCTAGGCCTATATATTTATGTATAAAATATCAAGCCTGTAGTTTAATATTCTATTTGCTTTTCATTTTAGTATTGGAACACGAATAAATTTAGCTCGTCAAACCTTGGTTGTTGATTGAAGACTCTGTTTCTTGGGGCATATGATTGCAGCTTGTTTCACATGAGTAGTGCACGTCTAAAAAATTAGGTTTAAACATTTGTTAGCCTAGTGAAACCTATCTTATGTGTCATGACTTCCTACAGAAAGACATTATACATGTACTGTGTATGCTATTGTTATGATGTTGTGTATCATTCGCTTCTAAAAGTTGTTGTGATGACAACCTAGTAGCTTCATGCTTTCTACTTTACTGTTTTCTTCTCCTCTAAGCCTTTCTGTGCTTTTGTTGCTGTAGCTCTTTTTCCTCATTAGTTAACAATGCATATTTCGCCCTTACTTTATCATTTTGTTGATGCTTTCGTTCTTCTATCTTGCTATCTTTACTTAGTACAGTCATTTTAGACTATGACAACTTTACAACCTAAAGATTTTCTGGGATTAAAATATCTTCTGTAATAAAGGCCTTAATAATGACACTGCAAATGCATTACATCATGTAGTATTTAGGATTTCATTGTCCTAGATAACAAACAGAACAAGAAGCTTGCACAGGAAAATAAAATTTTTGAAGATTCAAACATACTAACCAACAGATACAGATCAAGTACACACACATCAAAAGCTAAAAGTACACACACAACAAATATAGTTGCTCACAGTGCACACACATAGCTGAAAGCTGATTGTTTTGAAATTTATGTCTTCATCCTGACTTTTAATTAGCTAATTCATCAAATTTTTTATACATCAATTCTTCAAAAGGAGGCTATAGGTTGTTTTCTGATTCAATTGTATGTATAGATACTTTGTTGGTAAAAAGGAGAAACCTAACGAACCAAAGATTTTGATATTTGATGTCAGATCAGATGTTGTAAAGTATAACATATTGGAATGTCTTCTTTGTGTTTTAGATCTTGTTAGTATCTTTAGTGAACTTGTTGATCATTAAGGAATTTATTATCCCTATAAAGGCCATTTAATCAAAGGTGCCTATTGGTATCTTTAACGAACTTGTGTTTCACAGATTACATATAATAAGGATGGTGTAAGTTTATTTAGTATTGTATCTTGTTTCACATCTTTGATGTTTGTTTTTTGGTTCAATTGTATAACTAATTTGATGGTAAAAGAAGGATCTTGATGAAGCAAAGATTCTATTTTTTTTATGTTAGTTCAGTTGCTGTAAATTATTTCATCTTGGAATTTCTTATTTGTGTTTTAGATCTTATTGATCTTTTCAACCAACTTGGAGATCAATAAGGATTATATCATCTCTATACATGCCCAGCCTCTCTGTGCTTTTGTCGTTGTAGCTCTTTTTCTTCTTTGATCAACGATGCATATTTCGCCTTTGCTTTATCATTTCGTTGATGCTTTCATTCTTCTATCTTGCTATCTTTTCTTAGTATAGTCATTTTAGGCTATGACAACTTTACATCCTATAGATTTTCTAGGATTGAAATATCTTCCATGATAAAGACCTTAATAATGACACTGCAAATGCATTACATCATATACTATTTAGGATTTCATTGTCATAGATAACAAACAAAATAAGAAGCTTGCATAGGAAAATAAAATTTTTGAAAGTTCAAACACACTAACTGTGACGCCCCCACTTCTCCCTAAGGCGAACCAAAGGGTATCCGCGGAACGCCTGCCTAGCTCTCGCCAGGACTCAAGCAATTCCATTCAACTTATAGCCGGACCACACAATACAAACCGAAACTTAGATACAATAAATGAGGAAACGTTCAAACTTAATAATAGTCAACCATTCTCCAAACCACACGTCAGTACACAAAAAATACAATTCGTCCAAAGGTTACATTTCCATACCAAAAGTACAATCCAAAGCCGAAGGCATAAACAAAAGTATTAGCAACTCTAAAACAAAAGTACATCAAGAGGCTGCTCCATTTTACCTCCGAATTCAACCTGTTAAGGAAAACAAATCTACAGGGTGAGCAAAACGCTCGTGAGGCCAAGAACACACATGCAGACACATAGTTCAGATAACAAGCCCAAATAACAATTCAGGTAATAACTTGCAAGTAATTAATAAGGCCAACAAAATGTAACCAGAAACAATTCAAGGATATGGAAGCTCTCAGGAGCTAAGTTCCACATTTGCCGATGTCATTTGTATATCTCCCCGTGATGACTCTCCGTCAACCGGGTTGATATTTTCATATCCGCAGTTCACCACTTACTTCTCATCCGTCCACCATACACCACTTCGGGCCCGCACTACATTTATAAGGCGATACTATACGAGTATGCCAAGCGAGATCTCTCAATAGATCAAGCTTATCATTTGAGTCTCATGGCTCACCGAGGTTCCCGACCAAACCCATGCCGGCTCGAGTTCCAAGGTCGGCCTATGAGTTTGGGCGTCCCCCATTTGTCATGTAAATATCGAGGAGATTCACTCCATCGACGTATGCAATCATAGCATACCATTTCATGTATTCAAGCATTTGATAGGTTTAAGCAGACATTTCAAGTCATGTAAACCAAACAAATCATGTTAAACATGAGTCATTCGTTTCGAATGAGAACGAGTGCGATCAAGTACACACTCGACTCCATTTTGTCAAAATCAGTTAAGCTAAACATGAAATCAGGTGAATCAAGCATGAATCAAGACTTTAGGGTTCAAGTAGGCATACACTTGACACTCACCAAGTTATGCAAGCAACTAAATTGGAGGAAGAGTTCAAACTTCCACAGTAGGGTCCTCTTGGAGGTCCTCGTGCGTGCCTGAGCAAATAATAGTGAATTATCACCCATATCCCAAATATCGAGGAATAATTCGTTCACTAGTATTACTCTAGGAAATTCAGTGAAAATGAACCTCAATTACTCGTAAATCGAGATTCGAGAGAGGTTTGATAACATTCAACAATATTTAAGTCTTTATCTAGGAAATCGGGGATAAAACGTTTAGATAATATCAAAAGAATAAAGAGTTCTTGAAAAACTCTATTTCCTTGAAAGTTGGAAAAATTTCAGTTTTGTTATGAATCTTTGAAAAATCGTAACTCACTCGGCATAAGTCAAGAATTGGAAAAATTTATACCGTTGAAAACCTCTTAGAAAGTACTGCAAGTTCCTAGAAGACACTTTTCCATGAATCGAAGTGCAAAGTGCTCAAAAATGAGCCTAAAGTTTCTGTTCCAAATCACCCAGGATTGAGCCGGGGTTGGTTTTTCGCTAACTTTGAAAATTTGGCAGAATTCACTCGTTGCAAACCAGCCCTTGAAATTTATAGCTCAATTAGAGGTACAAGTAAGGTTTAGGTCAGAACAAACGGATCGAGAATCGGAGTTTCGAGCACCAAGATATGGTAGCTCAAAGTTGGGAAAAATTCAAGACTGTTACAAAATTTCCAGATTTGGTTCCAACTTTGGACCTTTAGTTAAGTGCGAAACGGACTTGGATTGACACCAAATTTTGCAGTATAATACTTCCATATGAAGGTTATCTCTCTATCAAATTTCATGGAAAAATACCCTCGGAAGGGGGGTCATTCAATCAACCAAAGTTTGGAAAAATCCTTAAGGCAATCTGTCCAAATCTAAGATTTTCAAAACGAGCAGTCGCCGTATTTTGATCATAACTCTCTCAATTTAACTCGGAATTGGGAATGGTTGATAGTGTTAGAAAATAAATTCATAGGGCTACAACTTCACAGAAGAAATCGTTACAAGTTTCGGCATGCAACTGGTTCAAAATCAAGCCTCAAGTTGCAGCATCATCAAATCATTTCGGCAGAACGGAGAAACAGGACAGTCGACTTCAGATGAATGGTGTGGCTCACACACATGAAACCAGAATGTGCATTATACACCGTTGGAAACATGGGAACGTCTAGTTTCAAATGCCGCTGACGGAACTTGATTTCGACGTCGGAGCATGGAGTTATGGACAAAATACAACCACTGGTCTGGATTACGGCGAAACCGTTTTCCAGATTACCAATTTTTGAAATAAATTCGTTTGAGCAACCAAAACTCAATATTTTTCAACGAAATTTTGTACACAACTTCTAAAACATGTAAAAAACATAATCAAGCCTTTAAATCCTCAATTATCTGCAGTAAAGTGACCGAACAGAGCAGGGGTAAAATGGGAACTTTTTGTTTCAAGAGTTAAACAACGTTTCTGTCAAGAATGCACCTTTAATCTACTTCCTTAAGCTCTAATTCAGCAAATAAACCATCATCAAACATCATCACAGCCATCAACCCAAAGTGGGAGTTCATAGAGCCCACATTTCCAACAATACAAGCTATTAAAGCAAAGATTCCAACTCAAATGCGTAAATCAACTTCCATAAGACAAGTTGAAGGTGTTAGATTGCTACCTACTTTGATGGCTGGTTTGGACAGATTTTTCGGTCCTTTGAAGCTTGAAGAAACCGTGAAAGCTCCTCCCTTTTTCAGCCTATGTTGTTCTCCAAGTGAAAAGCTAAATGAATGTGAAGTTTGATGAGAATCTATGGAAGTTTTGGTAGGAATTTGGTTGAGTTTTGGAAGAAAGGAAATGATGAAGCTTCGGTTGTTCCTTTGCTGCAGTCTAGCCGTCCATTGCAGCAGAGGAAAGGAAATGAATTGCGGTTCCGAAGCCTTTGCGTATAAGAGACGCTTGACGTCAAATCTTTTAATACGTCAAATCAATTATAACTAGTACCCTACACGCGCGTTTTGTGTTCGATTTCTCTTACGTTTGTTGCACTAGTGCACTAAACCTCTAGGGCACTTACATTTGTATTAATATTATTCATTCCTAATTGTCTCAAAATAATGGTCCAAAGTCTCCCAATTAAGCGCGCATGTGAAAACACGTATTTCTAATTTAGGCGCAATAAAATTTAAACCTTTGAGAAATTCTTATAACGATCGTACCACTAGCTATTACTTGTGTGTTTAAACCTAAAATTGTCTATTTTAGGACCATTGTATAGGTCTCAAATTTTGAGCTTATTGTACTCCCAATTGGCTAAAGTGTTTAGACACGTTTTTCACTTTTTCGCTAAATAAGCTTGTAAGAAAATATTTGTTTATTTATCTATATTTTTATTTTTTTTTATTTATCTTTAAAATGAGACACTTTAGAAATATAACAAAACTATAAAACCATGTACTTAGGTCTGAAAAGGCTAGAAAATATTATTCGGAATAAATGGGCAATTAAATATACAATGAGCTCGAAATAGGAATTTAAAATAATAAATTTTGCGAGTCCTCACAGGAGTCTAGTATTAATTCCTCAATTAACCTTTCTTAATCTACTATTGATCATTTTTAATTCTCCAATATTAATACACTCCTGATTCAAGTATAGCCTCAAAAACGTGTACTTGTTATTTCGAACTAAACGAATTTTTGAAAAGTGAATTTTCCAACAAAATGTTTTAAAATATAAAAGAGGCGTTGTTCCATATCAATGGATTTGTAAATGGTCGAAATGAATAATTCGGAGAAAATTAGTAAATAAATGCTTAAGTAAACTTGTAATATCCGATAAATAAGAAAATTTTTGGGTCCTCACACTAACCAATAGATATAGATCAAGTACACACACATCAAAAGCTGAAAGTACACACACAACAAATATAATTGCTCATAGTGCACACACATAGTTGAAAGCTAATTGTTTTGAAATTTATATCTTCATCATGGCTTTTAATTAGCTAATTCATCAAATTTTCTATACATCAATTCTTCACAAGGAGGGTATAGGTTTGTTTTCTGGTTCAATTGTATGTATAGATACTTTGCTGGTAAAAAGGAGGAACCTAACAAACCAAAGATTCTGATATTTGATATCAGATCAAATGTTGTAAAGTATAACATATTGGAATGTCTTCTTTGTGTTTTAGATCTTGTTAGTATCTTTAGTGAACTTGTTGATCATTAAGGATTTTATCATTCCTATAAAGGCCATTTAATCAAAAGCGCCTATTGGTATCTTTAACTAACTTGTGTTTCATAGATTACAGATAATAAGGATGGTTTAAGATTATTTAGTATTGTATCTTTGTTTCACATCTTTGATGTTTGTTTTCTAGTTCAATTGTATAAATAATTTGATGGTCAGAAGAAGAATCTTGATGAAGCAAAGATTCTGTTATTTGATGTTACTTTAGTTGCTGTAAACTATTGCATCTTGGGATTTCTTATTTGTGTTTTAGATCTTATTGCCCTCTTCAACCAATAAGGATTATATCATCTCTATACAAGCCATTTAATCAAATGGTCTCATTAGTATCATTAACCAACTTGCATTTCACATCATTCGTAGCAGCCATTCTTGTCTTGTGTAAAGTTTTCTTTAACATCATTATGTCATTTCCATATGTGTTTATTCTATAAATTTATCAGTAGGTCAACAATTGAATCTCAAATCTGCTGTAAATCATATAACTTATTAATTCACAATGCTCTGCAATCAAATCACCATCAAATTGAAGAGAATCTAACACATACGAAATTAAAACCCATCAATTCCAGCTGACCTTATTCTAGATGAACCCCGGAAAGTTTTTCCTTGAAGTTGCTCCGAACCTATCACATCATAAGCACACCATTCAAATTACACAGGCCAACCAAACGTGTGCAGAAATTGTAATATTATAGCTAAATCATTCAACCAAAGCCTCAAATTTTATGATAGCAGCATACACCCTAAGCTATACACCACAAGAATCACTCACAAAAACAATAAAATTTAAAAACAAAACTCACCTCAAGCTGAACCACCACGAATAGCTTCTGTAAAAATCATTCTGAAATGCTAAGTATAAAGGCTAAAAAAATAACTCATTCGTAGAAGTCGAAAGGGGAAAAACTAAAGAATATGAAGGAGGAAGAATTAAAAGAGTCATAACTCATGCTCAGTCATTACGTTAGTAGCACACCCACGTTATTGGTTGTTTAATTGGGATGTAAATAGTGTTTAATTGCCGATGGATAAGCTATTTCAAATGGATGAGCTTCAGACATGAATGCAGTTGTTGGTATAATTATGAGTATTTCAGACAATTGAATATCCCCAACCCATTTGTTATCAGCAACATGGCTTTATTTTAATTGCAGTATAACCCCATTTAGTGCTTTTATTTTAATTACATTATAACCTCATTTCAGTAATTGCACAAACACATACGCTTATATGAATTGTACCAAATGCATAAATGATTGCCAAATATAACCACATTCCACAAATACCCAAATGTGCTCATAAATACAGGCTTTAAATGTACAAACATGGGGGTTTTAACATAAACACACTCAAACATATGTTGCAATCAATTGTATCAAAAGATTGAAATAAGCAACACATATTCCATATTCTCAAAATGCCCCGCCCTTATGGTTGAAATACAAACCCCTTTTTTGGCCAAAACTCAATCTTATATAGTATAAGGATACTTTTAAATTTAAGGAAGGCTAAGAAAAGATGAAACTTAATATGGTTTTTTTTCCTATTCGGTTCACTAATAAGCACATTGAATAGGAGAAGTCAATCAATTATTAATGCTCTAAAATTATCATGCACCACCTGGATTGCAATACTTTTGCGCAAGAAAATTAGCTTTTGCCAAAATATATAACATTGGGCACAAACCCATTTAAAATTGGGTTTGTCTAACAAGAGCACAGTGGCTACTCGTTAAATTATAGTTCAAGTGTTAAGTTTTTAGACAAGTTAACTAGAGAAATTATATAAATGTTAGAGACGGTAATAGTAATTGTCAATGTGTACATTCACATGATAGTTTTGGTATGATTTAGATGGGTTGATGAGTGTCCATGAAAGACCCATTACAGTATCATGATATCATTCAAGTTACCTTAGAACCATTAAGGTTGATTCACACTAATTGTGTGGCAATTACATTGTTTAAAGTAATTTAAGGAAGACTAAAAATGCATGTTAATATTTATGACTTATTGATGGCGTCTCAGTATCATTTGTGGGGAGATTCTATGTATCCTCAAGTTAAATTCATTGTTGGATAGTGAATTAAGCGCTTTTTAACCATTAAATTATAATAATTTGATTATGTAATCTACAAATATTATCACTAAAGACACAAATTCAGGGAATGGCTCCCTAAACAAGTCAAAAAAATTTCCTTATTTTTATGTTAATGGACACTAATTGAGAAGCTAATTAAAATAAACTATATAAATGAAAATAGTTTCAGCAAAATTAATAAAAGATGAATTTACTATTTATGATTTCTCCAAATTGTCACCATATGTAAAAGGAGGTAATTAAAGAAAAAGGTATCCATGTTAGTGCCCTGTATTCGGACGTATAATGCGTGACCTTAAGAGTGAGGAATTGCCTCAATTTTGGACTTATCCTGATCCAATGAAAACCAAGATAGAAATAATTGAAATCATTATCTTTTTATATCTCACACAAAAAAGGAAGGAAAAGATTTGCCTTGTTTGGATTGTTAGTTTCTGATTCATGCATAGTAAAGGGCATTAATTTACAGCCACCTCCCGTTCCTCTCCAAAGGCCAAAACCCGACAGTCACCGCCACTACCACCGCCTCAACTCACCATTGTCTGCACCAACGCTTAAAAAAAAAAAAAAAAAAAAAAAAGAACATTCGAACAGCCATCTTCATCAAATTTGATCCATAGCTTTTCTTTTGTGTCTTTTTCTTACTCAAACTTTTGATTTCATGTACATGAATTCTTATTCGAGAATGATCTTTTCCGATCTTTAGATATGGTTTACTATTTGGTTTGATTTTAGATAGTTTTCTGTACTTGCACCCATAATTGAATATTGACGGCCAGCCTCGTTTGGACAGTCATTTTTCGCCAAAAAATTACGTTATTTTCCGTGATCACATTTTTCTATTACCTTTTTTTCTCATATACATCAAATCGTTACAGTAATTTTTTTACAAAAAAATCCTAAAAAATACAATCCAAACACAATAGTTTTGTTTATGTATCTGATGTTATCTTATGGTCTTTCTTACAATGGGTTGTACGACCTTTTCTTCTCTCAATCTGTTTTTGGGGATAATTAGAATAGTTCTAAAATCAATTAATCTTCCCTAACTTTGCTATTCTGATTTGCTAGGATAGGATTTAGGGATGATTTTAGAAACCTCCCTTGATATTTTTGACAATTTCACTTGGCTCCCTTCATGTTTAAGTAATTACAGTTATATCCCTTGATGTAGTAAAATACCTATAATGCCCTCCACTTGGTAGAAAATGTATAAAAATGTATAACTTAAAGCAATAGATTTACAAAAAAAATCCTATTTCTCCATTTTGTGTCTATTTTAGCTCCTTTATTTCCTAGATATTATACTACTATACCCTTTATTATATTCAATTTTATGGATATTAAAAAATTGAAATTATAAAATTAATAGAGGAGCAGGTTATGTGTCAAACTAGAAGGAAATGAAGAGACTCATGGTGATAGATAAATAAATAATAAAATTGATGATTGAAATAGAAAAAATACCAAACATTTAGAATTTGTCATATTTTGTCTGTTATCAAGAAAAGTTGTTGTAAAATGTCAATAATTTAAATAAGGATTTCTTTAGTTGGATTAGTAATTGTTAGTTATGATTTTGTTGTAGAGGTAGAATTTATTCTCTACTTTTTAGATGTTAATATTCTTAAGAATATGAAATTGTAACAACAGTAGTTCTAGGTTAGATTAGTTTATATTAGAAAGGTGTTAGGGCATTGAGATTTAAATTCGAAGTATGAAATTGGTTGTCAATGGAGGGGGCATGTTTGTGTGTATTTTTTTTTTTTGTGACAAGCATTGATACTATATACACAATTTAGGATCTTTTTGACTACTATTTGGATTTGGAATTGGAGTTTCTACTGGGATAGTTGTTAGGGACTAGGTAGTGGATTTGTGCAAAGTATGGAAGAAATTGATTGAGTGTTTTGTATTTTTCTCTTTTAGTTTTGTACAAAAGACCAATATAGGATTTTTGAAATAAAATCTAGTTTATTGGATCTACATTGTTACATAAATAGTAAAAGTAAGGGAGGTATCTGTAATTTTAAAAATTTAAGGGGAGCTCTATGAAATAGTGAAAAACTTAGGGGAGGTTGGTGTAATTATGCTTAGGATTTAGGTACAATGGGTTCCTGTAACTTTTGTTCTTTTTTAATTTAGTTGGACACAAAAATAAAAGTAAACAATGAAGCAGAAATATCAAAATAAATTGAGAACGTTTAGGTGAAGATGAACAATAAAAAAAGTGAATAACCAGTAAGGTGAAGCTCTTTCTGAGAGAAGAACTGCAAAGTGAGAAAGCCTTGTTCCGGCGTAGTGAATTCAGACCAACGAATCAATATCTTGACCACAAAAATTGCAATAAATACTCAGAGTTTATTTTTTTTTAAAGTCTAGAGAGGCTCATGTGAGAGTCTGAGGTGAAGTACCAAATCAGACAAATGCACTATTATTGTACTTTTTGAATATTTTAAAAATAAAAAATATTATATTTCTTGGGTGATAAATTGGACGAGATTTGAACGCTCACCTAATGCATAGAAAATGTTTAGAGAGATTTTCCTACCATTGAATTAAGGTCTAATGATAAACACTCAAGTTGACTTGTGAGGGTAATTTTGACAATTAATACAAAATTGCTCAATAAAATTCTTGCTGTGAAGTATCACAGCCCCTATATATGTACATATATACATATATATGTGTGGTACTATAAAAGTACCTATAGTTTGTTTTTTTTTACTTCATTGGGTATCCGATTGCATTGATAACTGACTAATCCTCCACTGGATCGACCCCGCACTACCAAGAAGCAAGAAATTGTTAACGAGAACAGAATCGATCACACGATTTGGGCCTAATGAGGTGATCCCACAGCCAGACGATCTGTACCTGGGATGCGTACCAATAGTATTTGGAGGGAAGAAACAACTCATCATGTCTGGCAGGATTCCTCGGGGCGAAGAAATGAGGAAACGTGAGGGCCAAGAAACCGGGTGTGGCAACTAGCCTTGATGGTGATTGCTGACACCATGTTGTCAACTTTGCGCTTTTTATGGGAAGCGGAATTTGATTTGAAGGACTTGGACGTATGAGGGCTACGATTTGAAGGACTTGGACGTATGAAGGCTACCGGACTTGGACGTCGTAGCCTTCATACGAACTTCTCCGCATGAAGGCAAACGGCAGTGCGGATGTCAGGGCAAAAATGGGAGGACAAATATTGAAATTGGGATGTGTTTAGATAGAAAAATTATTTTAAATATTACTTACATCATAAATACATAAATTTTAAGAGTAAATCTTATATATACTTATAATGTATATTACTGTTGGATTTATAATATGTGTGCAAAAGTTGAATTTTAAATCCAAATTTTATATAGTTATCATGCATTCAATGCTGATAGTGTATACACTGTCAGTGTAGAAAAGATTAATTTAAAATTTAATTAGGATTAAATGCAAAAAATCCCTCACAAACTATATGGCTAGTTGCAGTTTACTCTCTAAACTATAATAATAAGCATTTTGCTCTCTTAAATTATATGGTTGGACAACACTACCCTTCCTATCTTAAATTTTTTTTCTCTATTCTTTTTTTCCATTTTTTGCCTTTTCTCCCATTTCTTTTACCTTTTATTTTCTTCTTTTTCCCCTTCTCTCATGGAACTAGCCAATGTTTCCCTCCCGTGCTAAAAGACTTACATCAAAATTTTTAATATTTTTTAAATTACTTTTTTAATTCGTTTATTTGTAAAATTCATTCTTAATAATTTATCATAAACTTTTTGTTATTATAAAATATATGTAGCTTATATCATAGCTGTACTAATCCAGTAATTCAACAATTTAAGTACCTATAAACTAATTAGAGTATACTATTACTCAATTATTTATAGCAAAAGTAACTTATTATATATATCACATAAGAAAGAAAAGTTAACAATTGTTATTTGCAGTGAAATAAAAAGATAAGAATAAACAACAATAGTAATTCATTTTTTATTTGTTATTAATATTATTAATAATTAATTAATCAATATCTCTATTTAGTTCCTATATATTTGAATAGTTCAATTTCTTAAATGATATTGACTTCAACATTTGGAAAAAAAATCTTGTATACCATAGAATTCTTTTATAAAATGTTGAAATGAGAAATTAAGAAATAAACAAGTCTTGATTAATCTAGTATACTGATTTAAATAATGCTTAAAGAAAATAAAGAGAAGAAATCTAAAAAGAAAATGATAGGGAATAAAGAAAAATAACAATGCTTAAAATAAAAGGGGTAGATTTGTCCAACTATATCATGAAAGGGGGCAAAACGCCTATAAAAAGTCTGGGTGGTAAATTACAACATGTATATAGTTCATGGGGTTTTTTTGCATTTAACCCTTTTAAGTAATACTTTATTTTTCATCACTTTTTTATTTTATATGCATCACATCTCAAAAAATATTATTGTAATTATTCCAAATTATTTTTTATATTTTTGTTAATTGTCATCTCAATATAACCATGTAGTTATGGATGACTTGAAGGGAGTGAGCATCACTAGGAGTAAATTATCAAAAAGTTGGTTTCAATAATCACTTTCTAAAAGGTTATGGGCCTGTTTGAATTGATTTTTTTTTCACAAATTATTTTTATTTATGGAGTCTATAGTAACAATCCCTAAAAACAATTTCAAAAATAATTTCAAAAACACACTCTCAAATACTCTACAAAATAAAAATAAAATAAATCTCAAAATTTTTTCTTCTTCACACACCACCACCACTTACCACCAACCACCATTGGCTACCGCTCTTCCCTCTTTTTCTCCGTTCTCTCTCTCTCTCTCTTCCTATCTCTCATTCTCCCTCCTCTCCCATCTCTTTCCTCCCTCCCCTCTCCTCCCCCTTCTGGTTGCGACGACCAAAGAGCTCTGTGGTTGCACCAATCGCAAGATGAAGGGAAGGGGGGTTGCCAGGGAAGGGAGGAAAGAGGAAGGGGGGGAAGGAGGAGGAAAAAGAGTATAAGAGGAGATGGAAAGGGGGGGGAAAGAAAGGAGAGAAGGCTGATGGAAGCAGTGGACAAGGGGAGTGGTTGTGGTGGGTGGGAGGGTAGGTGGTGAAAACTTTTAAAATTTTTAAAACTACTCCAAGGAGGGAGAGACCGACGGTGGTGGTGCTGGAGAAAGAGGGAGGCAGTGGTGGGTGGTGAAACTTCTTAAAATTTTTAAAACTACTCCAATAAAATTTTAAATTTAAAAAATATTACAAAATATATCTTGAAAAAAAACTTAACCCAAATGGGCCATTCTACGCTGGTTGATATATATATCAAGTTTGTTAAAAACACCCCAAAAAACTTTTAATCCATATGACTATGGTCCCATTTGGTAATGAGTTTTTTAGGTATTTGTCTAAAATTTTACTGTATCTTATTGTAGAATTTATGGATAAAATTTTTAAAATGGAATTCTTTTTCTTTCTTTCTTTTTCCTTTTCTTTCCTCTCTTCTTCTTCTCCCCTTCCCCTCCCCCGACGGAACCTCAAGCAGCAGCAACATTAATTTTTTTTTTTGCTTTTTTCTCTCTCCCCCCTTCTCCCTCTCCCTCTCTTCCCCTCTCCTCCCTTTCCCCCTCCCCCTCCCCTCAGCGTGATCTGGTCGCGTGACCAGATCAGGCAGAGGGGGAGGAGGCGAGAAGAGAAGAAAAACAGAAAGAGGTGGTTGTCGACACTAGTTGTGGTGGGGGAGGAAGAAGAAGAAAGGAGGAAGGGAAATTTTTTTATGTTTTTGGGTATTTTAAAGTATGTAGTTTAAAATTTTTGAGAAGTTTTTTGAGATTACTGTAGTTAAAATTATTAAAAAATTTTGTAGGAGACAAACTTGGCCAAAAACTCCGCTTCCAAATAGGGTCTATATTTTTTAAACTTCTTTCCAAAGGATGAAAAAAGCACTTAGTGAATGTGTTGTTTACTCAAAAGACTATTCATAGAATGTGCTCTTTTGTTTGTCTAGACATATTTTCATTAAAAAAACAGATTCACTGAATCTGTTGTTTAAAATACACATTTAGCAAATGTGTTGTTTTAGAATTTCCGCTATTTGGAACTCTTTTTGAAAAGTATAACTATTTGGAAATTTACTCGCCTCCCTAGAAATGTAAGTTTGATTTGCGACCTTGTAACCTTTTGATTTTATTTTATCTTGTTCTTACGAGAAAAATGATGATTTTGCACTGGGACCCAGCCAGAGTGCCAACTGCCACGGGAGAGGGAAAATCAGAATCGATCATCGAGGAGAAATGCACTTACGTCGCAAAATGTTGGGCTAATTTGGTCGGTTATGTTAAACAAAAATGTACACTTGGTTCTTTAAATTTCTTCGTACTTTTGTAGATCAAAATTAATTTTATCAAAGTCCGGGTGTTGATAGTTTGATTTTTACAAAGATAATCTACAAAATTTGGTTGATTGCTAACAAAAATTTTCTAATCTTCTAGGGATTCCTGGTGAGAATTTTTTGTTCTCCTAAGGGTTCCTATGGAGATTTTTATGTTTTGTTCTTATTTTGTTATTAGATCTGCATTGTCAGATTTGAAATTCTTTTAGATCTTGGATCTATATCAACAGATCAAAACTGTTGATTAGTAGTTTTGACAATTGTATCATGCACAGAAGAGAGGTACATCAATTTATCTATTAGAAAACAATTTTGAAATTTCTTGTACATTTTAGATCTATTTACAAATTTTTAGATATATTGTATCAGTTAAATTGCAGATCTATAATTTTTATTACATGTTTAACCTGGCATTAGAACAAATTCTTATGATTAAAATGCATAAAAGTTTGAGAAAATCTTATGCTAAAAATAAAGATTTGAAAACAAAAATAAATGATTTGTTGGAAGAAAACTCCAAACTTTTTCAAGAAAACAAATGTTTGAGAATGGAAAATGATGATTTAAAAAATCAAAAAAATGTTTTGAAAAGGAAGTTGGAAGAGAAAACAAAGTTTTATGAAAAAATGTTGGAGGAACAGAATTTGTTAAAGAAAAGAATTAATGACTTGAACGAGTTTCTCCAAAATGAAAAACAAAAGTTTTCTCAAACAAAAGAAAGCAAATCTTTTCAAGGCACAAATAAGTTTGCTATGATAAGAAGTAAGAAAATTAGTTGCATTAAATCCACCTATGTGCAAAATACTTCTATCATGTGTCACTTTTGTTGCAAATTTGGACATATGCAAAATGATTGCTATGTAAAGAAAAATATGAGAAAAGGTATGAAATCCATGTGGATTGCTAGATCATGTTGTATTAACTCCCAAGGACCCTATAAAGAAAGGGTACCAAATGAAATTTCTCATATTTAGGTACATCATGAAGATTTGATCCAAGAAGTGCTATATGGTTGTAAGTACAATTGAAAATTTTGATATTCAATATGGTCTTGATTTGAAAAATAAAGGGGGAGTTTGTTTTTGATTGATGCCAAAAGGGGGAGTAGGATTTATTGAAATTTCTTTGTATGTTGGCACTTTCTAAGGGGGAGCTTTATTTGAACTTATTTGATAAAAGAAATCTTCATTTTGTTTGTCATCATCAAAAAGGGGGAGATTGTTGACCTTGGTCGATCAATCCTTGGTTTTGATGATTAACAAACCAATATGTAGATTTGGGTTAATGTTTTTATGTGAGTAATTTGTTAGAACAGATTCTTGTGGCATAAAAGAAGAAGCAAAAACAGGGCACTCATGTCGGACGCTATCGGACGTCCGAAAGGATGAAGAACATCAAGAAGGAAACTCTGTCGGACGCTCGTGAGGAAGCATCGGACGTCCGGAAGGATCGGACGCACGCCTCGGACGCACATCGATCGCATCGGACGTCCGAGAAATTTCGCAAAGATTTGATGACTCTCTGTCAACGTTCGGACGCAGGGTTCGGACGTCCGACAGGTGGTTCGGGTGGTTCGGACGTCCGACAGGCCAACGGCTAGTTTTGACAGCATTTAATATTTGACCGTTAGAGAGCCTTTTGAAGCCATTTCTCACCTTCTATAAATACCCCAAAGCACAAGAAGACAAGGGACTTTTGCCAACACAAAATACAAGCTTACAAGTGAGATTTTTGAATAGAAAGATTCTTTGTTGGTTGTATAAGGGGTTGGGAAAGTTGGGTTGTGAGGTTGCTGAAGTGAAGGTTACTCTCTAGGAGGAGTAAAACCTTGGTGAAGGTGAACCTATCACTTGGAGTAGTAAAACCTTGGTGAAGGTTGCCTCATTTGTGTAAAATAGTTCTTATTTGGGTGAGTGATCTTTCAAGTGTAGGTTGTTGAGGGTTAACTAGAATAGTTGTAAAACTCCTTGGCTCAACCAAAGTGTGTTTGGGGTGAGGAAGGAGTGAGCCTTCACTTGTACATCTTGGTTAGCATCGCCATCTATTGAAGAGGCTATTGGATTGATATTTGGTTTGCATTTCTTATCTTTTCTCTTTAATTAAGTTTTCTTTATTGTGCTTAAATTTGATATATCTTTGTGCATCATTGTGAAATTGTTTGTACTCATTGGGTTGCACCAGGCCTTACAAATAATGTAAATGAAATCATGTTGGACAATTTTCAGCAATCTGTTATGAAATCATGTTAGTTTTGATAAAAAAAAAAAGAATAACAATATTCAATCCCGTAGTGCCTATAAATCCTGCAAGATATGATAAAAATAGATTAAAACAGTATAAATAATTTGGTCAACTAAGTTAAGCAAAAATTTATACTTGGTCCTTTGAATTTCTTGTTACGTTTGTAGATTAAAAACAATTTTATCAATGCTGGGGAAGGGGAAGGGGAAGCGGGTTATGGCTATCAGTCTTGTAAGTTGGTCCAATTACATTGCTGAGAAGAAGACTATCTACAAAAATTAGTTAATTGCTAAAAAAAACATTTGACACTTTTTTATTTTAAGTATAAGTGAGAGGGTTCAAATTTGGGATCTCTCATTTACAATTCCTCTCTCTGAATCACTCAACCCATCTCTCTCCCCACATTTGAAAATTGACAAAAAGAAAGGAACTATTTCATCATATTGACTATCAAATTTTAGGTAGTGTTACCAAGATAATACACAAAAATGAGTTAATTGCTAGAAAACATTTGAGAATGGACAAAAATTAAGATATTATTTTCACCATATTGACTGTCAAATTTTAGGTAGTGTTACCACAGGAAAATATCAATATTGCAAACGTTTGATGAGTCATTCTTAATGTTCTAATACATATATATATGTGCGTGTGTGTAGATAATACACAAAAATTAGTCAATTGGTAGAAAACATTTGAGAATGGACAAAAATTAAGGAATTATTTTCACCATATTGACCATCAAATTTTAGGTGGTGTTACCATAGGAAAATATCTATATTGCAAACGTTTGATGAGTCATGCTTAATGTTCTATATAGTTGCTGATAATTTTTCTAATGCTTCTTTGATCCATTCCTTGTAATGCTATGCTTTGATTCCTTGTTTCACGGGCAAATGCTTGGTGAGGATCATTCTTTGAATATACCTCTTTTTCATGAAACATTATTTTTTCAGGGTTTGGACGGAATATTTTGAATCTCTTACTCCGATATGGTTGTATTTATGTATGAGGTAGATAGGGACTCTTTCACCAGTATTCTAGTTAAAGAATACACTATCAAAGTTTCTGATAAAGGAGCATTCTATGACATATATAAGGGGTTTTCAATTGGAAACCTTGCTAGACCTCCAAACGCTCAATTCCTTTTTTGTAGATTTTCTATTTATTTTAATTCCTAAAATGTAATGAATTGACTTCAAAATCTTGATTGTAAACTAAATTCTCATCATTTTAGAATTTAAAGTATTTTGAATCCTAAACCTTGAGGATACACACAACTTTAACATTTTATGATACACACGACTTTAACATTTGAGAGGAAAATAGAGTTTTTGGTCCTCATATATTTTGTTTATATATTATCCTAATCTAAATTACTATTATAAATTATTTTTTCTTTATCTCCAAGATCTACTTTGAATTCTAAATCTATTATTTGTGTTTTTAGATTATGAAGTTATCTAGAGAAATGCTTGGATTTTACATATTATCATCTCTATCTCTATACAATTATAAAATTTTCATCTAGTTTTTATTCTAGACTTTTCAAAATAGCTCCAAAAACTCCCTTTCTCTAGAAATATGCAATTCGAAAATAAAAAAAAATATCAATTCACAATCTAAGAACTTAACAAGTACCTGAAATCATAAAAATTAGAAGCAAAAAATTATTTTAAATCATTATGATTGAAAATAACTTATTCAACCAATGGTCTAAATTTGGTTCCACAAAAAATAGATTGAACCATTTATCATTTTTATTTAAAAAGGTTAGCTGTGATAGAGAATAGTAAAAAAGAAAATAAGTTTTTCACTAAAAGAAGAACGTGATTCTTATTCTTACGTCCAGTGAAATTCAAATACAAGATTAAAAATAGTATTTTTTTCT
This sequence comes from Coffea eugenioides, assembly GCF_003713205.1. NCBI lineage: Eukaryota > Viridiplantae > Streptophyta > Magnoliopsida > Gentianales > Rubiaceae > Coffea > Coffea eugenioides. Next base: position 30,393,310 of record NC_040040.1, on the reverse strand, counting down.
TAAGAAATTGTGGGAAACTTGAAGTTTATATATGTAATTAGTTTTGATAAATTTAGGGGATGGGAAGGGTGGGAGGGTAAAAACAAGTTGTAATAAATTTAATTTTTATGCATTATAGTGCATTGATGCTGCAAGTTGTTTTTTTTTTTAATGCAAATTAAACTATAAAATTATTTTTATCAATTTTTATGTATTGTGCATGCTTCTATTTGATGCAATTTTTATTATTACATCAAGTAAAATTCCAATATAAGATTATAAACAGTACTTTTTCTTATGAATTTGCGGTAAATTTAGAGAATTGAAAGGGTATAGAAAGGGGTGGGAGGGTAAAAAAAAAGTTGTGATAAATTTAAGTTTTATACATTATAGTGCATTAATGACACAAGTTGTTATTCTTATGATAATTAAACTATAAAATTAATTTTATTAACTTTCTATATATTGTGAACGCTTCCATCTGTCATTTTACTGTATATCTTGATTAAGAAGTTTACCCATCTCTATTCACCAATGTTCTACTACTTAAGTTGCATATATTTAAAGCATTACATTTTTGGTTTATAAATATGAGGCTAGGTTGAATATTTAAAATCATGTACTACTTAATATCTTTAGGCCAAATAAGCAAACAATGATTTTGAAATTTTAAAATTAAACTTATATAAAATAGAGCCTTGATAATTGTTTTTTATTCTTCTTTAAAAAATTCGATATTGTATGGATTTTATGCCAAATATAATGGATATGATGATTGAGAAATGAATTTAATAATTTAGGAAATACTTTTTGAATTTTTTGAATGTTGGACATGATGATTGAGAAATGAATTGGTATTTAGCAAATATAATTTGGTTTTAGATCTATTACAATTTAATATGATATGTTTTATGTGTTATACCACCTTTTTTTTTGTAATACATGTTTGTACTAGGTAGATGGTAGCTAAAAATTGTTTTTCTTTTGATTTTTTCAACAAAGAAAGGGTGGGATTTATAAAGTTGGAAAGGGGAAAGGGTAGCTAAAATTTATTTGATACTAGCAGTTTGAGCTGTGCTATGCATGGGTTCACATTTTGAAAGTAAAATAATAATATTACTTTATAAAAATAAGCTATATGAAAAGAAAATTAAAAAATGAATAAAAGAGTTTCCTATTAGTGTAAATACCAGAATATCTTATGTTAAAAATCCAAAATAGATTGAAATATTCTAAAAAGTGCACAAAAGTACCTTAAGAAATACCCAAAGTTAAAGCATACTAAACAAATATATAATCTCATCTCTCTAACTTTTCCCCAGTCTCACCAATTTCCCAACCCCATGATATTACTTATAATTGCCACTTATACCACCCTTTATTCATCTGGAAGCCCCATTTTTCCTATAGCTGCCATTTCCTCCTCGTAAATCTTACCTTTCTTGTCCTTGACAGCCTAATGGTTCCTTTCCCACCTATTCTCGTAGTCCTATTCATCTTTTATTCTACTATTTTTTTTCGATTATTCTACAACTCTTCGTCCCATACTATAGCTAAAATTTTGCCCCGGTGATAGTTTGCCCTTTCCTAACCCTGTGGTTCCATGTTTCATCTGTTCACTATTTATGATTTGTTTTCTCATTTTTCAATCATTTTTTACCAATCAATAGATTAAAATTATGGTTTTGGAGAAAAATTGAATTTAGAGTATAAAATTTGTGAAATTTTATTGACTTTGATGTTTTTCTATGGACAAACATTTTGAAATGGTTTTTAGATAAATATTTGTAGTCACAAAATTTTTGAAAAAAAGCTTCCAAAAAATAACCATTAAAATGCACATTTATTTATTTATATCTGTATATGCAAAAAATATCAAGATAAGAGGAAAATATCAAAATATTGTTTATACATCCTTTTTAATATAGTTGTGTTATATGAAAAATATCAAAATATTTAGATGATATTTTAAAATAAATTGACGTAATGTACAACTAACGAATTAATATATATATATCGGATAACATGTTTGAGAATAGATTCAGTTTGATCAAAACTAAAAAAGATTTTGTATCTAGATAAAAGGATAGAATGTGCATTCGGTCATGTTTGGAATCCATGTTCAATTATACTAATTTCTTTATTGTTGTCAATAGTCAAAGTGCAGAAGGAGGTTGTGCTGAATTCAAATTGTTAAATCAAAATATACATGTCAATCCACTAAAAACGTAGAGGATCAGCAAAGTTTGGTGTGCTACATTGTGGAAGCTTTTGAAATAATTAAAAAATTTGAAAGGAAATGCATTTAAAAATTTTGAAATCAAATGCATTTGATTGGAATGAATAGATTTTGTGAATTTAAATAAATAAAAAATTTACGAAAAAAGGAACGGTGAGTTTGGAGGTCTAGGAAGCCTTTACACTAAAAATCCCTTCTCAAATTTATATAGATATATGATAAGAATATATTTTACGTATTTTTTAGTGTGTTTTATTAGTTAATTTTGGTTTGATTATTTAGTTTTATAACTAAAATAACTAAGGTTTTGGTAAAAAACTACATTTTATGTTAAAATGGCTAAACATTGCATTTTATTGATTTTTATGGTAAAAACTTCATATTTTGTAGGTTTAATGATTCAATCATCAAATGAAGTGCATTGAGAAGATATTTGGATGATTGAAGATGGATTAAAGTGGTGAAAATAAAATATGAAGTGTAAAAAGGAAAAATGCAATTTGAATCAAGAAAAGTCAGGTTTGACAACTCTGACACGTTTTGGTATTTTGACTATATCTGGAGCTACACTGATCGGATCAAGGTGATCTTGGTACCATTTTGAAGCTAAGAGATATATCTACATTTGGTATGAAGACATCAAAGTCCAATTCAGCCGTTTTCATAGTCCAAAGGTTGAAATACCGAAATTCAACTCAGCTGTCCAAAGTGGAAAACAGAGTTCTGACCAGTCTTTAGTATTTTGGTCATATCTCAGGCTACAAAGCTCCAATCTGGATGATTTTTAGAGCATTGGAAAGCTAACTCAAAGGGCTACAACTTTGGTGTTTTACACAAAAGCCAGTTCAGCCTTTATGATAGAGAAAATTTCAGTTGAAGTAAGGACAAAGTGAATACGCGAGTACACAAAACGTGACTTGTAACCGCGTTTTGTGTAGGCGCGTTTTCTGGCCGCAATTCTGCAATTTGCTCAGTCAATTCTCTTGTGCTCTGACTACTTTCCATCTATAAGTTGCAAGAGAATTCGGTGCACATGCTTTAGAAGACAAAAGGGCAAGAAAGTTGGCATATTTTCAAGTCAAAAACAATGGTTATTGACTATCTTAACAAATTCAGATTTGAGAATCCTTAGAGCAGCAAATGTGGACTAGAGAGGAGCTTTTCATCAGCTTATATGCAGGGAGATTGAAAATCATACGGGAGAGAACTTGAAGTGCAGAAATGTAGTTCTTTCATTTCCTTAGTGTAGGATAGTGTAGTAAGTGTAGTTAATCCATTCTTGTATAATAACTAGATTAGGATGAAGATTGAGATGAAGAAGGAGGAGTTGAAGCTCAAGTGACATGGGTTATCTCTACTCCAATTCTTTATCTTTTGTATTGGATTCTTAACTATGGTTATTATGCAAGTTCTGGAATTTATTTTTATTATGTTTAGTTAAAGTTTATGCCTAGAGTTATGGTTGAACTTGCTGTATTTTGTTTGTGAGGTTTACTTGGCTATTTGGTGATATTATTTTGAGCACGTTATTTATCACTTTTGGTTATCTAATCATGATTAACTGGCCATTAATTATGATAATCTTAAGGTGTTAAGTTTGAAATGAAAATTGGAATTTAACACTAGTTCAAAGAAGTGATAAGCCTAGGGAGTACACTCACGAGAGTAGAGGTGCACCTATGCGGCTTAAGTGACTTGTTTCATGTAATTTCATAGAAGAAATGAACTTGTAGTTAATTTCATAACCACGAGAGTAGGTATGGCTTAATTACAAGTATAGTTGATTCACTACGAAAGTAGGTTTCACATACATTAGGAAATTACGCCATAACTAATCAAGATAATAGCATTCACTTAACCGATAATCTCATTTGCAAGAGTAGTAAGGAATTCCATATCTCTAGGAGCTTTCTAGCGTTATTTTCTTAAATTTTATATTTGTGGTAGTCTAAATAATAAAGGAATTTGAAAACATCAGTAATTGCATTCTTCCCTGTGGGATCGTCCCTTAATACCCTATACTCGCTCACGATTCGTATACTTGCGATAAATCGCGTGTGGGGTATTTAGGAATTTATAAATGTAAAACTTGATTGGGATGAGCTTAATATTATATGTATACCCCGCGCACGTCAATATAAGTATACAACTATATGTATTATATCGTTTCAATATACTTTGTATCCTTATACTATATAAGAACGAGTTTAGGACCAGATTTTAACCGCAGGGGTGAGGCTATTTTGGGAATGTGAAAGTGTTTGAAGAATAATTGGAATATTGAGTACAAGTCATTATAGCTTTAATTTCACTATAATTACTTATATAACCTTTCAGACATTTAAAGTTAGGGGCAAGTTTGGTATGTTACAATGTTTGGTGTCAAGTTGAGTATCAAGTACAACTGAATAAAGCTTGTGTTTTGATAGAATTACATAAAAGTCCTTTTAATCATTTATTATACTAACATCCAAGCCTTCCAATTTCCTGAAACCTTTCTCATCCGTTAAGAAATTAATTGGATGTTTACATAATTGGATTTTAATTACAATTAATTAACTTAATTATTATCTAAACAATCATTATCATATTTATGTCCCCATGTTTAGCCGATACCCTTTCTTCTTTTTCGGTTTCGCCTCTTTGATTTTATTATGGCTATTAAATATTTGGTGGAATGCATAGCTTTTCCTTTAAATTGAGGTGAGTTCTTTGGGTTTATCTTCTTCGATTGTAGTTTTTTTTTTCTATGATTGGTTTATTCAAGAACTCCATATAGTTTGCCTTTTGATACTTCTAATTCCAAAAACTGACTAATTGTATTGTTTTCCTTAGTAGATCTCAGAGATTCTGTCTCTGGTCAAAGTACAATTTGAGATAATGTTGTCACTTTCTAAAATAATCAGAAAAGCAATTTTATCATCTTCTCCTCCTCGGCCAAGGTATTATCTCTTTATTTAAGTCAAATAACCTTATTTCTCATGAACTTTCTCCTATTGTTCTTGACTCCAGGGATCTGTTGACTACATTCCAGCAGTTATGGTTCAAGTAGTTATTTTTTCATGTAATATGATTTGGAATTCAACTTGTGTTTATTTTAATTGGAAATTTTATGATTGTAAAATTTATTAACTTAGAATTTTGTACTTCTTTGAAACTAAAAAAGAAAATTAATCATGCTATATAGTACTAAGAAGTCATTTGCACTCTATTTGCTTTCCATGTTATGATCTCGTTCTTGTATTATACTGTTTATATAGTTTCAAATACAAAAAATTTACTTTTTTATGCTATCTAAAAGAATTTGTAGTGAATCTTGATAAGTTTAAATGCTTTAGCTACAACACCATTTTGATTGCATTGTATTAATTCATTTACTCATAATTGTATGTTGTACAATGATAAATAATGGTTCTTGATTTGATTGAAGCAACTATTATCCATAGTTCAAACGAGTCAATTAAGTAGAGATGTTATATTGGATACTTATACAAGTAAACATTGGAAAATATCATTAAGCAGTTTCTACCTATAGATTGCAATTCGAATTCATATGAGGAATTTCTTCTGATTTTAGTTACCATTTTCTACAATTTCAATTTTAGAAAATATTATTTGCACCAATTTTTTATAATCAAGATAGTTTCAATTCAGATCTTTAACAATTATGCAAATTTGAACTTATTTATGAGATTATAAAGAAATGCCCCTAGCAAAAAACACCAAATTTGAATAGTTTCTACAAAATTTTGAAAAAAACCACTTAAGTTTCTTATCTATCTAGCATTTTTGGGCATTATTATCTTTGTAAGAAACATGTGATTAAGTCGTATTATGCCCACCAAATTATATAAATAGTTAGTCAAAAATAAAATTATTTTAGATTAGATTGGATGCAAAGTGATTGATGGATAAACTTGACTTGATAATTCAGGTTGAGCTTAAGTCGAGGGAGAAAACAGAAGCATTGCTTGAGGAATCTTTCACGAACATATATAGATTCGAGAGATGAAGGGTCCAATTGATACTTTAAAATGTTTTATCATCTTGAAAAAGTTTTAGAAGAGACCTTTGGATACTTTTCAATTGCACTTCAAACATTTTTACATTTTCAAACTATCCTTATCTTTGCAGTTGAAATTCAAACATAACCTTTGATCACAACGGATTCTTATATAGTATAACGATAAGGATGTCTCATTGCATATTATTTTTTTTGACTCATTATGTAACTTATGATTTTTCTATTAAAATCACATGATAAAATCATCATACTTCAATTCTTATACAATAATTATTAATTATCTTGAATCACAAGCACCAAATTCCCGCGCGTCGCGGGGCGGTCCCTCCCTAGTATACTAAATACATAGTAGTGCATTGTACTTTGTACAGTTCATACGGTAATTGACCCCATTCTGGCTTTATCAACTTTTTCCATCGGGAGTTTCCATTTTCTTCCCAGCTTCGAAAAGGCCAAAAAATTCTCCCTCAAAACGCACTCCGCTGATCCATCCGCTCCCAACCGCCAAAGAAACACACAGACACACACAGACACACACACACAGAGTCACACACTGAAAACACACTCCATCAGCCATGGAAATCGGAATAGTGGATCACGACATCCCTGACGACAGCCACGACTTCTACGACATCTACTTCTACTCCGACCGCATCAACACAATGGTCACCCACGACCCTTCCCAAGTCTCACGCTGGCTCTCCCACACCCAGAGAATCCACCGCCATCGTCTGAACAACCTCATCGTCGGCCTCGACGTTGAGTGGCGTCCCAGCTTCAGCAAGTACCACAGGAACCCAGTCGCCACTCTCCAGCTCTGCGTGGGCCGCCGTTGCCTCGTCTTCCAAATCCTCCGCTGTTCCCGCGAGTACAACGAGGACGAGTTCATTCCCGAGGATCTCCGAGATTTTCTCGCCAAGGAGGACTACACTTTCGTCGGAGTTGGGATCCAGAACGATGTTCAGAATCTGGAGGGGGATTATGGGCTGGAAGTTAGTGGGAGGATTGTGGACTTGCGTCGGTTGGCTGCTGGTGAGTATGATAGGAAGGAACTGAGAAATGCTGGGATGAAAGAGCTGGCTAGATTGGTGCTTGGGAGAGAAGTTCAGAAGCCCAGATGGGTGACTATGGGTAGGTGGGATAGCCGCTGGTTGAATCCTGATCAAGTCCAGTATGCCTGTGTGGATGCTTTTGTTTCCTTTGAGATTGGCAGGCGTTTGGATGCCGATGAATATGAGGATTAATCTAGGATCAACAGTGGGTAAATATACTCCCTAATAGTACTTGTTTATGGCCTATTGGGTTTTGAGATTAGTAGTTTGGATGTTTTTGGGTTATGGGGTTTTTTTGTGGTGCTTAGGGAGTTGAGGTGTTGATGAATGTTATGTTAGACTATGGGATGTGTTTAATATGAATATGAATATCAGTATTAGATGTTGATTATGGTAATATTTCATGTATTATGAGAGAGTTCAGAAATGTTTGCTTTGTGCTGCTTGAACAGTGTTTATGATTTTGGCAAAGTTAAAATGATACTTTATTGTTATGATCAGCAGATCATTTAATTTGTGATGGGTTCTAGTGATTTCATTTTCCAGTTAAGCATAATGAAGAAAATGGGATTTTAGAGTTCTTTTTTGCTGCCCTTAAAGGCAAAGTTGAAAGGAAAATTGATTTTAGGAGTATGAGTTGTTACGTTTAATTAAAGTGATAGATAAATGTTGCCGTTTTGATAAAAAAAAAAACAAAAAATAAAAAAATAAAAAAATTTAAAGTGATAGATAAAGCGGATAACTTTTGCAGTATATGGTTCCGGCTTGTGTTGAAGCAAATTGAGCTTGAAATTTTTGCATCACGTGTCTCATTAACCATATAGACTAAGGGCGGAAGGCCCGTGTACACGTGGACGTGGTCGTCCTCCGCGTGGCGAGAGGGCATTGGCTTTTTGATGACGTGGAACGACGTGATTGGTGCTAACTTTTTCCCCTTAGCCTTTCCTTCCGTTTGTTGATGTGGTGGCCCGGTTCCTGGTCAAACAGTCACGCGGTTGTTTTGTAAATCGTAATGTCTTGTCTCCTTCTCTTTGTTGGGCTGGGAGGTTTGTTGATATTACGGTTTTAGCCCTTAGGTCTGCAGCTATTTACATCCCGACCTTTTATTGTATTTTTGAGTTCCTTTGTTCTTTGAGGGGTGTGTTAGTAATGTAATGTTTTGTCACATCCAGTCTGCTTAGCCAGGAGTTCAGCCTCTGCAGTTCTGCTGAAACGAGCAACTCCTCCACCAAGTCTACCCATTTCAGTTCCAGACGTCCTCACTGGGAGATTGCTGGCGCGTTTGGTCGCCTTCACTTCATCTTCAATTCTTCTCTTCTATTCCCCTTCGTTTCTTGCTTCTTCCTCTGTTGTCAGAGAGCAGGTGAGCTGAGGAGAGTGGTTGTACCTTTGCGGAGCACCGATTGTGATTGGTGGCGAGTTTGGCTTCGTTGCACATAATTTTTTTTCCCCTCGCCTTTTCTTCCGTTTGTTTGGTGCTGTTTTGCTGGCGAGCTTTTCACTGGAGGTCAGCAAACTGCTCCACCAAATCCACCCACTCCAGACGTCCGTCTCTTTTTCGGGGTCAGCCTGATTGTACTCATCAAAGCGGTTGCTTCTCCGACCTCATTTCTTCCTAATTCATGTGTCAGTGGTTACTTTTTTTCGGTGCCTTTTTCTCCTCCTTTCTTGCCATTTGCCTTTCATGTGGTTGCCCGATTGTCGTACACTTTTGTATTCCCATCTACTTTCTCTGTCTCGGTCTCCCTCCAACTTCAAACGACACTCTTCCTCTCTCGCTCTCCCTCTCTCAAACGATGACTAGATCTATCATTTCACCAACATGTTTTTCTTTCTTTTTTTTTCTTTGTTAATCAACAAAAAGAAGAAAACAAAGAAGCCATTTTGATTTTTTTTTGTTTAATTTTTGCTTCTTTCTTTGTTTTCTTGAATTTGCAGTTACTCACAATCACATTTTGCTTCTCATAGATTGAGGACAATGGACTGAAAGTCGACGAGAAGGAGAAAAAGAATCAACTTTCCAGGTTGTGCTATTTTCTTTAATTTATTTTTCAGTCTTTTTCCCAATTTTATCTAGATAGGGCCTTCAAATTTTTGTAAGAAAAGTTTTTGATTTCTGATCTCTTGTTTAGTACTTTAGTTTTGCTACTATTAACGATCTCATTTCTACTATATATTGGATAGATAGGGATCTCGTTTTTCTTCTAATAAATTGAGGGAAAAATGGAAGAAAAGTCGACGGGAAGAAGAAAAAAATATTTAACTTTTCAAGGTTTGAATTTTTCTGTAGCTTATTTTCCAGCCATTTTTCTAATTTTACGCTATACTGGACCTTCAAGTTTCTCCTTCCTTCTTTTTTTTTTTTGCTTTTTTATTGAAGATTAAAGGTTTTAATTTCTTGTTTAGTTATTTAGTTTTGTTGCTGCTAATAGTCTTATCTTGTTTTTATGTCATATTTTGATTTCTATTTAGTAGATTGAGGAAAAACGCAAGGAAAATTCACAAGAAGAGATAGATTTAGCTTTTTAGATTGTGACCCTTTTTCCCCCCCAATAATCTTTGCAGATCACCTAAAATTCAGCTTTCAAGTTATATTCTATTCTTTGGTTTCCACAAAGTAGCTACAGGTATTATTTCTTAGTTTTGCCTTTTATCTTTACTACTGCCTTCTTAACACAGATGGTTATGCATATGAGTTATACGTGGTACTGGGAGATCCAGTTTGAACTGTGCTTGGAATAGATGTCTTTTGTCATTACTTTTCCATTGCAGTAGTGGTGACTCTGCTATTACGTATTTCGAATTATTTTTTTAAATTTCCGACCAAGTTGTGGATTTGGACTATTTTGTGATTATTGTGGTTGATTTTATAAGTGGCATTTTTCAGGGTAGCTGAGTTGAAGGCTGAAAGATTTAGGATTGCTGTTACAGCTGAAGCTCAGAGCATTTTTTATGCTCTGTCCAAAACGTAAGTTTTTATGTTTGTCATTTCTTTATTGTTGTTTCTTGATCTTTTATTACCGGTTTGACTTTCTCAATATGATTTTTCAATATATTTTATGAATTTTTTTCTTTCCTCTTGTATTGGTTGAAAATATTAGTTCTTTGCAGTCTTGACTTATTATTTCTATTTTGTGATAAACAAGTTCTGGTAATGCTAGCGTTGTTATGACATCCAATTGTTGGCAAAAAGCAGATTTTTGCATGAACTAGATGGTATGTTATTTTAAGAATTAACTATGGTTATACACTTTCTGGTGTCTATCGTCATAAAGAAATCTTTACTAATCAAAATAATTGTTTCCAGTAAAAGATCATAGATGTTGAGTAGATAGTATTGCTTCCCTTTAAAGGTACTATCAGGTTTGAGATTCTTAATTTCATAAAGTTCATTGGGCTATTCGAATAGCTTAGCCTTGAGCATCAGATGCATCAAACAACTCCATTTCAGAAGTAGTGTTAGATGTAGAATTGGAGAGCAAAATTGCTAAACAATCTTATTCTTGTGCGGAATCTCCTTTTTAATTCTTCAAGTGCCATTGTGCACTATATGAATGTTGTACGCAAAACAAATCCATCCATGTTGTCTAAATTCATGAGAAGACTTAACATATTTCTTCTTGCTGCCTTCTTGCCAACACCACTAAGGGAGACGTTAGAAGATAGTTAAGGCCTTTTTTAGTGAAGCTAAAAGAAAAGAGTCAAAAATATATACTAATATAATAGCTGTTACATGATTCTAGAAAATACAGCATTTAAACTAAGATCATGTGTACGAAATATTATCAGTTTATTTTGCCATGGGAGATTATTATATTGGGGAACATAGCAACCTTACTGACAAAACAAGGGAGAGTTGTTACCTATGAGAGTTCTGAGGTTGATTACGCATTGATTCCATTTTCACACGTGAGCTGGAGCTATGAATCACCAGCAGGAGAAGTTTGTTAGGTTGGTTGAGCCTTATCTCATTTACTTCTAGTTCTATGAATTTTCTTATTTCTCCAGGTAGCAGTTTTCGTACTGGTTGGTTTCTTCTTGGTTATGACTTCTCAAAGAGGTAAAGAATCAATAGGAGGCAGGAGAGCGTTAGAAGAAGTCGTCTGCTGCAGTCAGGCTATCTCGAGCTACTGTGTTCAGCATTATAACTTCATACTTTTTGGATGATCTTTTAAGCGTTCATCAACTGAACTTCCACAACTTAAACATTCAAGATGAAAACTAAACTTGTTTACATTTCATATTTACAATGCTTGTATAATTACAGCTTCTTTCCTGTACTACTAATTTTTCCCTCAAATTCCTGTATAATATAGCTCCATTTTATGATGCTAATTTTCATTCTCGCCAATATTACTAACTAAACATTAACTGGGCATATATACCACCGCGCAAAGCGCGGTGTTGCCACCTAGTATGCATATATTGAACTAAAGAAAGGTCGTGTCCAATTATCTATTTGACTATTTTGTCCAGAGATGAGTCTATATGAGGCTGTATAAATTGCCATGTGAGATGGACCAAGAGAATTTGATAATGAAGTGCATGATTGCTTTGAAAGAAAAGTTTGTCTCCTTATTTCTTTTTTCTTCCTGCAACGAATTCGTTTTTCACTTGTTGCCATAAGAATTGCTTCAAGATTATTGTCATCTTGTTTCGTCCAACAAGTAATATATCTGAAGGGGACATCTGTTATTGTGAATTGTCCTTCTGTGGGTTTTGCTTCCCAACACCTCCCGTCCCCCTCCCAAATCAGCCCTGCAGAAAACATTTGAATGCTGATTGTGAAACATAATATCACTGCAATATTTCGCATTAGCTACTGTTCTGTTGGGTAGCTACTGTTCTGTTGGGTTGCTACTTGGAATTACATAATGCTCTAAGCCTTGCTATGTTCGCTTATGTACAGCCCTCAGAGGATCACCATATGTAGTACTCCATCATGCAGGCATTAACTTACTGAATGTCATTTAGAAAACATATGTTAGTTCTCATTTGCCTTATCCTTTATCACTGAATTCACCAGAGATGTTGAGCTTTCGACTCTGAAAATTAGGGACTTGCTTTTTACCTATATATCCTAGGACTCCATTTTTTTGTCAACATACACAATGGCTGGGTCACCACTGTACGAATTTAATAGGATTGCAAATATGGGGTGGAATGTCATTTCATTGAAAAATTTTAACTCTCCATGGGAAAACGATGAGTGAATAATTGTTGCTGAACTGGGATGGTCTAATTGCTGACTCTGTGATAGGTTTTAGTGACTGGATAGAAAGAATTGTTTTTGTTACCTAAAGGTAGACAGGATGTAGATTCAATAGAGACTGATTGAACTATTGAATCGAAAATGGTTTTGAGTGAACCAACCGTTCATTACCAACTTTAATTAAGCCAAAAATATTAAATTTAGTCAATAAATCACATTATAATTTTTTAAAAAAATTATATGATCATTTTAGGAAACCATTCTCTAAATAATGATATTAGTTTGTGTTTTAAATATTGAAACTTTTATGATTCAAGGGTCCAAAACACTTATTTCACCGTCCCGCGATGAATTTGATTTGGAGTGTTTAATACCCAAAAATTTTTGTAAATCTCCTTTAGATTTAAACATTACAAAATTTTTTTCTTTTTTTTTTTCTTTTCTCTAGAGGATCAACAGTGGTGCTCCACTTACCCCCTTGATCACTTAAGTCCCCTTGATCACTTAAGTGACCTGTGGTTACATGTTAGGCATCTTACCCGACTAGGCTTAAACATTACCACTTACCGGTGCATAATTGTTTCCAATTAATTAAACAATAATAACTCTTGCCTTATTCTACTCATCTTTGTCTGTATTCCAGGATTGCATCTTTACTATTATCTAACATTTACAACCTATATAGAATATTTAATTTTTTAACTCTTTAATGCATATAATTTCTTTATCATTGCCTTCTATTCTTTTCATACCTATCTTGTAAATTATTATTCATATAATTTAGGAGCATTGGAAGTGTAAAAATTAAAAAGGTAAGAAATAGTGCTATCTACAATTCTTTCACCTTTTGTTTATAAAAATTAATTTTGTGTGTCAATTAAGTAATACTTCAAAGATTAGAATGATGATGAACTATTTAATTTTGATATCATAAACAAAGTTTCTACAATTATTTGCATATTTTTGATGTTTATAATAATGATGCGGATTAATAATGGTTGTCCAACTGTGGAACTAATGATCCTTTTTCTAATCAATTTTTTGAATCAATATCTGGATTGGCATTCAATATCTTGATTATAAAGCCCTCCATAATGTATGTTTTAGGAACAGCTTATGTTACTGATTACTTTTTATGGTGGTTTTCTGCTAACATTATTGTTATATTGTTATTGACAAATCTTTTCATTACTTTACCTCATAATTTGATTTGATTTTGTAGTCCAAGTAATCAAAGAACAAGGAGAGTTAAGAAAACTTTTCTAATATGTACGTCATTTTCCACAGTAGCAGGTTGACCTATAATGTTACAGTTTAAATTTTCCTGCCCCCATACTTTAGAGAAATCATGACTGCTAGTTAGACAAAAACTAATTCAAAAGGGAAAACAAGAAAATCAAGAAACTAAAGAATTCAAGACTTTCAAGAAAAAATTTGATCACTTAAAATACTATAACAAAAACAATAGAGAAAAGTTATAACATTTAAATTTGGGTAATAATAACAAGGCCTTTAAAATACAATCAATCTAATCAACTACCATAATGGACATTGCTTTCATGTACGTATGCAAACTCAATGACCAAATTAACTATGAAACCAATTCCTATACCACTTTTAACTATTAAACCTAAAACTATAATAATACCTAAATAATAAACTCAATCCTTAAACTAAACTCTTATGGATATCATCAGTAATGCCATCATGAGTAACAATCTCCAATGCAAACTCTATTATAGCGTCGACTTCGCGCAACTCCAATTTGTAATTCAAAATTTTTGTCTTCACTTGTATTAATGGAATAGGCTTGTAGTTTGCATACAATTTGGCAGCCAGTTCACTATTAACAAGAAAATTCATTTGTGCTGACTCATTCACCATTATAATCACCATATCCATGATAACCACCAACCACACAATTCTCAAAACCCAAGAAATCATACCTTTCCTTTTGCCAAAAATAATTTCCACCATATAAATTCTAATAGATTTATCCACTCCACAATTTAAAGAAATTTTTTTTTTGTCATCATCCAAATCAATGCCTTCAGTAACAAAATTTTTTGTCATCAATCACCCCAAATAATTGGTGCAAATCAAAGTTTTCATGCTCATTAAAATCTTTAGAAATTTCTCCATTGCCAATAAACAAAACCTCTTTAGAATTAACTTCCCATTCCAAGCCAGTTTTTGACTTGTGATTAGATTCATATGGAAATTCCTTTAAAATATAAAAAACATCAACCAAAAAAAGATGGATGACTTAGAAGTGAGAAAAAATCTTTTATAAAATTCTCCACCCATAGATATGCATATTCTTGAAAAAGTAATTTTTTCTTATTCTTCAGAATTTCGTTTGAAAACCATTATTGAATTCACCCTAACAATACTTTTTAAGACACTTCTGTATTAAATATCACTACCTACAATGATAGAAATAATTTCAGCATAGTCCCTGTTTTCAAATCTTTGTTCAGTTAGGGGCAATTTTTTTTTTATTTGTCAACCAATAAACGAGTATCTCAAAACTAACTCCATAGTGGTTCCATTTTCCGATTTTTGAGTACTCTACCACAAACTCTATAACTATCACTATGGCATAGGCATCCTAGACACTCTCGAATCAAATTCTTGAATCCATAGTTGGGATATGGCTTGTTAGCATAAAAAAATATACAGCAGAAGATAATATATTTTTGCAAATCAAGAAACAAGTAGTCAGAATATAGTTGATAACGAATGAATATAACAGGCTATAAGGCTTTTGTTTATCATAAACGACAGAATGCGGAAGGCAAAATATGTGTCCAAATATAACTAAACTTTAATAGATCAATCACTCTTAAGTGTTTTGTACACGTAGACCAACCGACCACAAAGCCTATAAATACTGCTATCTAATCAACTATCACAATGAACTCAACTTTTGCATACCTGTACAAATTCAACAATGAAATTAACTATGAAACCAATTCTTATGCCACTTATCACTTTAATCTAAAACTATCATTACACCTAAATAACAAAATCAAATACTAATTAGTTTTGTTTATTATTGTCAACTGTTTACTCTCTTTTATTTTTGCTGCACTTTATTTTTCGTGTTAAGAGTTAACTTGAATATTTACACCAAGTTTTGATATTATCTATGTTGCGCTTACTTTGATATTTGATTAAATTTTTTACTTTATTCCAAGCATTATATAATTTGGAATATATTTGGAGTTTGCTACTGTTTTGTCCTATTCTAATTTGATGAAGTTTTTCCAAGTCAGATTAAGTCTTAGATGTAGTCAAATATCACATATCAAACTATTTATCCTCCCTCTAGATTGGCCTGTTTAGGACAACATCATAAAGTTAGAAGCCCTTTTTGTTTCTTTCGAAACTTTCTCAAGTAAAAGAAAAAAAATCAATCCAAAAATATTCCTTTTAAACACCAATTCAGGTCAGTATATAGAATAGATTAACATATCAAGAGATCTCTATTTATCAGTTTTTAATCCTCATCCTTTCCCAAAATTTGAATCATCACAAAGAAAACCAGAATAAATGAAAATCATGTTGCGGAAGCTCTACCAAATTAAAGTATAATGAGTAAATTATTGTATCTAAAATTGCAAAATGGTAATTCCCAAGAAATATTTGGTGAGATACACTGGCCTGCTTAAGTACCAATTTTCTAGACAGAATTACCTATATATGCAATTAATTGCACAATAACTCACTACAAATATACCTACAAATATAGCTACTAAATAAACAATAAAATAGAACACCAGAATTTAACGAGGTTCGACTAATTTGCCTACGTCCTCGGACACTAACGACAACTTAATATTTCATTAGAAGAAATATTACAAACAGAGAGAAGGAAGCAAGTTATGATACTCTTGCTTGGTGTATTTCTATTAGGAAGCTTGAGAGTTCTTTTATAATTGTCAAGCAATCCTTCAACTTCTAAAATAACCGATGTGAGATGTAGAGTTTGTGCACAATTGTCAACAATTGTAGCTTTGCACAATTGACAATTGTAATTGTCAACAATTGTAACTTTGCACAATTGACAATTGTGGCTATTGAGCCAATAAGTCAGCAATTCTTCACCTTGGCGAAATCTCTACATCTTCAATGCTTCACTCTTCTCTCAACATTGGGTGGTGTCTTCAAATGCGCTGTCAAGCGCCAATCTTCAAGTTGTGCACAACATTTATCAATTCAAACAATGTTGGAATTTGATAGTTGTCATAACCTTCGTAAGCATATCAGCAGGATTCTCTTTGGTCTGAATCTTTTGAAATAGTATCGTATTATCTTCCAAAATCTTCCTCACAAAATGATACCGTACGTCGATATGTTTCGTTCTTGCATGATAAACTTGGTTCTTTGCGAAATGAATAACACTCTGACTATCACAATGAACTTTGATAGACTTTTGTCCGATTTCCAATTCATCAAGCAACACATGAAACCATATTGCTTCCTTAACAGCCTCCGTAACTGCCATATACTCCGCCTCTGTAGTAGACAAAACAACTGTTGACTGCAAGGTAGACCTCCAACTGACTGGTGCCTTAGCAAGTGTAAATACATACCCAGTCGTTAATCGACGTGTATCTTGATCACCTGCGTAGTCAGAATCACAATATCCAACTGCGCTTTGACCAATCTTTTCATCTCGCTCAAATACTAATCCAACATCTATGGTGTTCAAAATGTACCGTAAAATCCATTTCACAGTCTGCCAATGCTCCTTACCAGAATCATGCATGTACCTGCTCACAACTCCAACTGTCTGTGAAATGTCGGGCCTTGTACATACTATAGCATACATCAAGCTACCTACCGCATTTGCATATGGTACCTTTGCCATATATTCTCGTTTTGTCATTCTTTGGAGATAAAGATGCACTGAGCTTGAAATGAGGAGCAAGTGGAGTACTAACAGGTTTGGTCATTTCATTCATGTCAAACCTCTTTAATACTTTACTAAGATACTCTTTCTGATTCAAATAAAGCCTTTCAAATCTTCTATCTCTGCTTATCTCCATGTCGAGAATTTTCTTGGCTTCGCCGAGATTCTTCATTTCAAACTCTCGACTCAAATGAGATTTTAATTTTTCAATCTCACCTTGATCCTTGGAAGCTATCAACATATCATCAACATAAAGAAGAAGATATATGTAGGATTCATCTCGTAGCTTGCGCAAATATACACAGTCATCATATTTGCTTCTTGTGTACCTCTGCCCCATCATAAACTTGTCAAATCGCTTGTACCACTGCCTTGGAGGCTGTTTCAATCCATACAACGATTTGTTAAGTTTGCACACCATCTTTTCTTTACCAGTAACTTTGAATCCTTCTGGTTGAGTCATGTAGATTTCCTCTTTCAAGTCACCATGCAAAAATGCAGTTTTTACATCTAGTTGGACAAGTTCCAGATCCAATTGTGCTACCAAATCCAATAAAATTCTGATGGAAGAATGTTTCACGACTGGAGAAAACACTTCGTTGTAATCAATTTCCTCCTTCTGAGCGTAGCCTTTAGCCACCAATCTTGCTTTGTAGCGAACACCAGACTTATTAGGAAATCCTTTCTTCTTTGCACATACCCACTTGCACCCAATTGCCTTCTTTCGCTTTGACAGATTGACAAGTTGCCAAGTCTGATTCTTATAAAGGGACTGCATTTCTTCTTCCATG
>NC_040040.1:30305807-30374095 GCF_003713205.1 Coffea eugenioides | reverse complement strand
CGTTCGGAAGGGGATGAATGAACGAACGAAGGCACGAGGGTTTTACTTCTCAAAAAGGAAATTTTCAAATAATTGGAGGAATAAGGGGAAATGTCAGGGGAACGAACGAACGAACGAATAGCTCCATGTGAGCTCGTATTCTTTTAATGAATGTGTTACTATCGCTTTCCATTGTAAAAATTTCTTGAATTATTGATACTCCATGTTTAACGTATTGAATTGACTATCTGACTATGTGTTCAGAACCTCACTGAGCTTTTAGCTCACCCCTTTAGTTTTGTTTTCCTTAACAGGGGACGGCTAGCAGGATGAGAGCATAAACTAGCCTAGTCTAGTTCTTTTGTTATTCTTTGTAATGGTTCTCGCCCTAGTGCTTGGCACGGGCTGGACGTATGAAGGATTGAGAACCTTTGTATATTCGATCTTTATACTCCCTTTTGGGATGACAATGTATATAAGTTCCGCTTTAAATTTGGATAGCTGCCCTATTTATTCTTGTGATTTATTCCGATTTTAATTGAGGACTGTTGTGAACGACTGAGTTCCGGCGAGAGTTGGGCAGGCGACCTGCCGAACCCTGGGGTACGCCCTAGGGGGAGGTGGGGCCGTCACAGGTGGTATCAGAGCTTAGGCTTTAGATCTCTATAGTGTATCCTAGACCTGAAGTTTAGGATGCCGGACTGTGGGATTCGATTTGACTTGAAAGTTAAGCGATTGAGGGATAAAACCTATAGCTGCTTCGCGTGGTCTCTGCGCGGAGTGACCCTGGACTAAGTGGTGAATAAGTATGAGAGACTAAGTGAAGCTATGAATTGCGAATGTTATAGGTCTTAAATCTTTCATGGTATCTGAGGACCATAGATAGGTATGTCAGGTAGGAATTCCTATTGTAGATAGTTTACTCTTGGGACTCAAGCTCGAGATGTGAATTATCTTATTTCGGATTCGCGTGCCTGAGTACTCTAGAGTTGCGGCGCTGCTAAGGACTTGAGACTTGCATTTTGGGAACATGAACAGGCTTTGTCTGACTAGAATGAGCACAAGAGGTCAGGGACATCTAGTTTGGATAGTAAGTGACGTGAGAGACCGGACGGGCTGATACTGGGACGACTTCACCTTTTCCTTTTGATTTACCTGTATATTGTTACTACATGACTTTAGTATACCTGTGTGTACATGGTTATCTGTCCAACTTGATATGTATTTGTGTATTTGCTTATCCGTCTTCCTGATATGACGTGTTATGTGCGTATATATTTATTTGTGTATTTGGAATGCTAGAATTTGTTACTGTAGTCAATTTACTGTGTTTATTTACTAAATTACCTTTTGGGGAAAAAGAAAAGAAAAGAGAGAGGGAAAACGTATATATGGACGGGAGACGTAGTCGTGGACGTGGAGCTAGTCGTGGCCGTGGAGCTAGGCAAGCTCAAGAACCGAGAGAAGAAAGAGAAACAGTGGCCGAGCAAGACCGGGGACCGAGGGTTGAGGCTGGAGATCAAATGGCGACGGCGATGCAACAAATGACAAATATCCTGGCACGACTGGTAGATCAACAGGGTCAAATGCCAGTGAATCAACCCCGGAATCCTGAGATCGGAGAGGATAAGGCTCTTGAGAGGTTCCAAAAGTTTCTACCTCCGAAATTTCAAGGAGGGCCTGATCCGGATATAGCTGAGCAGTGGTTGGAGGCAATGATTAATATCTTCGCGGCTTTGAATTACACGGAGCAAAGACAAGTAAATTTTGCTGTATTTCAATTCGAAGGACCAGCCCGCGCGTGGTGGAATGTAATTAAGGCCAAGTGGGAAAGAGAACAGACGGTATGGACATGGGCGAACTTTGTAAGGGAATTTAACAAAAAGTATCTCCCACCTTTAGTCCAAGAAAGGAGAGAGGATGAATTTATTGGGTTGCGTCAGGGAACCCTAAGTGTGGCCGAATATGAGACCAAATTTACTAGACTGTCTAAATTCGCTTCCGAATTGGTGGTTACGGAGCGACGGAGAATAAGACGATTTATACAAGGACTAAATTTGAAAATCCAGGAGGTATTAGCGGCAGTTCAAGTTAATACGTTTACAGAGGCTCTTGAGAAGGCCCAAAGAATTGAAGATGTGAAAGCCCAAGTAGAAGCCTTTCAAACGCGGAAAAGAGATACATCCAGTAGTATACCTGAGGAATCCGGAGAAAAGATAATACTCTCCAAAGTGCAAAAAGTGAACCATTCACCTCGCCCACCTTGGACATTAAGAACATTAGATGAAAGGTCCATGAAAGGAAGTCAGATCGGATCAAAGGACATTTCTCGAGAAGATCCAACAGTAGCTCCTCGATTGGCCTGTGGATACTGTGGAAAGGCAAATCACATTGAAAATGATTGCTGGCGGAAAAGGGGAAAATGTTTGATTTGTGGGAGTAGCAATCATCAATTTAGCAATTGCCCGAAGAAACAGCCACGAGAGGGTAGTACTCAACAAGTGGAAGGAACAAAACTGAAACAAATTCATGAAAGAGGAAACCGAACAAAAGTATCAACACAAATTTATGCTGTAGATCAGCACCAAGTTCTGGGGTCCTCCGAGGCGACGGAAGGTATGAATTTCGAGGTCGAAATTCTTTTAAAGGGGAGAGAGTGTGAAGACTCGCAAATTTCTTATATTTTTCTCAAAAATGCCTTTTTATTTAGAAATTATTCATTTATTATAGCCTACTACCCAGTCATTCCACAATAAGTGCAAATGAACCTAGAAAGTAGGGTTTCACTTTTCGTTTTCAGTTGGAGCAAGTTAGGGTTTTCGCGATTTTTCGAAGGATGATTTTTCGGTACGGAGCAAGGATCAAATTTGGTTATTAAGAGTGACTTTTAGGTGAGAAATAATATGTGATTAGGAGCAATAATAAAAAGTTAGTGATTGGGAAGAAAAAACCCTAGTACGTGTGATTTAAGGAAAAACGATGCGAACCGACGTGTACCGCGCACTACCGATGGAACGCACCACTGGACCACCACTTTCTTACCACATGAGCTCATTGATATTTGAGCAAAATATCCCCTCATTTCCAGCTGCCTTTGACCGAAATTTGTGGCCAAAAATGCAAGGGAGAGAGAGAAAAATTTGCATGGCTTTGGTGGTGCCAAGTGTCACCACCTCATGGCTCCTTGATTAATTTTTTTTCTTGCCTTTTTATCCTTCATTTCAGCCATATTTCTTCTTCATTTTTTCTGGTCTTGGCCAAGAGAGAGAGAGAGAAAAACCCCAAGAGAGAGTTCACCATTTCTTCTTGAAATCTAGTCACCAAGTGAGGAAACAAAGAAAGTAAACCGATTAAAGTTATCTTTGAGTGTTGGTTTAGTGAGGTGTTGGTGAATTTTTGAAGGGGAAAGCTAGGGTTGCTCTTGGTAGACACTAAGCAAGGTAAAGCAAGGTAAGGATGATGATTTTCCAAATTCTTACTCTTAATCGTGTTTAAATTAGCTTAGCATCTCAAATTTGTGGTGAATAATGGTTGTTATCATGTCTTGGGTGTTGTTTTTCCTTGTGGATACATGAATTAGGGTTTGATGAATTGCTGCCAAACTTGATGTATGGTTAATATATGTTGTATCCAAGATTGTATAGGGGGCTTTGGTAGCAAGTGAAGCAAGAAATGAAGAAAGTTATCATTGAAACCAAAAATTCCAGATTTCTGGAAAAATTTCACCCTGTTCTGTCCGGTTCCAGTTCGTGTGGTTAGAGGCCGAACTAGGCTTGGCATAAAACATGAAAGTTGTATAGAATGGTATATTATAGTTTCCTACAAAATTTCAGCTCAATCAGAGCAACGTAGCCTGTGAAAAGACCAAAATACCCTCGCTGCCCTAGGTTGTATTCCAGTGTTCCGCGTAGACAGTTCAGTCTTTTTGGCTGTGTTTATTCACCATAATCCGTACGAATTTAGCCATTTTCCAAAACATGAAAGTTTTAGTACTCTGTTTTAGCTTTTCAACGCCACCAAGAACACCTTAACTGGACCTTGGTAGACTGAGATATGGCCATTTGAATGCAGTACGGTTAAATAGCCGATTAGTTGGAATTAGGTTATGTGAATTGGGAATTTGATTAGGTTACACTGGAAATTGGACTAAGTGATCTTCACGAACATTGGAGCCCTGTGTCTTAGCTTCGAAAGGGTATAAGTTGCACCTCAATCCAATAAGTGTAGCCTCGGATGTGCCCATTCCGCAAGAACCCGTCAAAACTGTCTTTTGTAAACTTCATTTCCGCACTCGATATTAGCTTAATTTTTGTTCTTGTATTGTTTTGAGCCTATGGAATGGCTATTGAAATGAAATTGTGTTATGGATAACCTTGGGGTTGATTGAGTAAAAGGATGAAGCCATAAATGGCTGGAAAATAGGAAAATACAAAGGGCATGCTGCCCAATTTTTCGCTCGAGGACTAAGTTTCTATTTGAACTGGTATACTTACGTTTGGTCTATGAAACCCTAGTTATTTTTGTCCACGGGTCCAAATGTCCCCGTTTCACTTTAAAGTCTTTTTGTACGTTCTACTCAATAATTGTCGAGTTTCTTTGATTGCACCTAATTGTTGTGCTAGATGATCTGTAATATTCTTTCTCGTTTAATTTAGGTTTTCTCGGTGACTGAGGATAATATCCGGAAGGATATTTTACCCGTTGTTTTGCGTACATAGGTGAGTGTTTCTTGTTTGTTATATTCTCCATGACTTCATGACTTGTTGTTGTTGTTTGATGATGTGTTAAGTGTTTTCAATGATTTCCAAAACGAATTTTCTAGGCGAGCGTGTACTTTATCGCGCTCGACCTAAATGAAATGTGAAATTTTCAATGATTTAACGATTGAAACATTAGTTGCGCATGATGTAAGCCTTTTGGCTGAATTGGGCCCTACCCTTCGTTACCGATCGACTCGAGCCAGAAGCGGACTCGATCGGGCGATATGGTAACTCTGGGTGAATTTGGTATACTTGAGTATTACCTTGTAGTCCGGCCACGTCCGGATGGGTGGAGTCCGGCCAACGTCCGGATGGGTGGAGTCCGGCCAACGTCCGGATGGGTGGAGTCCGGTCAACATGCGGAAGGGGATGAATGAACGAACGAAGGCACGAGGGTTTTACTTCTCAAAAAGGAAATTTTCAAATAATTGGAGGAATAAGGGGAAATGTCAGGGGAACGAACGAACGAACGAATAGCTCCATGTGAGCTCGTATCCTTTTAATGAATGTGTTACTATCGCTTTCCATTGTAAAAATTTCTTGAATTATTGATACTCCATGTTTAACGTATTGAATTGACTATCTGACTATGTGTTCGGAACCTCACTGAGTTTTTAGCTCACCCCTTTAGTTTTATTTTCCTTAACAGGGGACGGCTAGCGGGATAAGAGCATAGACTAGCCTAGTCTAGTTCTTTTGTTATTCTTTGTAATGGTTCTCGCCCTAGTGCTTGGCACGGGTTGGACGTATGAAGGATTGAGAACCTTTGTATATTCGATTTTTATACTCCCTTTTGGGATGACAATGTATATAAGTTCCACTTTAAGTTTGGATAGCTGCCCTATTTATTCTTGTGATTTATTCCGATTTTAATTGAGAACTGTAGTGAACGACTGAGTCCCGGCGAGAGTTGGGCAGGCGACCCGCCGAACCCTGGGGTACGCCCTAGGGGGAGGTGGGGCCGTCACAAGTTCACTGTTTCTAACAAAGATACAACTTACTACATAAAGTTTGCATAACACATAGTTCAATAAATATAACTATTTCAGGCAAAACCTCACTAATTGTTAACTTTGACTAGTACAACTGTTTCACCATCCCAAAATTCATTTGTTTTGGACAGTTTCTCACTTGATGTCCAAGTTGGCCAATTTAAAACATGCACCAATTTTCAAATAACATTATCCTGTATGAATTTTGTTACATGTTTCACACCTAGCAGTTACGTATCTCTTCTTGAAGTGTCCATTCTTTCTTGTTCTTCCTCTCTTTATCCTTCATAACAAATTCATTTTCATACATCTTTTTACATTTCCCTTTAGTATCGCGAGAGCTTCCTTCACCCCTTTTATCTTTATTATTAGAAATGTCTTGAGATACTATTCGACTAGACGAATGCACTAATTCAAACTTATTCCGCACCTCTTCCGGGATCCTTTCGTATTTCTTTTTCAGTTTTATGTTCTTGTGCAGTAGCTCAATTTTCTCCGAATATTCTTGTTTCCATCGCCCTTCCCAATGCTCAGCTAATCTCTTTTGAAATGCTACAATTGAAACTCTAACCATATAACTTTTAAGTTCATTCACTCCCTATCCAACCATGGAAGATTAAATTTAGATATTCTCAAATGAGATAGACGAGAAAGTAGAATATAGTAAGAGCAATATCTTAAAATACTATGCCACTTAATCCCTTTTTTTTAGAGTCTGAACACAAGGGGTATCCTTATCACTTATCAACATAACGAAACCCTAAAGCATATTTCGTACATCAAAAGTTTCACACCCTATCTCAAGTTTTTGCATATAGGTATAGAACCCAAATCCCTTTTTTGAAAATCTCCATACCTAATTCCAAAACTCTAAATTTTGGCATGATAATAATCAAAGCCAAATCCGTACTTTGACATCAATGGATAGGTATCAAGGAAGTATAGGCAAGGATAGTTCATCAATAACCAAAATATGGGTATCAAACATCACAAGAGGGGTAGAAATACCTATATAGTTGCAGTTAAACCGCCTCAAAATCAGGTAAATACTTATCAAGTTCTCACATTCATAAGAGAATAGAAACATGTCTTCAGTGCTAATTTTTCAATGTACACTACAATCTAGCCACCATTTATAGAAACCCTAACAGGACTATTACTAAATTAGTTCATGATAGCACTCCTAGATCCAATCCCCTCGATCAGTTCAATTCTAGGTCAAATGTTAGAATCTTTCACTATCAAAACTTACCTCAAGTTCAATCAGGATACAAACTCTTATTCTAGTGCTCTCCACTTTTTGGTACTCGGGTACAAGAATCTAAAATAAAATAATTCACAACTCGAACCGGTCGGTTCCAAGAGTAAATCACCTATATTAGGGATTCCTACCTGACGTACATATCTATCTTCCTCAAGTATCATGAAAAAGGGTTTACGCTTATAACAGTTATGATTCATAGTTTACGCCCAAGAAGAGCACTTAGTCCTTTACATTTATTTACATAATCGGGACCATAACACCACTTGGCTTCAATCTCACCCCGTGCAGAGACCACGCGAAGCAACTCTGATACCACCTGTGACAGCCCCATCTTCCCCTAGGGCGTACCCAAGAGTTTGGCGGACCGCCTGCCCAACTCTCGCCAGGGCTCAGTCACACATCATGAAATTTACGAATAATAATCTCAATAATACAAGCGGTATCAATTACAACTTTCAATATAGATACACTCATGGACCTCCAATGTCCACACAATCTATAATACAGTCAAAGAGTCAAACTTGCAAAAAAAAATTCAAACCAAACAAGCTGGCTAGACATCTTGGAAGTGCTCACATGAGCAGCTAACAAAACCTAGACAAAGTCTATGTTTTCTTCACTCCCATTCTCACATTCTTACTCCTGTAAGGAAAATAAATTTTATGGAATGAGCTAGAAATCTAGTGAGTTTCCAAGTAACCAAGCAGGTAAAATAATAGGCAAGATACCATACCCGGATATCAAAAAACAAGTCAAACTCAAATAGATCATGATCGAGTATATAGTAAGCAAGTAGCCAGATAGATCATGCAAAAGTGTACAACAAAGAACACATTCATTGCAAAGGATATAGATTGCTCTCAGGAGCAAGTTCCACCGCAGCTTGGTCAAGGTCCGTTGACTCTCCGTCAACCACGAAATTATAATGTCCGTAGATCACCACTTTACATCAATTTTCGTCCACCAAACATATCCCTTACCCGCCCCGAGAAGTAACCAAGGTTCGTCGATCTCCTTGACCAAACCCTTGTCGGCTCGATTCGACCAACTAGTCTTGGGTTGGACTTATAATCCCAGATATTTGGTAATTCAGCATCTGGCTTATAGCCCCAAATATTCAAGTATTCAAGATTGAAGTCGTAGGCTGTTATCCAACGCTCATGCAGTAAATGATTGGAGACGTTAGTTGTCACTTAACGCTCCGTATTCAGTAATATCAGAGTTTAAATAATGAATTCCAGTCAGGAATAAACAGATTAGGAACTTGTTCTTTACCCAAGATTGACCAGCTTACCCGACCGCTCTGAGACTGGTCTAAAGCAAGAGGTCCAATGAGGGTTTAGTTCAGCCGTTACTGACCTATATTCACGCATAAGCATGAGTAACCCTAATTTTTCCTTACCGATGTCTCGGAAGGCCTAGTTCAACCACTGCAAGAGAAATGCAACTGGTCTGCAATTCAACCGCTACAAGAGGAATGTAGCCGGTCTACTATTCAACCGCCATAAGAGAAAATGCAGCCGGTCTACAGTTCAACCGCTACAAGATGAATGCAGCCGGTCTGCAACCATACACATAAACATACAAGTCCGCATGCAGGATCAATTAATTCAAGTTCATGGAGGTCGAGGGCGAATAAGGGTACACTCGCCTCGCCATAATCAAGTCACAAGTAATGTCCAGCAATTCACATTCTCAAGCATTTCATGTATTTCAAATCAATATACAGGTCACATACAAATCAAATCACTTGTTCATGCATGAATGAGATATCAAGTGTTTAGTCGAGTCAGGTCAATTGAGTGTACATAAGAGCACACTCGTCCAAACAGGCTCAAGTCACAAATAAGCTCAGCATATCATGTTTCAAACATTTCAAGTATTTCAAATCCAAACAGTTGAAAATGAGGTGGGCGCGAAAACTTGATCAAACAAGAAAACTGGAGGAAAATTGCAAAAATTAGAAATTTCTTCAGCAAATTCGGCCAAATGTTGACCGAATTCAAGGCCGGATTGACAGGGAAGACGAAAAACAATGTGATTGCCTACTGCCTCGAATCCAGCCAGAAAGTGGCCCGATTCTGGCCACATTTCAATTATAACAAAAAGGCCAGTAATGTTTTAACAGAATATCAAAAGTTTAGTTGAGTTAGGTCAAGTGCGATAAAGTACACACTTGTCTATGAGACGATAATTCAAGTACATAGCAATTTCTAACAACAATGAACATGTAACACGCAGTTGGAACACTCACCAATCAATTGCAATCTTTCACTTTAACCCTAGTTTGTCCTCTTGAACTCTCTCGAGTCCTGTGGTCAAAATCAAAATACATGAAGAAATTAAGGTTTCCAAAACTTCATTTTCTTTCATTTAAACCTCAATTCCACTCATAAACCCAACTCAAAATAGTTTACCAACTCCAAATCTTAAAGTTAGAAATGAAAGTAAGAACAGTTTTAGGAAAACAGAATTTTCCAATTTTGCATGATACTATTTGAAAAATCATATCTGAAGCTTCTTAGGTCCAAAATTTATAAATCTTATACCTTCGAAAAATAGATTCAAAGGGTTACTGTGAGGACTTATGTTTTATTACTTAAAATAGTCATTTTATAATTATTTGCCCTAGTGATATTCAATTATTTAGTATTGCATGAATTACCCTTAAATTTCGTTTTATCGCGCGCACGTCCAAAGTTTCTCGAAAGTCACACTGTGTGATTTATTAGAGATTTGAGAAATTAGTATTAGACTTGTAAGTGTGAGTAATTACAGTGTTAGAAGAATTACCTTGGAGGTTTAGTATATAAGTGTACCAAACAAGAGAGAAAGTGGTAGTGTACGACACTATTAGAGACACTAGTGAGAGTTGACTTTTGGCAAGCTTTATAGCTACTTTTCCCTCCAATCTTCCAATACAAGCTAAACACTCAACTCACCCATCTTTCTCTCTCCTCACTCTCGGCCAAAAACAAGAAAGAAAAGGGAAGGAAGAAACTCCATTTCTTTTGCTTCAAGTTCACTTGCAAATCTTCATCCAACTTCATAGATTCTTGGGTTTTCATTCCATCTAGGAGAAAGGAGCAATCTTGTGGATTTTCTTGGAGAAACTTTGGTGGAAAAAAATCTGGTCTTCATCTAGGGTTTAGAGGGTAATCACATCATCTCTTTAATCTTTCCAATTATCTAAAGTTTAACAGTTAATCTTCATGGGTTTGAAACCCTAATCGCGTTGATAGACTAGCGGACTTGAGGAACCATTATCTCGCTTTAAATCATAGGCTAGCTGTCTTGATAAGGCCTCTAGGTAGCTGACTTGAGGTTTGATTGTTTGATTATGGTTGTTTATATGATGAATGAGATGATTATGGTTAAAAAGTGGAGAGAAATCAAAGGAAAATTGCGAAAAGAAGCTGGTCGAAACTCTGGTCATGTTGTTCTGTTTTAGTTTCAAAATTTTGATACTTGGTTGATTGTTAAATTGATGGATATATGTTGTATATTGTGTGTACAAAGTGCCTTTCAAAAATCGTATCTAATGGTTGCACAAAACTTGAGTTTTGGGAAAAGTTTCAAATCTGGAAAACGCCTAGCAGGGTACCCGGACAGTGGTTCTTTGTCTGAACATAACTTTCTGTGCAAAAGTCAAAATTGAGTCATTAGTGGCATTCAAAACTAGACATTCAGAGCTTTCCAACGGTATAAAAATCCCCTACTAGTTCGTTTTGAGTGATCCGTAGCGAGTCGGCAAAGTGGACTGTCCTGCTTTGCCTATGTGTCCGAATGAAACTGGGAAGCTGCATCTTGTGGCTCGATTTTGTCCCACTTGTGAAAAAATTTTCAGAATGATACCTTCTGATGAATTATAGAATTTTGAACCTAATTTCCAACGCCATAAACCATTCTTAATTTGGACTTGTATAGAGTTAGATATGGTTTGATTTCGGAACTGCGACAAAGCTGGAAACTGGAAAATTTTCTCTTCCTTGTTGATCGAATGGCCAAGTCTGTTTTGGGATGTTATATTTTGAAAATTTTAGTGTCAATTACCCATCAATTGCTCATTAAATGTTTTTGGAATCTTGGTTTAAAAAATGGAGCGAATTGGGGCCGATTTCGTCAGACAAAATTTTTGAAAAGAGAAAGAGAGATAAGGGGGCAGATTAGTTTTGAACATTTCACAAACTTGGGTCGTTTTGTTAATTGCCTTCTCGTTCAAGTTTTTGCTTAAATTTTGATAGAGAGGTAGTCCACATATGGAAGTTTAAGTGTACCAAATTTGGTGTAAATTCAATACCATTTCTATGCCCAAAGAATGCCTCAAACATTGCTCTTCAAATCTGAAAATTCTCTAGTCAGGTTGTGAAAATCCACCGACTTCAAACTGTTATATCTTGTTGCTCAAAACTCCCAATTTAGTTTTGCTTGTTGTGTTTGAAATTTTATTTGGGACCCTTATTGTGTTATAAATTTCAGAGATTGATTCACTTCCTGTGAATTTTACCGAATTTTCAAACATCACTGAAAACCAAGACTGGTTCTGTCTTGTCTTCATAAATCCGCAAGTTTAAGCTGAAATTTGAATACTTTTTGGCTGGAATCTTGAAAAAGTGTCTTCGGGGAACTTGTAGTACTTTGGATCTAGTTTCCAACGGTATAAAGTTTTCTATTTTTGGACATACCAAACTCAAGATCTAATTTTACCAAGTTTGTCGCGCAAAACTGAAATTCTTGATTTCCTAGGAAACGAGTTTTTAGAAACTTTTCATTTCCTTTTGATATTGATAGTTCGTTTTAAATCCGATTCCATGGAGGATACAAGTTCTCTCTTGTGACTTTAAATCCTCACTTTTGAACCTTAAATTTCAATAGAGTGAAGCTCTTTTAAGACATTGTCTTAATTTTAAGCAAGTGTACATTCTTCCTTGATTGATAAGGGGTTGTGAGTATATGAGAGTGATTGTTGGTCATTTTTCTTCAGGTTCTCAAGAGGATCTTGAGGAGAATCTCGGAGCGGATCACTAAGGACTTTCTTTACTCGCTTATTTTGAATTGGTGAGTGTCAAGTGCATGAAGTGTTGCTAAATGCTTAAATTGTTCCTCATTGATTGAGTATTTTGGAATTTGTCGAGACGAGTGTGTA
Source organism: Coffea eugenioides (assembly GCF_003713205.1). Lineage (NCBI taxonomy): Eukaryota > Viridiplantae > Streptophyta > Magnoliopsida > Gentianales > Rubiaceae > Coffea > Coffea eugenioides. The sequence continues at coordinate 30,361,954 of NC_040040.1, read as the reverse complement.
CTTTATCGCACTCGTTCTCTTTTATGTAAATTATAAGTGAATTGTGTGAAATGAAATTGCTAAGTGAATTAAATGAAGTGTTACAACAGTGAGTTATACTTATGTTGGATCAATGTCGATTGGAGTGAATCTCATCGACTTCTACTTATAATAGTGGGGGACGCCCAACCTCATTGGCCGACCTTGCAACTCGAGCTGGTATAGGCTTGGTCGTGAAGTTTGGTGAGCCATGAGAAAATCGTAAGCTTGATCTCTTTGAGAGATCTCGCTTGGCATACTCGAGTAGTATAGCCTTATATAAAAGAAGTGCGGGCACGGAACAGGGGGTGTAATGGTGAACGGGAGTGTGAAGTTAGTGGAGTTCTACGAACTTAATACCTACTCGGTTGACAGAGTGTCATCACGTGGAGGTATTGGATCGAGTCTCGGCAAAGCAAGTGAAAATTAGCTCTTGAGAGCTCCTGTATCTTTATTGAGTGTGCTTTATTGCTTATTGTGAATTACTTGAACTTTATTGCTTTAATTCTTGTATAAGTGTTATTGTTACTTGAACTATGTATTTACATATTTTTCTTGGTCTCACTGAATGTTTGCTCATCCCATTAGTTTGTTTTCCTTAACATGATCAGAAAGGAAAGAATTTTGAAGAAGCCGACTTGATTACTTTTAATTAGAATCTTGGAATGTAATTGATTAGTCGATTTCTAGTGGTTGTATTTTGGGGAAAGTTAATGTACTTTTGGTGACTTATGATGTAAGATTTGAATGTTCCATTAAGGAAGCTACTTTTCTTCATTTCGACTTTTATTATTTGATTGTTATCCTTTAAGTTTGAATTAGTCTTGTATCGAGTCCTGGCGAGAATTAAGCAGGCGTTCTGCGGATACCCTTGGGTTCGCCCTAGGGAGAAGTGGGGGCGTCACAGTTACAATTTCCCAGAAGACACATTTGTAAGATTCTGTCCACAAGTCAGTCAAATTCCAACCTCAAGTTGCTGCTTCATCCAATAGAAAGACAGAACAGGTATGGAAATTCAGTCAAATTTGAAAAATCACAGATATTCATAGGAACCGAAAAAAATTATGAAATTTTCACGGTTGAAAGTATCCTGAATCTAGTTTCAAACGCAATAAACAGAACCAAATTCTGAATTTTTTACACTAAGATATAACAGATTTTCCAAAACTGCTCAAGGTTCCCTGCGAAAAATTTCAGCAACACCTCCCCTTGTTTTCTTTACTTTTCCATCCAAATTCAACACCAAATTTCAGCTCAATTCAACCTCCATTACAACCACAAGTCATAAGCTATCAATGCACTTGTTTTAGGCCACTAAATCATCCAAATATAGCAAGTTTATAACTCAAGAACTACCATAATAAAGCTGGAAAATGGAAACCTTAGGCTGAAATTCATAATCACAAGGTGGAAATTTCTATTATAAAACCAAAGAAGCATATAAAAGCTGGAAAAATCACATGGCAAGGGTAATAGACCATGGCCAAATTTAAACCATCATATCAAGGTTGAAAATTTTAACCAAAAGCTGAAATTTGCCAACCACAACTTAAACCATGAAATGTTCCGTCTAAACTACCAAAATCCAATTCTAAAGCCACTAGTATGCAAAGATTAAAAGTAAAAGAAGTTTCTTATCGTAAATACCTTGAAATCCCAAGAAAAATGGAAATCAAGTGCTTCTGCCTCCAAAATCCCTCCACCAAAGTTCTTAATCCTTCCTAAAGGTCAACTTTTATGGAGTAGATTGCAAGTTTATGGTAAAAACTCAAGGATTCAAGCTTGAAATGGAAGTTGAAGTTGAAGCTTATTTCCTCTCTTTTTCTCTCATGGAAGTTCAGCCAAAGCTAGAGGAAAAATGGAAGAATTTTGGTCAAAATTTGGTTTTAGTAAAGAAGAAAGTCTTTGGTCAAAGTCAAAAATCCAAGAATTTTGTGACAAGTGTTTAGCCAAGGTTAATCCTAATCTTGTTGTCTTCCAATCACTAAAACATCTAGCCAACCTCTAATTATCCCTTAGCACCTTATAAAATTATATCTCTTTGCACAAAACTCCTCATATTCCTCAAAAATTTATCACACTTACCGCATTAGCGGGTCCCACTTTCATAATGCACTTCAAACATAACATGTACTAACTTATACAAAGAAAATGATTTTAAAACTTGATTTACTTATCAAAATATCAAGGAAATTAAGGCAATAATTTAAATTAAAGAAAATACATTCAAAGAAATAAAATAAAATACAAAATAATTTTCAGGGTCCTCACAGAATTAGTCTAACGTTTTAAAGTTACCAAGTGCGGATCAACCTGAGGTTTTTTGGGTGTCACCATGCCGACACGGGGTCTGACATCAAACATTTGGGGCTAAGCCTGTATATTTATGTATAAAACATCAGCCTTGTGTTTTAATAATGCATTCGGTTTTCATTTCAGTGCTGGAATTAAAGTTACAATCATCAAACCTTGGCATTCATTCGGGGTCTCAGTTACATGTGTTGAATGTTTGCAGCTTGTCCTACATGGGTCGCACGTATCTAAAAAATGAGGTATTAACATTTGTCGGCCTAGTCAAACTTATCTTAGGCATAATCCCTTCTTATATAAAGTCATCCTACCTGTACAACAGGTACTACTGTTTTGATGTCCTGCATCGTTCACATTTAAAGGTTGGTGTACTAACAACCTGTTAGCTTCATCCTCATACATCCGTTGTTTGCTTCTCTTGTAGGCCTCTTAGCGCTTTTGTCGCTGTAGCTCTTTTTCTTCTTCAGTCAACGATGCATATTTGGCCCTTGCTTTTTCATTTCGCCGACGCTTTTGCTCTTCCAATTTGTTATCTTTACTTAGTGTTGTCATTTTAGACTACGATAACTACACATCCTAAGAGTTTTCCTGGGGGTGAAACATCTTTTATAATAAAGGTCTTAATAATAACACTAGAAATGACCTAAATCATATATTATTCAGGAATTTGTTATCCTAGATAACAATCAAGGCACAAAGTCACACAGATAAACAAGGATCCAGAATGTTAAAGCATGTCAATCAATAGATATGTATCAAGTTTAATAGTAAATCAGAGGTGCATATTAAAATCATTGAGTGCACACACATTGCTAAGGGCACGAGGTTTTCTCCTCGTTGTTTTGCCTATTTGTGATTCATTTTCTGATTCAACTGTTTAAATCTGGTAAAAAGGATAATATTCGAGAAGCTGAGTATATGCTGCTCGGTGGAAATTCAGTTGTTGGGAACTTTAGCATCTTGTGTTGTATTCGGGGCGTTTTACAGTGTAATGTTATCTTTAATCACCTTACATTCAGTAGATTGCGGATTATTTCATTATCTTATATCTGTTAGCATTGTGATTTGTTTTTTGACTTAATTGTTTAAACCTAGTAAAAAGGTTCATATTACTTAAAGCGGTGGCCAAGAAAAGCCAACCTTGAGGCCAATATAAAGGCTTCAAATCTGCATTCAAACCCTAAGGTAAGAATTGAGATTTCTGAGTTAATTAGCTAATTTATCAAGTGTTATCTACATATAGTCTTCAAAATGTGTGAATAATTGTTTAATCACCTTACATTTAGTAGATTGCAGATTATTTCATTAACTTTATATCTGTTAGCGTTGTGATTTGTTTCTTGACTTAATTGTTTAAACCTGGTAAAAAGGTTCATATTACTTAAAGCAGTGGCCAAGAAAGCCAACCTTGAGGCCAATATAAAGGCTTCAATTCTGCATTCAAACCTAAGGAAACATTTGAGATTTCTGAGTTAATTAGCTAATTTATGAAGTGTTATCTACATATAGTCTTTATAATGTGTGAATAACTATATTTTGTCTTTTATCTTTGCTCCACATCTTTGCGATTCATGTTCTGATTCGAGTGTATAAATATGGTAAAGAGGATAATATTAGTGAAGATGAGTTTTTGGTGCTCGATGGCAATTCAGTTGTTGAGAACTTTAGCATTTTAGGATGTCTTTTTTGAGTTTTATATCTCAGTGTTATCTTTAATCATCCTGCATTTGAAAGATTGCAGGTAATTTCATTAAATGTTATATCTGGTACATTTGTGATTCATTTCCTGATTGCATTCTATAAACCTAGTAACAAGGATAATACTACTGAAGCAGAGGCCAAGAAAAGAGATCCGTGAGGCCAAGATATAAGGACATAGCAATGGAAGCCAAGGCAGTAACAGTGGCTGCAAATGATTGGATATCAACAAGAGGGGTATCAGGGCAGTAAGGCAAAGTTATTAACAGTAGATTTGACAAACTTGCATTTCACAGATTAGTGCATACAAGTCCAATATCGCTTTTTCTCATTATAGATTAAATTCGTGCAGATATTTGCATGTGCAGCAGAAGTTCCGATACTTGATGGCAGTTAAGTTGTAGTTAATTTTATAGCAATTTCAGAATTGTTATACAGCATAAGGATTTGTTCTTATACAATATATAAATAAGGCACTCATTTAGTAGTGAATCAAGTAAAGACTACACACTCAGAGCAGCAATAATAGGGGTGGGCAAAAAATCCGACCCAATCCGAAACCCGACGAACCCGATCCGATCCGAAAAATAGGATATCCAATCCGATTTTTTTTAGCGGGGCAGATGCGGATCGAGTACCTGTAAAAATAGATACGGATACGGATCAGTAAAATAAAAACCCGCAGGTACCCGACCCGCAGGGTATATTATATATATATATATATATATATTAAAAAAATAAGTGGTCATCATATAATTTTTATAATTTTTAATCCTAAGTATAAGTAAAGTGGTTCACAACCTCATATTCTAATTTCATATGATCCGCCTCTCCTCATCTTGTCTTAAAAAAACGAATATTCTTGGTGAAACCTGAACTAAAATGAACAAAACAAAGAAAAATTAGTGAAACTCTATCATAAAAATTGTTCATCGTTTTCATCATTTTTCATTTTTATTCTACTTCCATTGATCTTTCTTGCAAATTTTTCATCAATTCAATCAAAAATTTGTGTTTGGAGCTCCAATTTTCTATTAGCTAGACAATTAAAACATTTGTGTCTTTCATTTATTTATTTGTTTTATTGCAATTGTGTCTCTTAAATTTGTCTCCTTTATTTTAGTGCAAGAAATTTATTTGTCTTTTTCATTACCTTTAATGCAATAAGGTCTATTCCAAAGATGTAAGAAAGTTGGTGAAAATTTTTCAAGATTATTTTGATTATACTTCAAAAATTATTAGCTCTGTTCAATTCTTTTCTGGACTTGATTCCATAATCGACTCATTTTGGATGCAGTCTTGTACCATAACATCCTTAAGGAAGTTGGAAAAGTTGCCAAATACTTATTATTCTTGTGTTTGTTATGTTATAAAAGGATGAAATGCGTGAGAATGGTGATGTACTCAAAATTATCATAAAATTTCATTTTATCTATTAGATATTATAATTCTAATATGTACTAAATTTATGAGATCGGTTTGATTATTGGATGAAATGTGTGAGAATGATGACGTATGGATTTTGATTATAATATCTCTACCAATGTTAATTAGAAAGCATTTTTTTTATTGAAAAATATGTTGATATTAAGTGAAAAATATTTTTTATTGGAATTTTTTTTTAGGGGCGGGTACCCTATGACCCGCCCCTTTTTTTCGGGTACTCGAATAGTGGGTATTCAAAAATATTAGGAGCGGGTTAGAGTCGCAAAATGGCTGATCCGATATTTTAGGGTCGGGTCAGCCAAAACTTATTAGGGGTGGGTACCCGACCCGTGCCCACCCCTAAGCAATAAACGATATAATCAATCAATTCACAAAGCTTGCCAATCAAACTCTGTCAAAATGAAGTTCGGGCATAATGCAGAAAGGCAGAGCACAACATAAAGCTAACCTTATTCCAGAATCCCCACCGAGAGCTCCTTCTTGATGTTGCTCCAAACCTATAAAATTATAAGGAAACCAATCAAATTTCAGAGGGCAGCCGAATTGGTACGGAAAATGCGATCTTGCAGCCGAAACACATGATAAGAGTCTATAATTGCAGGAATTAAGAACACATTGCCAAAATTAAGAGAAGAACTGGAAAAATTGGGGGGACAAATCTCACCTCAAGTTGAACCACCAGAAGTAGCTGCAACTGAAGAACATTCTGAGATGCTTAGCATAAAGCTAGGAAGAAATATCCCAATCCCAGAATGTGAAAGGGGTGAAATTGATGATCGACGGTTTAGGCATTAACATACCAACGTTGTGGCTATTGAATTGGGGTGCAATTAATGACGAGCAAATGGGTAATTTCAGAGCTAAGCTTGGATGAAAGGCAAAGCTTTGTAGACAAAGGCAAAAAAAAAAAAGAAAACTGAAGCATTGAAACTGAAAGGAGATAAATTGACCCACGTTTATAGCTGTTAAATTCAGATATAAATGAGCGAGAAATAGGTTCCGACCAAAGCCTTAGCATTCATGAGAGTGCAGCAACCAGTCAAACGTTTCAGACAAAGCTACATTCCTTAACGGTTATCTGCGGCTCAAAAGGCAAACTTTTTGTTAGCTAAGGGATATTCCAATAATTACACTAACACACGAGCATATAAGGGTTGTACAAAATGCAAAAAATGGGTGCACACTAATTGCACATTCCACCAATACCCAGATGTTTCATCAATGAGAACTTTAAATGTAGTAAAATGAGGTTATGTCAATAAATATACCCAAACACATGCTTCCTTAACTTGTACCTAAAGCGTTTAAAATAGTACAAAACATTTCACAACCTCACAAAGCCCCCACCCATGCGGTTGAAATTTAAGCCACTTTTTCATCAAACTCAATCTTATATAGTATAAGGATTTTGTTAATTTTGGTAAGTAATTGAATGCAATGTAGGTGAAGATTAAATTTTTAAATTTATCATTTTCTTTGAAGGTAAGTCTTAAATGAATGCCTATTTAGATGGTACACTAAGAAAGTAGATGTTATGCAAGATAAGCATTAGCCATCTTTAATATAATGAGCACTATCTTTAATATCTTGCCAGTTTTGAAGCCATCCAGTAGTATGTCCCCTCCATTATACTGGAAAGTCCTATATAAACTATAGGTCTTGCTTCTTGAGAACCAAGTTGACTTCAAAACCTTTATGCTAATATATATTTTAATGGAGTCAAAAATTCCCCATGAGAATGTACCTCATGAGAATGCCAATGCTCATCAGATTTGCATCCAAAATCAGTTCAAATGTCTAAAAACTGGGCTGATGAACCCCAAGAGGCTATCCTAGTAGGCAAATCCAGTCAGTAGTATCGTGAAGTGAAACTAGAGAAGCACGGAATCAAAGAGGAATTGCAAAAATTCAGCTGCAAATTCTGTGATAGAAAATTCTCCAACAAACAAGTATTAGGAGGTCATCAAAATGCCCACAAACTAGAGAGATCCAAAGAGAAAAATGCTCGTAACGCTATGTTTGGTGAAGAATACTTAAACCATCAATATCTCAATTTTGCAATTGATCTTAATAGTCGACCAATTAATAACCCCTGTTATGCAACTTTAAATACTTTTGAAGGACCTTGCCATCCAAATCAAGGATTGGCTGGACCTACAAATGCATTTTATCTATCTACTACACCCAAATACCAGAGCGCCTGCTTGGAATCCAAATATCAGAGAAATAATTTGCTTTTTGAAGGTATTCTCGAACACAACGGCCTCTCTTCTTTGGGCTTTCAAAAGTTCAAGGGACTTTTATCACAAGAACAAATTATAACAAAGCTATGAGGATCTAAACAACACGCAGCTATAAGGATTTCTCGGCCTTCCCTGATGAATGTTTAAAACTTAGGTAGCCATAAGAGGTAACAAACTAGACTTTTATTTTTATAAAACTTAGATAATCCTTCCAAATGGATGGTCTCATCTATTTATACAACAAACTTGGCCTTTGAGTACAAACGGCCTTTCAAAACAGTACATTGGCCTTTCAGAGGAAATGGCCTTTCGGAAAAGCAAACAACAAAACAAATTTTATTAGGGGGACCTATCAATATCAGCATCAGCCCACATCCAATCACGGTCTTCATCAGGGGTCTCTGATGGTGTAGTGTCAGGGTCGGTAATGTTGTACAGTTCAATGTTGTCTTGATGAGATCTTCTGTTTCTCCTTTTATTTTCCTTTCTTTGATAATCTGGACGATTCTTGAAAATATAAGATGTAGCAGAAGTTGAGGGACCACTTGTTGTGGGTTCACTTTCATTTGGATCCTGTGCATCTTGCATTATTGTATCATTCATTTTGTCTTGGTATTCCTTTTTGGCCCGCTTAACTCTAGTCCAGTGAGGATGACTAGAATGATAATTCCATGATCCATATTCTCCTGGCCAAATTTCAGGTGGAATACATCTGTTTTCTTGAAAAAAATATCTCTGTGCTTCCTGATACTCTTCATCAAGGTCTAAAATAGTATGGTTCATTTCCTTATAGAGAACTGCACTTGGAAGGGATTGAAAGTTGTTGTTTATTAAATGACAAGGTCTATAAAACTGGAAAATAGTATATTTAGAATTGGTTGAGAATAATCCAGACCAAAAAGTTAATGATCGAAACCATTGTAAGAAAATCTGGAGGTTTGGATTTAAAGGTTGGTTAAAGAAAGGGGTTTGAAATTCCATTAAAATATGATATTGGTGGCAAAGACACCAAAAATACCATAGAAGTGGTTTTGGAAAATCATGAGGATTGGCTTTGAATATTTGACAGTATGGATACTCAGGATTTGTTCCAAAGGGATTGAGAATTGATCCACCATATGAACTAAAAATCTCTAATTCATATTGGTTTCGGATTCTTTCAATATCTTCCTTTTCCCATGGATAAGGAATTTCATTTATATCCGGAGGTTCTGAAGTAACAGGGGTAAACATGAGACAGGTAAACTCTTTGGGATGTTTAACAACTGGCTCTTTTCGTGAAAAAAAATCAGCAACAATATTTTTCTTTCCTTTGATATGTTTAACTTCAAAGGAATATTGTGAAAACCATGCTGACCATCTCAAGAGTTATGGGTTTGGGATTGTTTTTTGTTGGAATTGCAGCATCTTAGGAAATGATCCTATATCCATTTCAACCAAGAAATGATGAGATATCAGAAAGAAAGAAAATTTCTTCATACCATTTTTTACTGCAAGAATTTCCTTGAAAGTGGAATGATAGTGTTGTTCTGAATTTTTAAACTTTCCACTTGCAAATCCACAACAATGTCTGGTTTCCTGTTCATCTTCCTCCAGAAGAATTGCCCCCCAATATCTGTCACTGGCATCAGTTTGAAGAATCTTCTTCCCTTGAGATGGGATATAAAGTGTCTGAAGCTGTTGAAGTTTTTCTTTCAAATTTTGGATTGCTCGGGTTTGAGAATATCCCCAAGGAGGGGGTATCTTTTTTAGCATTTTAGTCAGAGGACTAATATGCTTGGCTACTTTGGGAATGAATTCCCGCACACAGTTGACAATACCAAGGAATTGCTGAACCTGAGTTTTTGAAAGATTTTCTTCAGGAAAATCCTTCACAGAGTGTCCAACATGTTGTTTAGGTGTACATGTTCCATTAGCAATTTTCATGCCAAGGAATGAAATTTCTTGCTTTGCCAAAAACATTTTCTTTTCAGAAAGCATAATTCCATATTGCTTAACAACGTTATGGAAATCTTTAAGCAATCTGAGATGTTCTTCAAAAGTATTGCTGAAAAGAAGTATGTCATCAATATAAACTAAAGCAAAATGTAAGATAGGCTGAAAAATCTTTATCATGACTTTTTGGAAAAGAGAAGGTGCCGTTTTAAGACCAAAAGGCATGACCTTCCATTGAAAATGATGATTTGGGATACAAAACCCAGTTTTGTGCCTATCTTCAGGATGAATTCCCAACTGCCAAAATCCAGATTTCAAATCAAATTTAGAAAACCATTTTGCTTTGGATATCTGGATAAAGAGTGTAAATCTGTTAGGAATTGAAAATTTATCATCAAGTAGGAAAATATTGAGAGGTTGATAATTAATGACCAATCTCATTTTCCCTCTTACTTGCTCAGATCTCTTATTCACATAAAATGCTTGACATGCCCATTGAGAATGAGAAATCTCAATAAGACCAAACTTCAGGAGTTCTTGACATTCCTGTTCTGCAAGTTTGGTATCATCAGGATTCATTCCTGAATGACTAGCCTTTGTAGGATTTATATCCTCATTCTTTTTGAAAAGAAGTCGGATATAAAAATCAGGGTTTTTCCACAAGGGATGATCACACTTTTGTAAAAACTCTTGATGATTTGATGAGCATGATTCTTGAATAATCTGAGTATGAATTTGTTGGAGTTGATCCTTTTGTAGAAAAATTTCTTCTCCTTGAATCAGGTATAATTTAGGGATATCAATATAGGGTTTGAAAAACTTTTTTGATTTTATCCCTCGACCTGTAACAAGATATTTGTTATGCTTATAAAGATCAAATCCAAGTAAAAGATCTTTACCAGTAAAATTTGCTCCCAAAAATTTTGAAGTAATAATACAATCCGGGAGTAGTTTTAGGGTAATGGGATTTTTTGTAATAAATTTTGTTTCAAAAATTTTCCCATCTGCTCCCCAAAACTTATTGATCTGTGAAATCCAATATGAGTCTGGTAAAATATCTTTCCTCATAATGGATGTGTGTGCCCCTGTATCAAAAAATGCAATTAGAGGAATAGGCTTAGAATATTTATCCAGTAAGATATGGATAAGAGTTTGTGGATAAACTTCCTTCTTATCTTCCTCTTTGTTTGCCAAAGCAGTAACAGGGCTTATGGTAAAAATATCTTCTGGAACCTGTAAAGCCAAAAGAGTAGAGTCAGTTGGTTCCTCTTGTTCAGAAAATTCAGATTCTAAATCAGATAATTGGAAATGAAGTTCATTTTGAATTTCTGAAATTAATTTTACTCCCTTTTGGTTTTGTGGACAATTCTTGGCATAGTGTCCTGGCTTTCCACAAATGAAACATTTGTTTCCTTTGGTTCCTCTGAACCTTTTAGACTTCCGCCTAAAATATCTCCATTTTTTCCTTAAAGGTTTTCTTGGGAAATCCTTATAGGATTTGCTGAAACTTTTGAATCTCTTAAATCTCTTAAACCTTTTCCTTCCTTTGTATGGAGCACAAGCCTGGCATTTTCCTTTGGTAATCAGTTCTGGCTTTTTGCAAGCTTGATCTAAACAAACATCTCCCTTAAGATATTCTCGAATAACTTTTCTTTTATTGCAAAGATCATCAAGGGATAACAGAACTGCTTGTTTGATCTGTCTGGGTGTCAGATTTAAGATAGATCCATATTTATTATGGATATACATTTCTGAACCATCTTCAAGAGATTTTGGAAGTGAACTGATAAATGCCTGTTTGAGATTGATATCTGCACCAAGAGAATAAAACAACTTAGTCATCCTTTTAAAATGTTTATTTATATCACGCCGATCATAAGATAAACATTTCATTTGGAAGAATTCCTTTCTTTTCGTCTCCTGGGTTTCTCTGACATTACCAATAAATGTCAAATGTAATAGGTTGATGTTTTCCATGAAATCTTGTCTAGTTAGGAAAAGCATCTTGTCTGCATTTCCAAGGGTTGTCCACCAATTTTTTAAAATTCCTGATAAGTGAGCTGTAAAGACAGATAGAATTTCGAAATGAGATTCTTCAGTAAGATTTTGGGCAAACATCCAAGCATGAAAATCTTGGAATTTTGCTTCCCACTCTTCAGGAGGAATTTTATCAATTGTAAACAGAGGTACTCCCTTAGATTTAGGAAAACTAGTTCTCCCCAATCTATCTTGTGATGTTTCTCCTTCTTCATCTTCATCATCATCAGGATGAACTACTTCAGGTGCATCAGCCATGTGAATTGTGGGAATTTTTTCTATTTCTTCATCAGATGATTGGTCAGAGTCAGAGAAAGTGTCGTCTGAACTTTGAGTATCATCTGAAGTATGTGAAGAAATATCTTCTTCCGTCGAATTAGATTCTTCAGAAAAATTAGGTTCTTCAGCATAGGTAGAAATATATGGAACTGATTCATCATGGAATTCATGTAGCATAGATGAAAGAGGATTATCATAGACCTTTGTAGCTTCATTTGCTTTAATTTCCTGTTCAAGAGAGAAAACAGGATTAGTATGCACATTGTACATTAATGAAGATGGTGGTTCTTGTGCAATCTGTTTGTCTTTCCTTTTTTTTTTCTTCTTCAGCCTGCTTTTGTTCTTTTTCAGTAAGCTTTCTTGCTTTCTCAGCATCCTTTTGAATTTGTTTATTTCTGCGATATTCTCGTAAAACTTCACCAATATCAAAAGGTTTTGAAACTTGTGGCTATTGATCTGGAAAGAAAACAGAAGGGGATGGTGTTGTCATACTACCAAAGTAGAAAGGAGTGGGCCAATTTCTGATAGGCGTTGCCCCAAAGGGTAGACTCACCTTTGGAGGAGGTGTTGCTGGTCCTAAATCAAATTTAGGAACTTCTCCTGTAGTACGTAAAACATGAAGCTGATTTCGAATAAATTTAGTTTCCTTTTCTTTATTCAAAATAAACTCAGCTAATGAAGATGAACTGGTAGGCATAATATATTTAAGATCTTCAAGTCTTTTTTCAAAAACATTAATCATATGAGATACTTGAGAGTTTTGAGTTCTAACAGTAGTATCAATATGATCAACCTTACCTTTTACCTCAGTTAAATCTTTGTGAATGGATGTAAGAGCAGAATTTTGAACAAGAGAATTTTCAGTCTGCCAATTAAGAACATCTTCTATGGGGTTTGGTCTAACAGTTTCTCCATTTGGAAGAACTGTAGGAGGACAATTTTAGATTTTTGGGGTATGTCTGGCACTATTTTTGTTGAAGGTTTCTAGTTTGGGAAAATCTTCTTTCCTAAACATAAAACATTCTTGGATTTGAGGAGTATGGACTAGGATCAATGGTTCAGATTTGTAAAAAGGTTTTGGTTTCCATTGTGTTTTGGACTGTTTGGCCTCTTTTTCCAAAATATCAAGGCATTCCTGGTAATAAGGATGAAGATCCTTTTTTGAAGGAGGTGAAGATTTTGTGAATGATTTTGGAATCCAATCTGAAGAAATTTGATAACCATTAAATTTACTTCTCTCAGATACAAAAGTATCTGTATCTGGATCTTGAGGATCAAGATCTAGTTTACAAGGTCTAGGCTCCATTGGTTCTGGGTCAACAAATTTTGGTTTTCTTCGTTTCTTTGGGCAATCAGATAGATCTGATGCATCACAACCAAGAATTTTTGCAAGTTGACATTCTTCACAGACGGTACAAACATCAAAAAAGATGTGACCAGATATAGGATCTTGGAACCAATAAATCGGAAGTCCTTTTTGATCAAAATATTGAATGATGTCCTAACTTCTGTGAACCTGTTGAAGATTTTGTGGATGATCTTCATGTATTCCCCATTGTTTTTCATATTCTGTTGGATAAGACATAGGTACCTGTGCAATCATAATAGAAGGGTGAGATTTTGAAGATAGAGGCTTCAAATGAGAATGATCAAATGAGATAGAAGTTCTCCCTTCTGAAGTTTGAGATATTCTTGAGTTTGAGGACTCAAGAGGCTCATTTGCTTGAGTATGCAAATTTTCATAATCAGTAATCCAACTATTTGGTATTAATTAAATTAATTCTGATTTTGAAAATTGCCTTGGTACAAGAGTACATGAGGCACTGTTCTTTTCATCCACCCAGATAAGAAGGACATTTTCACCACCTGGAATCGTGAGATCCAGTGCATGATTCTGGACACGATAGACCATCTGGTAGTGAATAGTAGCAGCTATGGCATCTGCGACTTGTTCTACTCCTATGATTTGTACCTGCACTTTAAGAGCATCTAGCAGATGTGGATCTGCTAAGGACATATTAAAATTAGGAAAGAGAGTAACAAAAACAGTTCCAGCATTAAGAGTTGTTTCTGTTGTTGCTATACAAGAATGTGGTATTGTTTGAATCTTGTGTCAAGTAGTGCTACTCGAGCAACTACTGGAAGTCCTTTCCTTCCATGGAATGATAGGGAAATCCTGATTGCTCCAAAGTATATATGGGTATATCCTTGTTGCTTCCATTGCATAGGAAAATCAGTTGGAATATGCAAAGTTATGAATTGTTCTTTTCTGGTGGCAGGAATTGGGTGCTGATCAACTTTTGATGCCTGAATATATTCTTTAACTCCTTTGGGATGAGATCTTATTAATGATTTTATTACACGAGTAGGAGAAAAAGATTGTTTACCAAAAGCACTATATGGATTTATTACTGGAATAGAGGTAGGATTAACCACCTCTGGCTCAATAGAAACTTCATACAAATAATCTAGCTTATTACTATTTACTGTTTTTATTTCTAAACCACTAGCAGTAGTGATAGTAGAGGAATTAGAAGAAGAAGCCATAAATTAAACACGACTAATACTCAAATCTTTATTAATAACAACTTTCTTTTTGGAATTTTCTTTATCTTTTTGTACACGCTCCGTAGTACAAAGATCAGAAAAATGATGATACAATAAATCTATTTTAATGTGTCTGCTAACAATACTGTATGACCAAGGATTAAGAAACTCTGAAAAACGTACAATATCTTGCTGGTAACCTGCAATTTTTTCAAGACACTGCTCTCTATTCAAATCTTCATACTTATCATATATATGACCATGACCAATAATATCACGAATATGTTCATACCATACATCATAATTATCATAATGATGTAAAACCCATGTATTCAGCTCATTATGTTGTTGAACAATTTGATGAGGAAAATCAGGGAAATGGTTCATGTAGAAATAAGATAACAAAAATAACTTTTAAAAAGAGTTTTCACCAGGGTTGGCTCTGATAAAAAGAGAGGTTGTTGTGTTCAGGAATACCTTCAGAAAGGTGTAGGCCAATTTCTGATAGGCGTTGCCCCAAAGGCTGGACTTACCTTGGGAGGAGGTGTTGCTGGTCCTAAATCAAATTTAGGAACTTCTCCTGTAGTACGTAAAACATGAAGCTGATTTCGAATAAATTTAGTTTCCTTTTCTTTATTCAAAATAAACTCAGCTAATGAAGATGAACTGGTAGGCATAATATATTTAAGATCTTCAAGTCTTTTTTCAAAAACATTAATCATATGAGATACTTGAGAGTTTTGAGTTCTAACAGTAGTATCAATATGATCAACCTTACCTTTTACCTCAGTTACATCTTTGTGAATGGATGTAAGAGCAGAATTTTGAACAAGAGAATTTTCAGTCTGCCAATTAAGAACATCTTCTATGGGGTTTGGTCTAACAGTTTCTCCATTTGGAAGAACTGTACGAGCACAATTTTGGATTTTTGGGGTATGTCTGGCACTATTTTTGTTGAAGGTTTCTAGTTTGGGAAAATCTTCTTCCCTAAACATAAAACATTCTTGGATTTGAGGAGTATGGACTAGGATCAATGGTTCAGATTTGCAAAAAAGTTTTAGTTTCCATTGTGTTTTTGTGGGAATGATCCATGGATGCCATCTAGAATTGTCAGTTTCAATGGAGATAATTTTGCAGCACCTACAAGTATCTCATCTACTATTGGCTCAAGATTTGTCTCCAAGGATAAAATTGGAAATGACGATAATAGTAGAAGCAAAGAACTAGATAACCAACAGCACAAGGAGTGTGCACTGGACTTGTCTCTCAAGCTCTAATAACGACCAAATATCGTGGTTTCCTTTGATTTTGATTTGCACGTTGTGGCGACCCCACTTCCCCCTAAGGCGAACCAGAGGGTTGGCGGGCCGTCTGCCTAGCTCTCACCAGGACTCACGCAAGAAATCTAGCCCAAATCCCTCCGAAGTATAGCCTAAACTATTACAGTATTGATCCTCCAAAATAGATCGATAACCAAGACCACATTAACTTCAGAGATAACATCATTTTTAAGATAGCGACTCGTCGATTCTTAAATACCTTACGCGTTACAAACCACGGAAATAAAGTCAAACAATTCCATTTAACAAATTCATACAAGCCAAATAACAAAACCAGGGTTTGCACTTTTCCAGCTTCAAGTGGCAATCCAAAACAAAACTACACTGTTTAATTCGAATTACATTCATAACAAGTAAAGTAGATTTCAGATCTTTCTCACATGCCAGAACCTGTCAAGGAAAACAAATAACGTGGGGTGAGCTAAAGCTTAGTGGTGCCCCAAAACATGCAATCACATAAAGCAAATAGCGCGTATTAACTTCAATTAAAGTAAACAATTAGGGAAGCGTTTAACAGCACAAGATAGGATACAGGGGCTCTCAGGAGCCATTTCTCCACGAGCTTGATCAAAATTTTCCGTAGTCGACCCTCCGTCAACTTTCACTACCTAAGGTCCGTGTAGATCTTTTATTTTTCTTAACTCCGACAACCAATCATACCCCTGTACCGGGCCCGCACGCCAAGCACGAAAGTGGTAATATTCAAGTATACCTTAGGGACTGGTCAAGGAATTCATCCAACGACGTTACGTCCAACAAGAGATTACCAGGTCAGGGTAAGAGTCCTTTCCACCCTTAAGGTGTAGTACACTCCTTTCCTAGTGATTAATAAGTGCAAGCAAGTATTCATGAAAACATTTCAAGCAAGTCACCACTCGAACGGCTAGTGTGATAAAGTACACACTGCTCACTTCGATGGATCAGAAACCATTTTTTTTTCCAGATATCACATATAAAGTCAAGAAAGCGCTTTAATCAAGTAAGCATAGAACAAGCAGGGACACTCACCAAGAGTGAAGTCACAAGTCAAGCTGGGAATCAAAATCCGCGTCCTCGCTAAATCCTAGAAAACCAAGTTTTAAGAACTATAAGTTTTCTATTCAAGTTCTAGGTTTATAAATATAAAAGATTCTCTAGTATATAAATAGTTTATTTTCTCGAAATAATTCGACAATCCACTTAAGATTAAAACTAGTAAAAGTAGCAAAATATTCCGTATAGTTTCCTTAAATTATTTTTCTTTCTAAAGATGTAACTAGAGCTACTTTACTTGAATAAGTTTGCTTGCCGAACAAGTTTTCCTCTAGAATAGCTAGCCAGGACAATTTTTAAAGAAAGAAAAGGAAATAGAATAAAACCTAGGGTTTTAAAACTAGTGAAATCATTTTCTAAAAATGGTAAAGCTAATTTAAGCCAGGAAAAAAAAATAACTAGTTGACAATGTATTTCAAAATCCCGAATTTCTAACGTTATCGTATAATACTAAATTTTATCGTTCCATACTGGTGTAAAATATATTTAAATAGCTTGATTAAAAATTGCTCAGGTTCACAGGGCCAAAATGAACTTCACGATTCCGATTCACAAGCACATTATATCTCAGATTTGCTAATATAGTAAAATCACATTTCAACCAGCAATTTTACTAGGGCTTCGTCAATCATTAGCCCTGGGTTTCAACAGATTCATATCTGATTAAAATTAAACAAATGACCAAGGCTTCGTCAATCATTAGCTCTTGGTATCCAACAGGCTCATATCAGATCACAATTAAACAAATAAATTCAAGGCCTCCAGGCGATTCCATCGACTAAACCGCAAGGGTTTTATCCACCAAGTAAAACTAATAACATGTAATTCCAGCAATTAATTCCAGCAAAATTTAACGCTTGTGCAATTCACTCAAATAGCCAAGAATTTCCATCTCAACATTTTAGCCATAAAAATTAAATTGTCACCCCAACTTTCACATGCATGACCCTCTTAAAATGTTCTAGAGTGAAATCAACAAGTGTGGAATATTTTACAGCTTGTCAAACTTTAAATGCAACAATTTGGAATCCCAAAATTCCTAAAGAAAACTAGAAAAATTCTTTCTCCCTTCCTCGGATAAATTGAAACATTTCCAGCAGCTATGTGTCAACAATTTTGGCCAAATTTGCCAACAGTTCAAATGGTTTACTACTGAATGTCATACAAGACTTAAAACAACATTTTTCAGGCATTTCCATCCATTATACTCCAAGAAAATTTCCAGAAACAAACTGCAAAATTTCCAGCTCAACCTCTCGGCTACTAACAAATTTTCCAGCAGCTCATTAGTCTTAAATCCAATTTTTCTTCGGCTAAAATATGGTATTAGGCACTCGATTTCGACATGCAAATACTTAATTAGCCAATTAACATATCTAGTTCAGAATCAGGTTCGGTCAACAACTACAATCATCCATAAATTCTAGAAATTTGACCACCTATTCTTGGCTAAGTTTGCATGCGACAGAATTCTTGTTTCATTTTCTTTTTCTTGCTTAACCGAGCTAATGAGCTGCATGCAAAGCTTAAACGCCTTGTTATTAACTAGCTAATCATAGTTATAAGCTCAGATTATCACAAGTAAGCGAATTAAAGGTTGCATTTCCTAATCAAGCTCTCGGCAGAACCATGTCCATCAAACCAGATTTTTCTCATGCTTCAATTTCATCATCCGAACGCACAAACTCAACATGCAAGCTCTTAAACAGCTTCTTCTACCAGTAATCAGCTAATCTAAGTCTCGAATTTACCTCAGCTAGAAGGTCAGTTCACGCGACAAGAAAAGCTGAAGTCTCTCTCCTCTCGGCCAACTCACGCACGCGATGGTTGCAGCTATGGAGTTGCGGTTGGAAGATGATGGCAGCTGGTTGAGATTGAAAGTGCAGAATGAAACTCACGCACGGTCTCTCTCTTTCTTCCCTCTAGCTCACGGACAGAAACAGAGATAGGTAGCTTACTCTCTCGGTCAGTTCAGAATTCCAGCTCGCGATCTTCCTCTCGGGTCCTCTTGGCTTGCCGATTGCAGCTCACACACACACTCTCTCTCTGTCGATGATCACGAGGTGAGGGATGTTGTTGTGGTTGGAAGTATGATAGTGGAGAGGGAATGGTTCGCAGTTGAGAGAGGTGGAGTGTTTAAGAGGAGAAGATTGCATTCGGTCGAAGGGAAATGTTGGTGATTTTATAGCCGTGATGGTGGAGAGGAAATGGTGATTCGTGGTTGAGGGAGGTGGAGTGTTTGAGAGGTGAAAGATTGCATTTCGGCCGAGGAGAAGTGTTTGGGGTTGCATGGAAATTTTGAGATAGTGGAGGGTATTTTAGTCCTTTCACGTTTCTTCCAAATTCCCACTTAAGTCCTCAATTCTAACCTAATTCCACAATTTATCCCAAATGCAGTTTCGATGCCTAATGATATACTAATCTTGCAAAAGTTTACTTATCGAAATTTTTACGTCCTAAGTATACTTAGTATACTTGTATCGCTTGTATATAAAATTTATCGACTTCGTCCTAGTACTAAGGTTCCTATTAGCACTTAACCTTATTAGCAATTAAAACTAACTATCGGAATTCAAAGAATTTATTTTAAGGCAATAAAATTAATCTAACTAAAGAAATATTAATTTAGCATAACAAAACCAAGTAATTTAATATTTTAGCACAATTATATTATCTTTCACATAAAGATTGTTTTTACGCCCTTATTTAAAACAAGTGAAAGTAATGCTAGAATTTATTAAAGAATTAAAAATTGAAAATGAAATATGCAATGATATTTATATATATTTCGAGGTTCTCACACACGTGCTCCTGAATCTAAAAATGTATTTTTTTTTATTTTTGAATGTCCATATTTCAGTTGACGTTGAGCTTTTTTCACCTTATGTATTGTTTACTTCAATCTCATTTTAAATGCTAGATAGAGTTGCCCTTTTTTTGGTTGCTTCCCATTTATTTTTGTTTGTAGTACAATTCATTAATTGTTTTCATTCATTTCATGTCTTTTTGACATATCTTTACCTTTTTTTCTCCTTTACTTAATTTTGAATTATTTAATCATGATGAAAAACACAAAAAATATTTTGAAATCTAGCCTGGACCGATTGAACCATCGGCTAGGCAGCTTTTGTATTTGGTAGGCCTTAAAAAATCGATTAGGGTAAAATTCAATCAATATTGTATCAAACCGAAAAAAATTGTTTAGTTCAACCATTGAACTGTTGAATTAAAAATGGTTTTGAGTGAACCAACCACTCATTACCAACTTTAATTCAGCCAAAAACATTAAATTTAGTCAATTAATCACATTAAATTACATTCTGAATTTTTAAAAAATCTATGATCATTTTAGGAATCCATTCTCTAAATAATGATATTAGTTTATATTTTAAATATTTGAAACTTTTATGATTCTAGGGTCCAAAACACTTATTTCACCATCTCATGATGAATTGATTTGGAATGTCTAATACACAGGGATTATTGTAAATCTCCTCCAGATTTAAACATTACAAATTTTTTCTCTTTTCTTTTTTCTCTTTAGAGAATCAACAGTGGCTCTCTACTTACCCCCTTGATGACTCAAGTTACCTATGGTTACATGTGAAGCATATATATATATGGATTGACAATGTTAAAAAAAAAATTTAAAGTAGAGGAGGCAAGTGATATTTTTTAAAGTTTTAGAGTGCTAAGTGATATTTTTTTACCTCAATGGAGGGTTTTGAAATTATCCCTATTAAATATGCTATTGTTTGGTCTACGTTCCTCATCACCATTACACTTGCCATGGCAGAAAAATTAATCATACGAATGTTTAGTCTAAAAAGTCATGATTTTAAGAGCTATATATATATATACACACACACATATATATAGCTCATCTTGAGAGACAGAGAGAGAGAGAGAGAGAGAGAGTAGAATTTCATTCAAAATTTCCCTTTTCTAACAATCTCTTAATCATCATAACACACTAATTGTATCTCCTAACTTTAGTAAACTTGGTCACTATAATTTTTTTTAAGGAAATACAAAATTTGATAACAAGGTCAGGATACAATTTAATTATTTTTGTGTTATGAGTTTGGACAAGAAATATTAAAATATTTAAAATTATAAATAATTTACAGTATTCGTAAAAATAATTTGAAATATTTTACTATGACAAAAATAACCTTCCAGCTTAAGCTTTCCTCCAAGCATACGAACAAAAATTTAGCAAGAATGCTTGCTTAATCGCCCAAATATATTTGTACGAACAAATCTAATGGTATGACTTTACCAAGAGCAAAATGTAATAGGTGGAGTGTTTTCGACATGACCTAGAGCCTTGCGGACAAAATTAGATCGCTAGTAGGGTGCAGGTAATTAAGGGTTAAACAAATAAAAAAGTCTTCCAAGCTGATAAGTGTTTATTTTGCATGAGCAAAGTGTATTTTATTATTTAGTTTTAGGTTTGTTTTAGTTAATTTTATAGTTAATTAACTAGGTTTCTTATGAAGTTTGCATTTTGTGGTTCAATTGTGAAAAAATTGCATTTTCGTGTTTAAGCAGTAAAAACTTCATGCTTTATAGGATTTATTGGCTCAATCATCAAATGAAGTGAATTGAGAAGATATTTTGATGATTCTTGATGATTTGAAGTGATTTAAAGAGGGTATGAAGTATAAAAGTATCATAGCGTGAAATGTAATCAAGTGCAAAAGAAGAAATGTTTGACAACTTTGATACTGTATTTCGGTTATAATTTGAATTACAAGTATTTGATTGAGATGATTCTTGAAGTATTTTGAAACTAATACACAGATCTACAATTCATCTGAAGACATTGAAATCCATTTCATTCATTTTTATGATCAAAAAGTCAAAATACAATCATGCACTTTTGCTATCAAAAGCCGAAACAGTTAATCAGTCGAGGATATTTCTATCATTTCTCAATCTATAGGGCTTCAAATGAGATGATTTTTGATGCATTAGAAAAATAACTCAAAGAGCTACAATTTTCATGTTTGTGCAACAGTTAATTCAGCTTTCATCATTGAGAAATTTGCAATTGAAATTGATACAAAAACAGAACAATTTGCTGAATCATCAAAAAGTGCAAAACCTGCAATGGAGCAGTTACAGGAGTGTTACATGACCTACCTAGCCCGCATAGCGCCCCGCGTAACCTTTATTTCGGTTGTGCAGCTTGCTCTGCAACTTGCACTTTTTCACACAACCTTTTGGACCATTTTCTGATTAAATTCGGTGGGAACTACCCAAGAAGATCATAGAGAATTCAAGAATCAACTTTTGGCAATTCCAAGACACAACTTGCACCAACTTTAACATAATTAATTGAAACTTTAATCTTCTATAAATAAAGGCATTGGAAAGCTTATTTTCTTAACTTTGAATAGTTAGGAACTACCACAAAAATATAGTGTTTACTAGTTTTTCTTAGTTCATTAGTTTAGTGTAGGATTAGTATAGTTTTCATCCAATCTTTGTACTAGCTAGACATGGATGAAGTGTGAGGATGAAGATGGAGAGTTTACAACTCAAGTGACAAGGGTGGCATCTCTTCTATCACTTTATTTCTTGTATTGATTCTGATATTAGTTATATTACAAATTTGGTTCTTGTTTTCTTAACTTTCATGTTTTGCTAGTTTGTAGACCTAGGGAGTTGATGAAATTCTATGATTTTTAAGTGAAGTTTTCATGGTTGTTTGAGCTTATTTCTTGAATAAGTTATTTAGCACTTTCACTTTTCTAATCATGATTAATTTGGTGTCATTAATTGTGATTATTGAAATGTATTGTTTCATCAATAACTATTGTGATTTAATACTAGGTCATGGAAGTGTTAAACTTAGGGAGTTAACTCACTATTGTCGGGTTATACCTTTGTGGTTTTGGTGACTTGTTCCATATAACTTCATAGAATTTAATGAATTTATAACTAGTTTCATATCACGATGGTAGATATGGAGTTGTTATCGGTATGGTTGGCATATCGGTGAAAGTGTGTATCACGTATACTTGGAAATTACACCACAACTAACCAAGATAATGAATTCATTTAACCAATTATTTCATTTGCATGAGTAGATAGGAATTCCATACCTCCAGGAATCTCATTATTATCATTTTTACTACTTTTATTGCATAATAGTAGCTTTGCTTTATTTGTGATAGTCTAAACAATAGAAGAGTTTGAAAACTACCGATAGTTGACAATCTTCCCTGTGGGATGGACCCCTAATATCCCCTATGTTCG
This sequence comes from Coffea eugenioides, assembly GCF_003713205.1. Lineage (NCBI taxonomy): Eukaryota > Viridiplantae > Streptophyta > Magnoliopsida > Gentianales > Rubiaceae > Coffea > Coffea eugenioides. The sequence goes on along the minus strand of NC_040040.1, from coordinate 30,338,802 downwards.
ATAAACGATCTGTATATTTGCAAAAAATGGGGTATTAAGGTTTTTAAAATTTGATGTAGAATAGAAACCTCGTCAATATTCGTGTTTGACTCTTACAATATGGACTTTGAGCGCGTATTAGCCAATCGACGTCATGGAGAAAACTTTTAGTCCATTCTCAACATTTCCAAACATATTCCATGTTTGATTCTTGCATTGTGGTTTTTGAGCGCATATGAGTCAATTGACATCATGGAGGAAACTTTCCGTCCATTGTCCACATTCTATAAAACTATTGAGGGGTGATGTGATTAGGGGTGTAATCGAGTTGAGTCAAATCGAATTTGACTAATGAATTATTTGATTAGGGTATAATCGAGTTGAGTCAAGTCGAATTTGACTAGTGAATTATTCGAGCTCGACTCGAACTAAAAAACTTGGATTTGAATTTGAGCTCAATCTCGTCGAGTTCTTGAAAGTTAAGTTCGAACTTGAGTTCGATTTTATTTTGCATTATTCGAACTCATGTTTATCAAGCCCAATTGAGCCTAATCGAGTTTAAGAAATATAAATTTATATTTTATATAATTTTAAATAAGGAATAAAATAGACATTTCATACTAGTAAATAAAAAAATTTAAAAAACATATATATGTGAAGCTCGATTAATCTTAACGAGCTTTCGAACTTCACATATTAAGCTCTAGCTTGACTCGTCAAATAGCTCGAGTTGCTCGAACTCAAACTTGAATTCGGTCAATGCGAGTTTGAGCTCGAGTTTTGATTTAGTAAACTCGCGAGCTACTCGATTAAATTTGACTCGTTTGCACCCCTAGATGTGATCATTTTGAGACAATATAGAAGTTATGTGGTAATAAGTGAAATCATAAGGAAATTATATGTAATTATCCCAAGTTTCAACATAGTTTGCTTGTTTGGATTAATGGATAATTTCAGAAACCTCGCCTGAGGTTTCTGACAATTTCACTTGCCTCCCTTGAAATTTGTAAAATAACACTAACCTACCCTATAGTGTCTAATTGGAGGAAAATTACTCATATACCCTAAAATATTATGTCTTATTAGAAATCAACATCTGACAATTAAGTAATTAGGGCACTAATCGACTGTCAGTAACTAATTAATGAAAATAGCTGTTGAAATTTTTTAATGATGAACCTGTAATTAAAAAATGGTGCCAATTAATGTACCAAATATTTGTTCACTCTCAAAATTTGATACACCAAACAGCAATATGTCTGGAATTTTTGTGCTCTAAAAAATCTTTACAGTTGCCTTATGATTACACTTACAATATTTGTTCTTGATGCCAAAGGATGAGGGTGATTTTTATGATTTCCTCCTGCAGTTTGACTGGAGTATAGTTTTTGCACATATACTTCACCTTTAAATTGCGAAATTAACACAAAATCACTATTTTCCTACCTCAAATTTTGATGCTTCAAATGAAAGTGAGATCCATGTTAATGTTTCTTGGTGCCTTTATATGCAAAATGGTAAAGTCCTAAAAAAATAGCCAATATAATCCAATGCACTAGCTGTTGGTCCAACTTTGTAGAGAAAGTCAGTTGCTACTTATTTTTGTTCTTTGCTATTTACACTAACCTTTTCTCACTTTTATTAATATGTTTTTCATTCCTTTATAATACACCTTGTACACAAGCATAAAAGGCATTTGTGGAATAAAAGTTTTATCTGTCTTTTCAAAGTACTTTTTTTGATTTGGACTGATTTTGTTATCAAAATCCTAACTTCAGAGAAGGTTAATTAATTTTATAAACATCAAGAAAGGTCAATGAAATTGTCGGAAACGGAGGCTTCTAAAATTATCCCTTGGATTAAACTTGTTTACGCTCGGATGGGGGCCTTTTTTGTCACCAACAGTGACAGTGGCATACAGATACAAACAGAATATCAAGTAGAAGCACTATAAATGTTCTTTCCCATTCAAATTTGTGTCCAAAAATTTATTTTTTGTTCATTTTATTATGTTCGTGCCCATATTTACCATGTATGTGTCTACATCCTTTAGAGTAGTGTCTCTGTCGCACGGTGCCGCGCTGTTACCATACGTGATCCTAAACTGCACTACTACCTAATTCCCAACATTATCCATGCGATCGTCAGAATATATTCCATTCACTCCCATACCTCACGCACTCTCGGTTCTATCCCTAATTCTCTGCCTTTCCATTTCAAATAAACAAGCACGCACAACAGAGTAAAATTGCGCGCCAAAACAGCACAAACAACACAGGATCAGCGCCAAGAAGAAGAAGAAAACGAAGTAGGGGGAAAAAAGCTGTGGAAGGAAAAGGAGGAGGAGGAGCCATCCCAGTCCGCCAGTGTCGTCATCTTCTAATCGGCTTCATCTGCTTCAACGAAAATTCTCTGTTAAGTTTCCTTATTGACCCTGTAATTTTCTTATGTTTAAAGTTCTGGTCTGCAGCACTTGTCTTGCCATGCTTTATCCTCATTTTTCTTGATTCAATCGGTTTTAGATGGCTGAATTTGATCAAAATTTACTAGAATTCTTTGTTTTCTTTTGTCGAAATTTGCTGAATTTGTAAATGCTCATCATCTGTCTGTCAAAAGTCCCTCCGTGAAAATGAGAAGAATACTTCAAACCTTCTCTGTCGTTTTGGTGCAATTTTCGTTGTCTGTGTTTGTAGTCTACGTGCTTCTGTGGGTTTTGAAAATTGCGAACATTATCCTCAACTTTCCCTTATTTTTGATTTGACCCCTGGTGTTTACCAAGTTTTCAATTGTTTACCAAAATTTCAATTCATACTTTATTTCTTGATTCTCAATTAGCTCCCTAGGATTAGAAAAGTGAGTCTTGACTTTATTTGGCATTTCAATTGATCCTAGTTAGCTTTAACTAGTTATATTTAATGTCTGGAATTCATGTAAGCCCCATATAGGACGCAGGCTGTGTATTATAGTTGTTTCCCTTTCTGTATTTGCTCTTGCTTTACTTTGTGGAATGTAATCGTGTGTGTTTATAGCACCGGAAGCTTGGAGATTAGGCATTTTCCTTTATTTGGTTATCTATGTGTTATGCATTTTCATGTATTTAAAAGTCTTTTCTATTAATTAAATGCATGCTATTTTTTTAGTTTGAATTAACTAGAATTTTGGCTCTATTATTATAAGAACGCTAATTAATCTTGCACCCACTTTTCATCAAATGTAAGGAGGTTCTCAGGGCCGATATCCACTTTTTTTTTGGTTAAGCAAAATGTATAGATGACTTGTTACATCTAGAACCCAATATTGAGTGGTGACTCCTTATTTTTGAAAATCCCATTTCCAAGATTTTAGCTGGGTACCTGAATTGTCACATTTGCCAAGTCCAATCTTAGGCTCTTTTTCTGTTTTCTTTTGTTTTTAATTTATTTTATCAAGAACCAAAAATTTACTTTAATCTTCAACAACTCCTTTTTTGCTTCCATTTTATTTTATTTTTATTTTTTTGAAAGATATGTGACGTGAGATCCTCAATCCCTTTGTTTAGTTATTCATTGAAAATGACCCAATTGTTGATTAAGGCTAGGATAGTTAAATTAAGGCAAAGGGCACGGCTGGTATCCAAATTGCCCTTCCAGATGCCGGACATTGGCTAAAAGGACTAAATTGACTAAATTGTTGAAACTTTAAAGTTTAGGAACTAAATTAGCTAGAATATAAGTTTATGGATTAAATAAGTGATTTCCCCTTCTTTAATAGAACGTTTAACGGCATATAAGTTTCCTATGTAAACTACATGCATAGAGTGTGCAAGACCCACAAGTTATCCTAAGCAACTACAGTTCAACTTTACTGTAGCTTCAACTTGCATGTAAATCCCTTAGTCACTAAAGGAGAACAGAAGAGACAATAAAAAATTAGAAAAAGAAAATTTGTAGGCTGGAGCCACGATTCTCTCCCCTCCTCTCCCCAGCATGGTGCATCCTCTTCTATCCATTCCCCTGCCATGTACAAGCACCCTTCTCCCCCTAATTTTCTCTAGAAGCTGGATCTACTCCAGGTTTGGCTTTACTCTTGCCAAACTTCAACTTAATACAGACATAAATTTTGGGTTGTAAAGTTGTCAGAATATTCTTAAAAGAACTATGGTTTGGGATTTTGTAATATGCAAAATGGATTTCTAACTAGTTTTGATAGTTTGGTTAAAATCCCTAAGGAATTTAATGGGTAACGGGGCAATTTGCTCTGGATAGAGCACATTACCTGGTTGCCCACTAAACTTTTCAAATGTATAGTTTTGACCACTCAACTTTTAAGAGTATGAAGTTACCCACTCAACTTCCAAATGTGTATATTTTGGGCCATTTTGTCTACTTAGATCGTCAAGTCTGCCACATCTAAGGACTCACATGGATCATGAGATATAATCGGAAGCAGACTTGACAATGAAAACAGATGGAATGGCCCAAAAATATACACGTTTGAGAGTTAAGTGGGTAACTTTACTCTAAAAAGTTGAGTGGTTGAATCTATATCACTTCAAAAGTATAGGGGAAACCGGGTAATTTTCTCAATCTATTTTTCTTTTGCTTGATCGTTATTGCTGGAATGGGAGAAATGCTGATATGCTTTAAGAATCTATTCTCATTTTCCTTTTGAGAATGAAAGAGACTCTATACATTACATCTAAATGATACAGTTCCACAATCTATCTTCAAAGTACTGAAACTTAGCGCAGGCCACTGGAATTGGAGAGGAGGGAGGAGGGGGCACCGTGCTTTGAAGAAGGAAGGAATAGCAGAGTTGTGGCCACTTCTGAATTGTTTTCCTTGGCTCAATTTTGTTTCTAGTCTTTTGTTTATATATTTTTATTACTCTCGTAACAGGAAAGCTTTACAAAAAACCAAAGAGCCATTATGGCTCTTGCAGCAAGCTTCACTTTGGCCTTTCCTTCTATATCTCTATCTTCAAGGACAAGAATTTCTTCATCTGGATCTTGTTATCCTCTCAGATGTTCCATCCAAAACTCTTCCCTCTCAGTTTCAGTGCCTGACACCACTATCTCCAAGTGCAACGAAACCTTGTCAGCAATTCAAAATTCCGGTATAATTGCTTGTCTTCGCGCTGAAAGGTAAAGTCCTATAATCTCCATTTTTTATTTTTTTTGTCTTCCCATAAGTTTCAGCCCTATATGAATCCATGTAAAATATAGGCATTTATAAATTTCTAAGGACAATATTAGTATATCACTTGAGCATAGCATTCTATGTGGCGCAAAAGGTGTCTAGAAGCATGCTTTTGAGATTTTTTCAAAGCAATTTCCTAAAAAGTGCGATCAGAGCCTTTGCCTCCAGTAATACAAATAAGTATTCCAGGTAGTAAATGGATGTTGCTTTGGTAATTTTAGCAAGTGGTAGAAGAAGAGCAGCCAAATGACCTTCATTGGATAGAAGATGTACCCAATATAGGAATTATTAGTAGCTTCATACCTCTAGGAGTTCAAACAAATTGTGAGGTTTGATGGCAGGGGAATTTTTAGTTTTTTTGGTAATAGCTTGTTAAAGGGCATCCTCAACTTGGAAGAGCCACGAATTGATTCTGATTTGGTACTTGATCTACTCCCTGCTATGTCATCTAGTGCGGAATTGGCATTGGAAGCTGCTCGTGCTGCATTAAATGGTGGAATTACTGTGGTAAGTTCATCAGTGTCCTATAAGTTGAGATTTATAAAACAATGGGATTACATGTTACGTAACTACTGGCTTGTTTGGATTAGCTGTTTTTAAAAAATCACACGTTTTTCAATAAAAAAAAATCTACAGTAACACCCCAAAAAACACATTAAAGACCCAAATCACCAAAAAAAAACCACTATTTCTCCACATAATCTCCCCTTCTCTCTTGACCACCATCCCCACCAGCCTTTGTCTCTCCCCCTTTCCTTCCGCCACCGCTCCACCTCCCCCTCCCCTCCTTAGCCCCCTAAACCTCCCCCACTTTTGCCCTCACAACCCCAACCACATGCCATGTGACTGGGGGTGGAAGAGGGGAAATGGGAGGGGGCTGTGGAGAGAGGTGGCAGAGAAGGAGGGTGGGGTGGCAGAGAAGGAGGGGGAAGGTGGCAAGGGTGGGTGGTTGGCTGGGATTGTAGGAGATGGGAAGGGTAGCAGTTAAAAACAACCTTAATACTCTAAAATCACCACTTTGTTTTTTAACAAAAAAAAACCTACAGTAAAATTTTTTAAAAGCACCCCAAAAAACACCTAATGCAAATGGGAATGGTTAAGAAAGATAAGTGTTAAATCAACCATTCTGATAAATCATTTGGTTTTTGGAGTTACTGGAAGGTTTGCAAATTTGTTTGGCCTGCTTAATTGCTTATACTTGGTTGTTTAGTTATGACCATCAAGAGAAATGAAAACGATGACTTACACTATTCATAGGATGGTAAGTTTCAAACTTTAAAGTTGATTACTGAGAAATGACTTGATGTTCTGCAGCTGGAGATTGCAATGTCCAATCCAGGTGTCTTTGAGGTAATTTTCAACATATTACTTTCCCTCTATGCCAGGTAGTGGCGGCAAACTTGTTGGTTAATATACTGTCCTTTCACAAGACAGGTCTTACAGCAATTAGTGCACGAGTATCCAACAAAAATAATAGGGGTAAGTTTAGGGTTTTTTCCCCAAATCTTCTATACATTTCAACTTGTCTTACTTTTAAGTACACATCTCAAAGATTCAAAAATGGTAGCTCCATTGGCCTTATGTAGGGTGGATTGTATGCTTGGTAGTTGCTTCTCCTATTGTACACTAACACTTATATATGGGAATATTTTTTTAGCCTAGTGTCAGGCTTGCTTTTAAATAAGCAAGGCAACTAATATTTTACTGGATTTTCGTATATAAAGTTTAGCATTAATCATTGCTATCATTTGTAAAATAATTTAGGATGGAAATTTGTTCCTTTTTGTCAACTCTGGTTGTGTGGAATCTTAACTTGAATTTTTATCGTTTCTACTGTTTACTGGAACAAAAGAATGGCCGGAAACAGTAATAAAAAGAGAAGTCACATTATACAATTTCTTTTTTTGTGCTGCAGGTTGGGACTGTTTTAAATCTTGAAGATGCCAAACATGCTATTAGCCACGGAGCTAAGTTTCTTCTTAGTCCTGCAATGGTAATGGTATGGACAGAACAGAAAGTAGGCTGCACTGCTGCTGATTCCTGTAAAAGCCTAGACTGATATATTTGTTTTAATTAGATGTTGACTTCTCATTTTCTGTTCAAGGGTATTTTGGATGATGTTTCATGCAGTAAAGCTCTATATATACCTGGAGCCATGACTCCAACAGAGGTAGAATTATTCTTCGCTATCAATACTACTTTATTTGGTCGGATTTTGTTTAGGAATTCAACGATCTTTGTTGTTCTTGGGCTGAGCTTGCCAATGTAACTTGTTACACCATATGCTTATGTACATAAGTGTGTCTGATATATTAGGTGGTGATGCCTTGTTATCCTAAAGATATATTTTCCCAACAAAGATGTTTCCTTTAAAGATGTATTATTTTGTTTAAATTTTATTTGTTTTTCGTTGTCTTTTAAAGAAATGTATGATTGATAAAGAAAGAAAAGAATAGACAAAGCAAGTTTCTTAGTTATCTTCATACTTATGCAGATATTGTCCGCATTCAGTTCTGGAGCCAAAATGATCAAGGTCTGTAACTCTTCTGCTAATAGGAAACCAAATATTTCAATTGTCACTTCTTGTTATGTTTTGCAATTTGTGTTGTGATATTAAGTTTAATCCTATCCGTCCAATATTCCAGAATTAACAACTTTTTATTAGAAAATAAATTTTATCTGGTTTATGGCAAAAGCCAAAATATTTGTGCAAATCTGATCTGCCTAAATGATATACTGTGCACAGGCGATGACAGATCAATAAATAAGGTTTTGACTGGAGTGCTCTAGAGCCAAGTAATTGATTGATTATACCCAAAGAAGAAAATGAAAACCTAGTGTTTACTTTCCGAATAGCAGAGTTAACTTAGAAAACATAATACTCTTAATAATAATGCCATGAGGAAGTTTATATTAGAAATCATCTTCTCCAGGTCTGCCTTGTTATCAAATTTGAAGGATTTTGATCTTGTTTGTCTTCATTAGATGTGGAGACAATATTTCGAGATATCGTTGAAATGTTTTGGCATAATCAAGAACATTTGTGTTGTTGTAAGATTTCCTACACTAACAAGCTCTTTAGAATTTTGAATCTTTTCAGATTCTTTCTTTAGGTGAATAATGTCATAAAATTGAAACATTTTTTGATCTCTTGTGTGATAATTTTGATGGTTATGTTTCTTGTAATCTCATGAATTCATGTTTCCTATTATCACGTGAAGGACTGCATCCTTCTTGGCATGGTGCTCTTAAGTTGATGGAATATTATAACTGGTAACCTTTAGTTTCTCTCTGCTCAAAGTCAACATTTCTTGTCTTGCTAAATGTAAATCCATTTGACTACAATCTTTTCTCATACATTAGCAAGGATTTTTCAATTAAGGATTGGATAGTATTTCAAGTTGTAGAACTACAAGTGCAGATGTAAAGTATTAGTTATGTCGAGGTTGGTAGATATAGGGTACTTTGTAAAGAAATTATCCCTCTACTTCCTACAGTCATGTAGTTGGCCACGTTGAACTAACTAGGAAAAGACTCATGATTTGACTTGGTAATCTGAGTTTCGATTCTGCACTTTTGATCAAACCTGGCAATCCCCGCTGATCACATTTCAAATATGTGGTTAGTGGAGTTTCCACACCACAACTTTTTGCTTACCTTACTTGTCATAAATATAGGTATACTTCCCAGACCATTGTAGATTTTTTGGTTTTCCTGCAGGAGCTCTTTTAGGCAGATTATAAAATTTGAACAAATAATCAAGCAGGCTGTGCTATTTTGGAAAAGTAATCAAAATGTTCATTCTCTAGGAGTAGTTTGAGGACAATGGACATTGTCTCTTATTTTTTCCTAAAAAATAGCTGTTTTTATGTTGCAAAAGTATTGGGAGCTAGCCATGTAACACATGGATGCAGAATTCTAAATCAACGCTACATAACTCATTTTGGATTAGAAAACAACTTGATGGCTTCAACCTGCTTTTATAAATTAAGTTGAGGCATTATGTAGGGCCAGGGTTTGATCATGGTGGTGTAGTAAGAGAGTGAGAGGGGGAAAGAGAGGGAGGGAGAGGGAGAGGGAGAGAGAGTATATTAAAAGGATGAGTGAATGGATTTATGATCTGCGAAAGTGAACATTACTATTTATCTCATGAGGAGAAGACCACATTGTTAAGAGAATATAAGTACTCTTAGATAAATAAATTAGTAAGGGTATTCTCGTAAATAGTTTGTTAGATTTGTACTACTATAAATATTAGTTGGTCACTCATAATACGAGAGTTAGACATTTCTCCCAAAGTACATGTTATCGTGATATCAGAGTTAAAGTCCTACGGTTAGGGTTAGATATTTAGCAAAAGTCCTGCTCACGCGATACTGTTCATCGCATTACTGTTCACGCATATTGTTTATCACGAATTTTGATTATTTTTTTTTTGTTTGAAGTGATATTCGTTTTGGCTGAGAGTTTATCAAAAGTGTCGTGGCGTCCACTAATGTTATGACAATGGTGACGCCTCAAATCACAAATTGGAAATTGAACGGCACTAATTATCAACAGTGGTCAAAAGCTGTTAAGATTTATCTGATAGCCTAAGAAAAGCAATGACATCTCATAGATGACTCTCCTACGGAGGATAACAAGAGACTAATGTGGATCCACGAATTGCTTACGTGTGTTCTCATTGTGAGACAACAAAAGAAGTTTGGAATTATGTCCGGTTATTATACTGCAATAATCTTTCATGGATGTAATGCCTCTCTCAAGTGATACTACAGTTATGCAGAGGTAAAGAAAACAAACGCTTATGCTCAAATTCTTGGCTGATCTTAAGCCAGAATTTGAACCAATCAAATCTCAAATTTTAGCAGGTGAACAATTATTATCCTTTGCAGAGGCGTATGCCGTGTCTTACGTTCTGCATCTAAAGATAATGCACAAGGTGATGGTGCTCTAATTAATAACAAGTTTGCTTTAGTTGCTAACAACAATCGGATAGAGCAACTTAGTCCTGGACGTGAGCAATTTAGTTTTGGACGTGACTCTCATAGAGGAAGAAGTAGAGGAGGTCGAGGTACCCTTGAGTGCACCCATTGTGGTTTGAAAAATCACACTCGTGATACTTGTTGGGATTTGGTTGGAAAACCTCATCGGTTTGCTAATACGGTTACCACTGACCAAGTTAAATCAGGTTCTTCAGTACAAGGGTCCCAGAAGACTTACCATATCCGAGAAAGATTATGTTAAATTCCTAAAGTGCCAAACTGCAAATCACGCATCTTTTCCCTCTGCTTCTTTAGCACAAAAAGGTAAAGTTATGGCTTGTTTCTCCATATCCTCTAATTCTGATTCATTGGTTATTGACTTTGGGGTTACTGATCATATTTCAGGTACCTCTAGACATTTTTGTAATAGTCAAGAGTCTACTTCTTTTTCTCATGTTACTTTAACTGATGGATCTACAACTAAAGTTAAAGGAAAAGGACTAGAAATTAACCCATCTCTTCCGCTGTCTTCTGTTCTTTATATACCCAATTTGTCTTTTAATCTAATGTATGTTAGTAAACTTACTAAATTTCTATAGTGTTCAGTTACTTTTTCTTCTGATTTTGTTGTCATTTAAGATTTGAAGACAAAGAGGGCGATTGGTGGAGGGCATGAGCAAAATGGTCTTCATTTTCTTAACTCCAATGGTCCGATTGTGTGTTCTGCTACTGTTTCTGCCTTGAAATTCATTGTCGTTTGGGTCATTTGTCTCTACAAAATTTGAAGATGTTGGTTCCTACTTGAGTTAATTGTCTTATTTAGAATGTGAGTCTTGTCAGTTAGAAAAGCATCATCGTGTTTCTTTTGCTCCTAGAGTCAATAAACGGGTTTCTGAATCCTTTTTGTTAGTTCATTCTGATGTTTGGGATCCTAGTCGGGTCATTTCAAAGTTAGGTTTTAAATATTTTATAATCTTTGTTGATGACTTTTCCAGAGTTACATGGCTTTATTTAATGAAAGATCGTTCAGAGCTATATTTCATTTTTTGTATATTTGTTACAGAAATAAAGAATCAATTTGATATACCTATACGTATATTTCGCAGTGCTAATGTGAAAGAATATTTTTCCATTCCTTTTGATACTTTTATGACTAAGTCCGGTATTATTTATCAGTTCTCTTATCCTCACACTCCACAATAGAATGGAGTTGTTGAAAGAAAAATTGGACATTTAGCTGAAATTGGTCGAACACTTCAGTTTTGAAGTGATGCAGTTTTAACTGCATGTTATTTAATTAATCGCATGCCATCTAATATTCTTGGAGGCCAATTACCTCACTCCATTCTTTTTCCTCGTAAACCTGTGTTTAAATTACCTTCTCGTATTTTTGGATGTGTGTGTTTTGTCCATCAGCTTGTTCCCGGAGTGAATAAATTAGATCCTTATGCTATTAAGTTTATTTTCTTAAAATACGCACGAGCGCAAAAAGGATATAGATATTAGTCAAGTTTTAAATCGGTTTTTCACTTGTGTTAATGTTACTTTATTTGAGTCCACTCCTTATTTTATGAAACAAGGTATACCTCGTGAGTTAGAACAATGTTCCTCTTTTTCTTCTCCTGTTTTGCCAGTTCCTTCATCTTTATCACTTGAGTTATACAGTCTATCAGATTCCACAACTCAGTTATCTCGTCCTAATTTTCAAATTTATTCTCGTCGTTCTGTAGTTGATAAAGCTCCTAATACATCACGCACTTCACCAATTAACTCTCAATCTTCAAATCCAGGTATGAACCCCTCCTATGAGTTAGATCTTCCTATTGCTTTACGCAAAGGTAAGAGGCATATTCTCATCTTATTTTTAATTTTGTTTCTTATTCTCGTATCTCTCCGTCATATTTTTCTTTTGTTTTTTCACTTGATTTTGTATCCATTTTTAAGTCTATTACCCATGCTCTTAATCATCCTAGTTGGAGATTAGCTATGCAAGAAGAGATGTTTGCTTTGAAGTAAAATGATACTTGGGATCTTGTCCCTCTTCCTTCTAGTAAGCTTGTTGATGGTTGTAAATTGGTATACACTATAAAAGTGTAGCCTAATGGTTCTATTGATAGATTGAAAGTTCGTCTGGTACCTAAAGGATTTACTCAGGCGTATAGAATAGATTACTTAGAGACATTTTCTTATGTTGCAAAAATTACCTCTGTTCGTCTTCTTATCTCTTTGACAGCAATTTATAATTGGCCATTGCATTAGTTGGATGTGAAAAATGCATTTTTACATGGAAATTTGGAAGGAGAGGTATATATGGAACAACCTCCTGGATTTGTTGTTCATGAGGAGAATTCGCGGTTGGTTTGTCGTCTGAAAAAATCCTTATATGGATTGAAATAGTCTTCTAGGGTTTGGTTTGGCCGATTTAGTAGTGTTATGGAGTTCGGTCTGACAAGATGTGGAGTAGATCACTCTGTTTTATTGGCATTCTGATGCTGGTAAGATTTTATTAGTTGTTTACGTGGATAATATTATGATTACATGTGATGATGTTGTGGGGATCCAGCAGCTTAAGTCCAATCTGCAGACAAACTTTCAGACAAAGGATTTAGGTCACTTACAGTATTTTCTAGGTATTGAGGTAGTTCGGTCTAAATATGAGATTTATTTATGTCAAAGAAAATATGTACTCGATATGCTGAGGGAAGTTAGAATGTTAGGTTGCCGACCTGTGGATACTCCTATGGATCCTAATGTGAAATAGTAGGAGATCAAGGTGCATTATTAGATGATCCTGGGCAATATCGAAAATTTGTGAGTAAATTAAATTATCTCACTGTAAGAGGCCTGACATTTCGTTTGCAACGAGTGTTGTGAGTCAATTTTTTGAAACTCCTCGTACCAGTCATTAGGATGCTGTTATACAAATTCTCAAGTATCTTAAAAGTGCTCCCGAAAAAGGTTTGCTGTATCAAAATAATGGACACATTGATATTGAAGGATACAGTGATGCAGATTGGGCTGGTTTTGCCTTAGATCGAAGATCATCCACAGGATATTGTGTGTTTGATGGTTGTAATTTAGTGTCGTGGAAGAGTAAGAAACAAACAGTTGTCTCCAAGTCAAGTGCGGAATCTGAATACCGTGCTATGACTCACACTGTGTGTGAGTTGATTTGGTTGAAGAGCATGTTACTTGAAAATGAGTTTGAACATAAACAGCCTATGAATTTAGTATGTGATAATCAGGCCGCTATTCATATTGTGTCTAACCCAATGTTTTATGAAAGAACAAAACATATTGAAGTTGATTGTCATTTCATTCGAGAGAAATTACTTGATGGAGTCATCAAGACATCTCATGTACAATCTGTAGATCAATTGACCGATTTGTTTACTAAACGTTTTGGGGGCTCTATGGTGACATACATTTGTGACAAGTTGGGTGCTTATGATATATATGCTCCAACTTGAGGAGGAGTATTAAGAGAATATAAGAATTCTTGTAGATAAATAAATTAGTAAGAGTATTTTTGTAAATAATTTGTTAGATTTATACTATTATAAATAGTAGTTGGTCACTCATAATCGAGAGTTAGACGTTTTTCTCCCAAAATACATGTTATCACACATTAATGTGTGAAAAAAGCTTCCAGTTAGTTCAAATTACAATAATGAGTAAGAATATGAGATCAGCTATGTTTATATGACAATATACGGTGGCTATTGAAATGGCTAGAGAAGTGATTTGGCAAAGAAATGAAATGAGCAGCAAGTTTGTTACAACGAAAAGTTGGGTGGTGAAAGTATCTCTCTTATAAAGAGTATCAGAAAGTGGTCCCAAGGTAGGCCCCTAATCTGACACGAGATCCTGTGGGCAGGAGGTTATTCGTAAGGAATGGCTCTCTTTTCCCACAGGTTATAATCAAGTAGATGTAAACAAAGTACGTGGTACGCTGGGTTTTCATGGTAGCATGTATCAAGTGGTTTTCTTGGGAATGCCAGGTACATGATATTCATATGTTTCAGTCTTTCCTGGAGGATAAGGAGTGATAGAGACGAACGTCAAATGGCAGCAATTGAGTAAAGTTTATGATAGCTGTGGCAAAGATGCTTCAAAATCCCAGGCTTCATTTTTTGCATGCTTTTGAGATAAGGAGCCAATTTGGAGTTGGATTGTGTCTTTACTAGCATTTATCTAAGTAGTTCTTTAGTTGTTTAATTTTTATGCTATTGGATATATTCTAAATTTTCATCAAGGTATTGTAGCAATGTAGCTTTTGGCAGGAATTTTCCGTTCACTAATTACTGTTTTGGAGTTGAGTAATGGTAGTTTTCTGATTTGGAATTTGTATGAGTTTTGAAAATGGAGTCTTGTTCATTTTTATAATTAAGGAGGGAATCCTAATTCAAAATAGGAGTTAGTTATGAGTCTGTAAATGTTGTACTTCATGGAGAGAAGACAGATTTCCTACATTAATAAAATTCATGCACGCTTGCAATCTTGAAGCTTATAAAATCTTGCTTGAGTTTAATGCCTAAATATTCAACGGGGTGATTGCTACAATTCCTTTTTTATTTTTTAAGTCTAAAACTTGAATTTCCTGCAATATTTTGCTATAATTTACTATTCTGATCCCATTGATGTCTGTTCCTTTGATTGCCCACCCTTATAGTTGTGAATCCTAAACCTCAAAGTACCTATCCACAATTCTGTTGGCCCATCAACAGCTTTGATGCTCTGTCAAGGAGCCTTTGCCTTTGGCAAATGTTGGGCCATAAGTATCTGGCGTGCTGCAAATAATGGTTATCCACCAAAGTGAGTTTCAGAGAGATATTTTATGTATACTTGGTATTCTACTCGACAACTTGTTATTTGATAATTAGATGAGGAGATGTCATGAATATTCGATGTTACCAACTTCTACAAGCGTAAAGACATCATGAAGGATAGATTTAGCAATTCGAATACCTGGTGGAAACTGATCTTCTACATCAGATCCTCAATCCTCTAGAATGAATCAGACTCTTAAATTTTGCCTTTGATACGCATACAGCTCTTGGTTCTAAGGCAGTTTTAACTCTTAATGTGCCTCTAGTCTGAACACGGACATGCCTATTCTTATAGAAGGGAAAACAGGTGATGGATGGTGGTCTTCAATTCCAACCTGTCATCTCCTTGATTTGTAGTTGTTTCCTTTTTGTTATGTTTACTGGTTGTATCTCGTTGATATTAAGCATTAAAGATATAAAGATAGCATATCGTTTTGCGATTTGTGAAAAGAGGACTGTCATACTTATTGCATAGCTATACATGCAGACACCTGCGTTTTCTTTTAAAGAAAAGAAGTAGAAGTCTTACAAGATTCATTTGAATAACTAAGAGATATAGAATACTTATGTAAGATCTTCTCTGAATTGATGTGATATTTATTTTTAACATCATGTTTGCTGAGTTACATGCAATAGTGGTCAGTGACATTTTTTACTAGCTCTGGTTTTTGCCTATATTACTGATAGACAGCCTCATATTTGAAAAACTTCATTTAACAGCTTCACCTTTAGAGTCAAGAAGAACTTTGTCCAGCCCAGTTTAACATTTCTTACTCTTATGGACACAAAACTGCACAGAACCCTTTCCCATGATATCATGAAACTATAAAGTTTTAAAATGGAAAAAAGAAAAAAATTAATTAAAAGGACAAGGAGAACTTTAGTGTTGTTTCCTTACCAGTCTTTTTCTCATTGGTTTGAATGAAAGTAGAGGTTTAAGAAGGGTTGAGTGTTTGCTTAAAATGAGACTTCCCTAGTGGCAGTTGCTTTTGTTTACTTTAAAATCTTTCTCTGGGATGATCTTGCCCTCAAAGTTGTAAGAGCTGAGCTTATAATTAATATTGAAAATTCTTTACCCAGTATGGTACATTTCTTTGCATCATAATTTCATTTTTAGAGAAAAATGTTTGGGAGAACTCAGTGCCATGGGATGTTGCAGTTCCTTTCCCTATTCTTTTCTTTCTTAATGAACTACCGTACCTGTCTTGCTACTGAAGTCTATTAACATCCAGCTGCTAAATCTACTAATCCGAACTTAGTGTCTATGGTTAATTTGGCTGACTTTGAGGGGTTTTGTACCTATTGACTGCAATTATGGTTCAGGTGGTAAAATATTGTGTGTTCTTTTCCTTTTGACTTCCTGTTCCTTTGTTGCAACAGGTGTATCCAGTGTCTGCATTGGGTGGTATCCAATACATAGCAGCTCTGAAAAAGCCCTTCCCTCATATCCCTTTGATTGCCTCTCAGGGCATAACAGTAGGTTTGGCTTCATCTCTCTTAAAAGCCTAGATATTCTTTCCTTAGCACTACGAAGAGGTGATGCTTTCCTGTTAGGATTTTGAGGTGCTCATCCACTATTTTACCTTCTATGAAGTTATTAATTATATCTGTCTAATTTTACTTGTAAGAATGAAAAGGTTGGTGAGAGAGTTTGTATACTAGCTGCCGTCTGAAACATTTGCTTGAAACTGTGTCGAGGAAAGTTAATAGAGGATTTCTCTTTTCCTTATTTTACATTATTTAGGGCTTGGAGGAAGGGTAATTAAGGTGAAAGAAATGCACATCTTTCTGTTTGGGGAGTCTGAGAGACAAACTGAGGATAAGCACGGAACTGTATGTTTTTGTCTAATCAAATCAAGGGACCAATAAATTGGCTTTAATTTTTAGTTGGGAGAATGGTTGCATGGTGATTGGTCAGAATAATCCTTGTTAATGTCTTGCATATTTAAGTGGTTTCTCAGAAATTTGATGTGAATTATGGATTCGATTCATATTACTTGATGAATAACTATGGTTATACTAGCTTATCACAGAAATTCTACAGTAATACACGGTTGTTTCTAAGGGTTAAGTTTCTTGTGATTGTTATTGTTGGGAAATTACATGGATGCTTTGTCTGAAATTGGAAGTTTCTGACCTGCTTACGAAATTACTAAGTACATATATCTGGACATGTGAAAATTTTAATGTGCATGCAACCTGGAGAACTAGCTGGGCTCGTAAGCTCATTTTTGTCTGCAATCTTAAAAGATGTTTAATACAGGATACTTGATTTTTCTCCAGCAGGGTTTTCATCTATTTTATTAGTTTCTGTGCTGATTTTGGATACATCTAGTTATTGGATATTGACGCAAAATACTTTTGTATATAGGTTTAGGGTACCTTTACTTTTGTTAGTCTTGGTTGGCTAGTACTTCCTTGTATAATTGAATCTGCCAATCATTTTCTGTTAGTCTTTGTTGGCTAGTGAAAATTGTCCACTTTGCATTGGTTACATTTGATATCTCTAAGTAATGCTGCTTCATGACCTTTTTCTTTTTGTTCTGTTTCAAGCCATACTTTGAATGAACGATGCTTCTTAAAAGGCAATTGGATTCTCTCATTTTGCTTCTCTCTCTTAAAATTCCCCAAACAAAAGAAAAATCTGTGCAACAAGAAAAAGTTTTCTCATGGTTTACCCATTTTATGCTTCATACATGTACGCTGGATCCATCCAAAATGCTTCATATTCTTGGCTTTTGCATGTATTTTGATCTCCTTAAAGTGGTTATCGTCAAGTGCTTGACCTTCATTAACACATCAGCTGTCATTGCAATACTTGTTACGAGTTAGCTACACCTTTTAACACTGATGCAGATTTAGTTGGGGAGTATATTGCTCATGGAGCAACATCGGTTGTTTTGTCTGATGCTATATTCAGTAAGAAGGCAATGGGTGAAAGGAATTTTGAGACCATTTATCAGCTTTCACGTTCTGCAGCTTCCCAGGCGATTGAAGCTGTAGAAAGGTTAGAATTCGCCTAGTAGTGCTTGATTTCTTTCAATAAGAAGAAACTTACTTTTGGTCATTTTTTCTTCATTGCATATATATATATATATATATATATATATTCTTGTCTGTCTTGTTTTTACCCATTGTTGCTGCATTTCATCGGAAAATAAGACTACAGAATAAATATAAGTGAACATGAAAAGAGGCAACTTCGAAAGGTTCAGCTCTGTTTCTCTTAGTCATGGAGGCATATCGAGCCTTTTTTTTTTTAACCGTAAAATTACCAGCTCAAACTTGTTTCTTCTGGAGCTTTCAAGTAGTGGTGGCAAATTGGATTTAAATCCATTTATCCATCCAAATAAACCGAGCTTAATTTGAGATGGATGCTTAAGAAAAATTTTATGACTTAAAATGAATGGCCATTTAAATCCAATTAAGGAAACTATAATCCCACAAGTTTCTTACTTTTTTACTCACTCTAGAACTCTCTCTCTCTATGGCATCTGTCTGTCTGTTGGTCGTTCGAAGGCCAAGCATGGTTTTTGGAGACTCCACACTAATTGGCAATTGCAAAACAATAGTCAAAATGTTACTCCGTATCATCATTGATTTATTTAATATTATAGGAAAAGTATTTTTTTTCCCTTTTTTTGGCATTTTACTTCATTTTATAGGATTGGTAACATATGGCCTTTTTTTTTTTTATAATTTTACCCTTTTTATTATTGCATCAGTCATTGGCTAACATGCAATTTTGCAGAGAATTTCACTTCAACTATTTCCAATGCTCAGGCAGCATTGGACACCTATTATGATTTTACGCAATGAAAATCAAACTTGGTTTTTTGAACTTGATACAAGCTTTGAGACATCTGGGTGGTTATAGTTCATACAAGATCATGAACTCCTAGATAATTCACTCTTTAAGATTTCTCTATATTGGCTATACCATATGGTCTTTAGAGTTGCAATATACCCAACAGACAATTGTTTGACTAACCCAAGATTAATAAGATTAATTAGAGAGTTGCAATATATTCCCTTTATGTCATTCTTCCATTCCATGATCTCGAATATCTAGTAAAAAGAATATTAATAATAATTTCATAATATAAATATTCATTTCATTTATATATATTCACATTCTCATTTCCTTGCAGATGTTACCGGGAGCTATAATTTCCTATTGCAAACAAATATAGATCACACAATCTCTTGTACCTATGAGTACAACAATTGGATATTCGAAGTTGATGGCATATATATCTACCAACTGGCTGGGCAAGATTTGTTGAATGCCATTTCCTTGGAGAAGGAAGTGTTATTATTTTTAATTTATTACAAAATAATAATTATCATGTAATGCTTTTCAATTCCCAGTTAATCAAAGAATATTGCACCTATCTATAAAATATTTTATTTCTTTCTTTGATTTTGTTCGGCTACTAATATACCAATCCAGAATAAATATCACAGTATAACTAATACCATTATACAAATAATTCAAAATTTTGAAACAAAATAAAATCGAAGATCGTGAACGACTATATTTACAAAATACAAATTCGTTCATGCGTAACAAAACATACAAATAGGCAATGACAAATATTAAACACATGCTAAAAAACTTAATACACCTTAACTAAAAAAAATATATAATAATTACATTTTCAAACGTGGTCATTTATAAACCGAACTTCATATCTAACTATGCTAAATAAAAAAAAAGTGCATCTCTTTCTTTATCTACTTCTTTTGCAAATTTAGCAAAGGCCTCTAAATTTGGGTATTATCATGTTCTTTGAGTGCAGCCTCAAGAATCAGAGCCCATCTCTCAATACGATAAAAATCCTTGAAAAAATCAACTATCTTTGCTCTAATTTCATTATTCAACCATACAACTTGATTGGAATGAAAATTTTCTGCATCACAATTCATCCTAACTCTATCAGCTGTATCATCACTGCAATTTTAAAAAAAAAAAAAGGGCCTTTTTTTCCAACAATTGTAGTTATCTTTTTGATAATTCCACCCATTGGTACAAAACAGTCATAGAGCCTATGCTTTTATACAACTTGCAAACACATCCAAACAAATAGATAAAAACATAATCAATATTTGAGTTGACTATTACTTCACTCATTCCAATAAATCTGATTGACTACAACTGCTTTACTACGAAAATAGTACATGGCTAACTATGACGTACAACAATAATATCAAAACATGAGCAATAACAAGACAAATAGTAACAGCATTAAAAATACACAAAAAGATATGAATAAATATAAACTAAAAATATTTAATGTACTTTAATTTATATTAAAATAACTTTCCAATGCATAACTAAAATTATAATGCAATAAATATAAAAATTATACAAATTAAATAGATTTATACAATACAATAAAAATTTAAAAAATATATGACACCACATATAAACATAAATAGAGCAATCCGTTTGGACAGAATAGGGATACCTTCAATTAGAAAAATGAGGATTATGTAAGAGGAATATTTGGTTATATTTTCCATGAATAAAAAAAAAAAAAAACATAAATAGAGCAATTCTCTATCAACAAAATTAACTAGCTCAAAAACACCTTATTCTCTTATTACTTGGATCCCATACATATAACAAACTGCAACAATACAATTATCCAACTGCAACTCAAGCCCACATACACAATAAACACAGTTATAATAATAAAATTTTTTAACCAGCATGTTTTCCCCTTATCCAAAAGCCCAAAAAGCATACATCCAGTTACACATTGTAAACTCTGTCATAGCAACTTTTATTCCCTCCATCTTTTTCTACTCTGAATGTTTCTAAAGCATTCATATGAATAAATTCTTGAAACTCCAATTGCACAGCTTCAAGGTTATGGTAATAACCATGCATCTGATTTCTTTTTTATTATTTTCTACAATAATTTGACCTTTTTTTCTCTATTTCAATTTACTGACTTCAAAAAACTCACTGAATCAACACTACATCACTATCAAAAACTATATGTACTGAAATTGCTTTCATTTCTTTTTCCTTTTTTCAGATTATATAGTATTGTACACCTAAATTATGATCCAGCACTCAGATCTAAAATTACTAGTCCTTCCATCGGCATTCTTGATGGCCAGATCTTTTATTTTTTCAATCTCACTTTTTCCCCTCTTGCTTTAAAAAAATTGTGATATGCTCTTCTTCCTTGTTGGTCTTATTTTTTTCCCTTAATTTTTAGTTTCTTCAATCTCTACAGTCTATCCAAAAAATCCATTCTCTCTAATATGTACAGTACTTTGAGTCCATATAATGCAAATACATCTAATCCTAATATGCTAAAACACTTTTTACCTAAAATGCACAAAAAATTTTTCTGTGATTAAATTATGGGTAAAATACAAGAAACCCCCTTGTGGTTTCGCGAAAAGACACCTTACCCCCTATCATTTAGAAATCTCCACATAAACAACCTAAACTTCATAACTAAAGTGAAAATTGACTTGTAACCGGACATCTAACCTAGTGACGATCGGTATTCACAATATCCTTCAAAAGAGGAAAAAGCAAAAAAAAAAAAAGTCATACTTTCATCTCAACTCAATGCGTGGACTAGTTTTATTGGCTGGAATAAATGCAACTGATATCCTTGAAATTTTCAACTCAATACGTGCAGCAGCTTTAATAGAGCTAGTTTAGTTCCTGCCAAACCTTATCTTGGTTCTGATCCTGATTCAATCTTCTCCCTAAAGGTTGCCTTCGAGCCTCTACTTCTGAGTCAGGTAGTTCACCTCGTGAGAGGATTCAGCAGTAGTAGAAGAAGAGTAGCTGTAGCTACGGGACTCCGCCTTCAAGCGTGGAGAACAAATGCCATATATTGAGTTGAGATATATGGTTCTTGGTTGCTGAAATATTAGTTGTCACTGCTAAAATCGTGACACAAGATGTTGAGGTAAGGTATATTTAGATTAGTAGTCAATAAAGAAAGCAGCAGCACACGTTGGCTGCTTTGTTATATACTACTACTACTTGTTAATCACACCAGGAGCGGATCAAGTCATTGTCTCTCTGACTTTAATCCTTCTTCAAGTGCAACCAGCATCTGAGAAGATCCAACTTTTGCGAAATTGATCTTCAATCTCTTTCTGTGGTGTTGTTTTCCATGGAAGTGCGCAAATCAACCATACAAGCCGAAGTCCAAAAGAAACGAACCCAAAGGACGAAGGATATAGGGAACGCGCTTTTACTTTTACTGTGTTGATTGTCTAAACTGGACAAAGAGATTTTCTGCTCTACCATGGCATTGTCGGAAAAAACCCCGCTAAAGGAAGAGTTACCATGAAAAAACTGTAGCAAAACCAAAACCATTATCAGGGAGTCCGTGGTATGGTCCAGACAGAGTTCTATACTTAGGCCCCTTTTCCGGCTCACCGCCATCTTACCTCACCGGAGAATTCCTGGTGATTACGGGTGGGATACAGCCAGCCTCTCAGCTGATCCCGAGACATTTGCCAAGAACCGTGAGCTAGAAGTTATTCATTCAGGATGGGCTATACTTGGAGCACTTGGTTGTGTTTTTCCTGAGCTTTTATCAAGAAATGGTGTCAAGTTTGGAGAAGCAGTTTGGTTCAAAGCTGGTTCACAAATTTTCAGTGAAGGTGGTCTTGATTATTTAGGTAACCCAAGCTTAATTCATGCACAGAGTATTTTAGCCATCTGGGTTTCACAAGTCGGCTTAATGGGGGCTGCGGAGGGCTACAGAATTGCCGGAGGACCACTTGGGAGGTGACTGATCCTATTTATCCTGAGGGAGCTTTGGTCCTCTTGGATTGGCAGATGATCCTAAGGTTTTTGCTGAGCTTAAAGTCAAGGAAATCAAGAATGGTAGGTTGGCTATGTTTTCCATGTTTGGTTTCTTTGTTCAAGCTATTGTAACTGGAAAAGGACCTTTGGAGAACCTAGCTGATCACCTTGCTGATCCAGTGAAAGTGGTTGAAAGTTGATATCTAGAATATAAAGTTAGACGAGGGTTAGACGAGGGTATTCGACCGGCTGCCGGTAAGTCAGCCGGTTTAAAAGGTAATTTCCACTTTAGTTATGAAATTTAGGATGTTTATGTGGAGGTTTTTAAATAATAGGGGGGTAAGGTGTCTTTTCGCGAAACCACAAGGGGGTTCCTTGTATTTTACCCTTAAATTATTTATTGAAAAACATTTGCTCAATGTTAATACTTTTCCATATGTATAATTGTTACTCTAAAAGTTATTTTTCTCCCTCTATATAAATTTTATATTTTTCCCCCATAATCCAACTTAAAACCTCTCACATGTATAATTATTTTGAGTAAGTTTCTTTTGTTCGTTGTGTGAGGACCCGAAAATTTTCTTATTTTTATAGAATATTACTGGACTATTTAAATGATTATTCACTCATTTTTTTCGAATTAATTATTTCGATCATTTTAAATCCATTTATATGGAACGACGCTTCTTTTATGTTTTTAAAGTGTTTTGTTGAAAAATTCACTTTTCGAAAATTCGTCTAGTTTGGAATGACGAGTACACGTTTTTCGAGGCTATACTTGAATCGGGAGTGTATTAATATTGGAGAATTAAAAATGATCAATGGTAGATTAAGAAAGACTAATTAAGGATTAATACTCGACTCATGTGAGGATTCACAAGAAATTTATTTATTTTGAAACCCTAATTTGGGCTTATTTAATGATTTAATTATCCATTTATTCCGAATATTATTTTCTAGACCTATTGAACCTAATTACATGGAATTATAGCTTCATTATATTTTTAAAGTGACTTGATTCAAAATTTAATTTCCGAAAGCACGTTTAGTGAGAATAGTGGATAGTGCTTGGAAATTTTAACGATTGAGAGTGTAATAAGCTTGGAATATTGGAGACTTATACAATGGACCTAAATTAGGTATTATAATGTTTAAATACTCAAGTGATAATCGTTATAAGAATTTCTCGGAGGTTTCGCGTTATAGCGTTAAAATTGACGGTACGCGTTTTCACACGCGCGACTTTATTTGAGGGACTTTAGACCCTTATTTCGGGACAATTAAGAGTGAATAATATTTATATGAACATAAGTGCATTAGAGGTTTAGTGCACTAGTGAACCAAACGCGAGAGAAAATCGAGCCCTAAACGCACCAAACGAGCCCTAATGAGAGTTGACCTTGGAGTGAATTTACACCACTCATTTTAATCTTCTCTTGGAAGCTAACCTTGATCAAATCTTACTCTCTCTTCTCTCTCCTATTGCCGGCCAGCCCCCTCTCCCTCTCTAACTCCATTGTTTCAAAAATTTCTTCACCAAATCAACAACAAAACTCCAACCAATCTTCACCAAACTTGTAGATCAACTAGCAAACTACTTGGAGGTTGGATCTAGCTAACCAAAGGGCTGCATTTCACGGTTTCTTGGAGCCTCTTGAGGACCGAAATTTGCTGATCTAAAGCACTAAGGAGGTATGACATAATCCAACACTTTAAACTTGGTTTATGGTAGTAGAAATGCATCTCTAAGCACTTGCATGTAAGTGGATGGCTTGATATTGTTGGAAAATTTGAAAAGTGGGCTCTATGAACTCCCACTCTTGGGTTGTTGCTGATAAGAGGTTTAATGTTGGATTTAATGGTGGTTTAGTGGTTAAAATGATAGATCTATGGAGTATTATTGTTGGAAACTCAAAGTTGAGGCCATGACAAAAATTTCCGAAACTGCCCCTGCTTTGTTCGGCCATGATAAGGCCAATTTTTGATGATCTAATGGCTTGAATGTGATTTTTATATGTTGTATTAGATGTGTAAAAATTTTCATTGGAAAACATTAACGTTTGGTTGGGCAAATGAATTTATTTGTGAACTAGTCAAGCTGGAAAACTGTTTTCGGATAACCCTGTCCAGCGGTAGCATTTCGACCATAACTTTGTCCTCCAACGTCGAAATCGAGTGCTGTCAGTGGCATTTGAAACTAGACATCCATACCTTTCCAACGGTATAAAATACACGTTCTGGTTCCATGTGTGGGAGCCGAACCATTCGTTTTAATATAGCTGTCCTGTTTCTCTGTTCTGCTGGAATGATTTGTAGAGGCAGCAACTTGAGGCTCAATTTCGAGCTGGTTGTTTGCCAAATTTCAAAACGTTTTCTTCTGTGAATTTTTAGCCCTATGAATGTATTTTCCAACTCCATAAACCATGCTCAATTCTGAGTTAAGTCGACTGAGTTGTGATCAAAACAAGAACACTGCTCTGTTTTGGAAAAACCTAGTTTTGGACAGATTTGAGATGAGACTTGTTGTGGTCTTACTAAATGAAATTCTTGGTGTTAAACACCTACCAAATGTATCATGAATGTTCCTTAGACTTTGTTTTCACATATGAACCATGATTGGAGGATTTTCTTAGCCAAACGATTGGATTTGGAAAGAAAAGGATTAAAGGCAAATTGCCTTAAGAATTTTTCCAAACTTTAGTTGGTTCGTTGACTACCTTCCCGAAGGTATTTTTTTGTGAAATTTGATAGAGAGATACCCTTCATATAAGAGTAAAATACTGCCAATTTTGGTACCAATCCAAGTTCGTTTCGATACCTAACTAAACTTCCAATGTTGGAAGTTCAAATCTGGAAATTCTTCTCCAGTCTTGAATTTTCCCCAACTTTGAGCTACCGTATCTCGGTATTCAAAACTCCGATTCTTGATCCGCTTACTCTGATAGAAACCTCACTTACAACTCTAATTGAGTTACAAATTTCAGAGGCCGGTTCGCAACGTGTGAATGTTGCCGAATTTTCAAAGTTGGCCAAAATCCAACTTAATTCTGCCTTGTGAATCGAGACAGTACCTTCAAGCTCATTTTTGAGCACTTTCCACTTCGATTCATGGAAAAGTGTCTTCTAGGAACTTGTAGTACTTTCTAAGAGGTTTTCAACGGTATAAAATTTTCCAATTCTCGACTTATGTCGAGTGAGTTATGATTTTTCAAAGATTCATAACAAAACTGAAATTTTCCAACTTTTAAGGAAATAGAGTTTTTCAAGAACTCTTTATTCTTTTGATATTATCTAAACGTTTTATCCCCGGTTTCCTAGATAAAGACTTAAAATACTCTTGAACGTTATCAAACCCCACTCGAATCTCGATTTACGAGTAATTGAGATTCATTTTCACGAAATTTCCTAGATTAATACTAGTGAACGAATTATTCCTCGATAATTGGGATATGAATGGTAATGCACTATTATTTGCCCAGGCTCACACGAGGACCTTCAAGAGGATCCCACGGTGGACACTTGAGTTTCGTTTGAACTACTTGCTCTTAAACGTTTGGTGAGTGTCAAGTGTATGAATACTTGTACTCTCTGGACTTGATTCCTGCTTGGCTTACCTGATTACATGCTTAGCCTACTTGGTTTTGAAAATGGAGTCGAGTGTGTATTTTATCGCACTCGTTCTCATTTGAAACAAATGACTCATGCTTAACATGTTTTGCCTGGTTTATATGACCTGAAATACATGCTTAAACTTGTCGAATGCTTTATTATATGACATGGTATGCTATGGCTGCATACGTCGTTGGAGTGAATCTCCTCGACACTTACATGATACATGGGGGACCCCAAACTCATAGGCCGACCTTGGAACTCGAGCCGGCATGGGTTTTGGTCGGGAACCTTGGTAAGTTATGAGAATCACATGATAAGCTTGATCTATTGGAGAGATCTTGCTTGGCATACTCGTGGAGTATAGCCTTATAAATGTCGTGCGGGCCCGAAGCGGTGTATGGTGGATGGATGAGAAGTAAGTGGTGATCTACGGTTTGGAAATATCAACCCGGTTGACGGAGAGTTATCGCGGGAAAATATACGAATGAACTGGCAAAGCAAGTGGAACCTAGCTCTTGAGAGCTACCATATCCTTGAATTGTTTCTGTTTACATTTCGTTGGCTTTATGAATTACTTGCAATTTATCACTTGAACTGTTATTTGGGCTTGTTACCTGAACAATGTGCTTGCATGTGTGTTCTTGGCCTCACGAGCATTTTGCTCACCCTGTAGATTTGTTTTCCTTAACAGGATCGGACATGGAATGAACTTGGAGAAACCCCTTTTATGTACTTTTGGTTTAAGGTTTCTAATGTATTTGGGATAGACTCCTTATTGGTTGTACTTTTGGCAACCTAATGTATGATTTGGATATTTGATGTATCAGGATGTTGTATATTTTGGGCATTGATGTAACTTTTGGGAATTCGATGTAAGGATTGGATAATTGTTACATGTGGTTAAGTTTGGAAGTTTTTTGCGCTTTCTTACTTATCTAGTGTTGTAGAATAATATTGTGTTAAGCTTGAACAGATATAACCTTGAGTCCTGGCGAGAGTTGGGCAGGCGTCCCGCGGATACCCTCTGGTAGTGGGGGCGTCACAGTTGGTATCAGAGCTTAGGTTTCAGATCTCTGTAGTGTGTCCTAAGCTTAAACGTTTAGGATGCCGGATTATGGAATTGGATTGAAAGTTAAGTGATTGCTTATATGAATGAAAAATTGAATCTAGGTTTGAATTAGTGAATGACAAGGAATCTTGATCTTGTGTGATACATGTGGGATAGTATAAGGTGATCAAATCTGGTTTATCGAGTATATCTGGACCTACATGAGTTTTTACTCATAAGTGTAAGCTATGGAAGACAAGAGTGGTATTAAATTGTCTCGAGAACGCATTATGGTGGTCCATTGTCGAGGAAGACCTAAGGTAGCATTGGAGAGATAGTCCAATTTACCGAACTAGGACTTCACGTGATTTCAAAGGACATGTTTGCACCCAAATGATAGGGTGTTAATAGTGGTCGATCATTAGAAGTGGCTATCCGATGAAACTAGGGTGGTTCGAAAGAACAATTGAGAATCGAGGGTAATTATGGATGCCTAGATTACTAGAGTTCTTGAAGCAGGAACTGGGGTACTTGAGGAGTGGGGAAAAACAAAGGCACCTTGTGAGAAACTTTAAAAGTTAAGAACCGACTTGTTAAGGTAGTACTCGAAATTAAAAACCGAATGGATAAGTCGATGGTTGGGTATGTTGGCTTGGTTGAACAAGTGGAGAATGACAAGATATTCGATAAGGGACATGAGATTAAAACCCCTAGTGCTGGAATCGAAAATGATCCTACGAGATAGTAGAGACTTTTGGCTCTACCAATCCCTAAGCTAGTGACGTAGTTCACTTTAATGGCTTTGCCATAGTGATCGGGGTGATGCTTACTCGAAAGTCATTGCATTTCGTGTTTTGCTTGATTATGTTTACTATCTTGTGAAACAATTGAATGTTACTCATGAGACACGTGATTTTATTACTTCATGATTTCAAATCTATGATTGGGTTGTACACATTTGCGATTATTTTGGTGTCTTCCCTTTTATTTTTATATATTTGTTTGGCATGATTAAAGTACCACTTCTCAAACTTCGTCTATGTGCACTTATGTTATGACATGCCTTTGTGAATGTTAAATCCATGAGTGGCCAAACAAATGAAAAGGGACAGAGGGTAAGAGGTTAAGCAACCCCAAGCTCAAGGGGATGATTATAGAGCGACTGCTGGACCAAACCGATACCCTAGAAATGGAGGAAAATAATCACGTAATTACTGTTATTGACCATAGCACTGATGTTCCAGCACGATTGGTTGAGTACTAAAACTCTAGACTAATACGCTAACCTAAGAATCAAGAGAGATGTGAAAATAGAATGATTTTTCAAGTTCGCCTATCTAGGTTTCACGGAAGACCTAATCTCGAAATAGTAAGATTGATTTGAAAGGATACAATAAGGCACTAGTGTGAGCAAGAGGTTATGATTTCTTCTCGAACAACTTTACAGATAAGTATTGGAAAGTGAATTAAGATATGGAACCTTCATATTAGGGAATAAGGCCCCGTATCTTGTCGTGTTTGTAAATGATGATAGTAACCTCGTGGAAACCTAAGGACTTGGCCGTATTAAGCAGAGAATAGTTAAAATTTATATGTCAGGGTAACCTATAAGTGAAAGAATGTAAGCGTAATACGGCTCGAGCTTTTATGATGAACAGCCACTCATTTTGATCCTTTGATTTGCCTGGCAAGTTAGCACTTGACTTAAGTCGACCGGTAAGATGACAACTTTGGAAGAAATGCGTAAGGAGATGAACGTTCTTCGAAATGAGGTGGAATTTCAAAAGAAATTGGCTGACTACTAGGAAGGACGGTGGAAACAGGAATATGCAGAGAAAACTGAGTTGCTACGTAAGAATGTGGAACTAGAAAAGGAATACAAGGAAAATCCTCAAACTAGTCAAGCCGTCACTTCTCATGCAAATTGTAGATACTGTGGTAAGATTAACCACACTGAGGACAAGTGCTAGATGAAGCAAGGAAAGTGTCTGAGGTGCGGTAGTATCGAGCATAAGATTTCGAATTGTCCCAGTGCATCTAAAAAGAGGAAATACTTAGCGGCCAACTAGATTCGTCACAAAGTAATCGAGTGCCAAAAGAGGCCTAAGTGATGAAAATTTACGAGTGGGGGTAGATAACTCCACTCGAGACTTAGAGGTGATAGTTAGCCTAGACTAGACTAGCACTTCTGGAAACTTAATCTTTTGCTTAAGGAAAAGTCTTTTGTTATTTTGTACCTTGGCGACTTGGCACGTTTTGATATAATCTTGTTGTTTTCCCTTTTGAAATGATTTGATAAATCTATCCCGACTTGATGCAACTATTATGATTTTCCATGACCTACGGAGAGGTGCGTTGCTTTTAATCGATTTCATGACTTATATGTATGGTCGTACCTTTCCCTACACCTTTAGATTGATAATAAGATATGAATGATAGTAGACATGATTAAGATTGTACTTGAGAGCATAGGCAAACTTGAGATCTTGAAGATAACCAGGGATTTGGACCAAAATGAGAACTTAGTATTAAAGTGGGATCCAATGTTTGAATGCCAATTTGAGATATTAAAATCGGGAGATTTGAGTTGGTGAATTGAAATATTTGACAAATTCGATGAGCCTAACAATTAAGGACCGGATATCATATTTGGAATAGACGCTTGAGGCTATATGTATATAGATTATCGAGACTTGAACGATGTGACTAATAAGAACAAATATTCCATAGCCTCACATAAACAAGAATTATAATCAATGGCCAGGAGCAGCGAATAAGGGATTTAAAGTAGAGTTACTACCAACCAGGAATCCTAGGGACCGGTGTGCTTAAGACCACTTCCAATTCAAGATGGGGATGCTTGAATTTTCAGTTATGCCCTTTTTGTTGACTAATGCACTAGCAGCAATTATTGCTTTAATGCATCAAGGTTTTAAATCGTAATTGGATTAATCTGTGGTGACGTTTATTGATAATATATCGGTATACTCTAAGGTTTGAAAAATCATGAAAAAAAAACACACCTGATGATAGTTTACAAACCTCGAGAGAATGCCAATTTTCGTTAAGTCCAATAAATGTGAGTTCGATTGGAAGGAAATAGCCTTTCTAGATTGTACAATGTCTAAGGAAGGAATTGTTATTAACTCAGCTGCAGTAGAAGTTGTTTAAGAGG
The DNA here is from genome assembly GCF_003713205.1 of Coffea eugenioides. Classification (NCBI taxonomy): domain Eukaryota; kingdom Viridiplantae; phylum Streptophyta; class Magnoliopsida; order Gentianales; family Rubiaceae; genus Coffea; species Coffea eugenioides. Next base: position 30,308,202 of record NC_040040.1, on the reverse strand, counting down.
AAACAACTAGGAAATTCTACCGAAAATTGGAGTTCTTAGAGGTAGTCGAATATTACCTTTGGTTTGATCAAGGAGTTTTCCAAGAGTGCAAGACTTGCCAAGTTATTTGGGATTCTAAATGTGAGGAAAAATTTTAAAAGTGAAAGGTGTTTTTAACTGATACACTTGTGTTAGCCTTACCGAGCGGAAAATGTAGTTTTGTAATTTACCCAGATGCTTTAAAGGATGAATTAGAATGTATACTAACGATACATGATAAGACGATTGTGTATGTCTCTAGAAAGTTAATATCACAAGAGAAAGTAGCCAACTCATGATTTGGAGTTAGTAGTTATAAATTTGCATTATAGAAGTGAAGACATTACCTATATGAGATAGACCCGGAACCGATTAAATTGCCATACGACTTGGAAGTTAAAATGCCAATTGGGGTCAAGACTTGATTGCTAGTGGGATGAGTAGAAATTTTGAAATATGAGTTGGAAAACGTAAGTTAATGATTGATCTGATAGGCTTAACCATGAAGGTAATGATATTGTTCTAAGAGTGAATTTCGAGGACGAAATTCCTTTTAAGGAGGGGAGGATGTGAGGACCCGAAAATTTTCTTATTTTTATAGAATATTACTGGACTATTTAAATGATTATTCACACATTTTTTTTTCGAATTAATTATTTCGATCATTTCAAATCCATTTATATGGAACGACGCTTCTTTTATGTTTTTAAAGCGTTTTGTTGGAAAATTCACTTTTCGAAAATTCGTTTAGTTTGGAATGACGAGTACACGTTTTTCGAGACTATACTTGAATCGGGAGTGTATTAATATTGGAGAGTTAAGAATGATCAATGGTAGATTAAGAAAGGCTAATTAAGGAATTAATACTCGACTCATGTGAGGATTCACAAGAAATTTATTTATTTTGAAACCCTAATTTGGGCTTATTTAATGATTTAATTGTCCATTTATTCCGAATATTATTTTCTAGACCAATTGAACCTAATTACATGGAATCATAGCTTCATTATATTTTTAAAGTGACTTGATTCAAAATTTAATTTCCGGAAGCACGTTTAGTGATAATAGTGTATAGTGCTTGGAAATTTTAACCGATTGAGAGTGCAATAAACTTGGAATATTGGAGACTTATACAATGGACCTAAATTAGGTATTTTAATGTTTAAATACTCAAGTGATAGTTATTAGTATTATCGTTATAAGAATTTCTCGGAGGTTTCGCGTTATAGCGTTAAAATTGACGGTACGCGTTTTCACACGCGCGACTTTATTTGAGGGACTTTAGACCCTTATTTCGGGACAATTAAGAGTGAATAATATTTATATGAACATAAGTGCATTAGAGGTTTAGTGCACTAGTGAACCAAACGCGAGAGAAAATCGAGCCCTAAACGCACCAAACGAGCCCTAATGAGAGTTGACCTTGGAGTGAATTTACACCACTCATTTTAATCTTCTCTTGGAAGCTAACCTTGATCAAATCTCACTCTCTCTTCTCTCTCCTATTGCCGGCCAGCCCCCTCTCCCTCTCTAACTCCATTGTTTCAAAAATTTCTTCACCAAATCAACAACAAAACTCCAACCAATCTTCACCAAACTTGTAGATCAACTAGCAAACTACTTGGAGGTTGGATCTAGCTAACCAAAGGGCTGCATTTCACGGTTTCTTGGAGCCTCTTGAGGACCGAAATTTTCTGATCTAAAGCACTAAGGAGGTATAACATAATCCAACACCTTAAACTTGGTTTATGGTAGTAGAAATGCATCTCTAAGCACTTGCATGTAAGTGGATGGCTTGATATTGTTGGAAAATTTGAAAAGTGAGCTCTATGAACTCCCACTCTTGGGTTGTTGCTGATAAGAGGTTTAATGTTGGATTTAATGGTGGTTTAGTGGTTAAAATGATAGATCTATGGAGTATTATTGTTGGAAACTCAAAGTTGAGGCCATGACAAAAATTTCCGAAACTGCCCCTGCTTTGTTCGGCCATGATAAGGCCAATTTTTTATGATATAATGGCTTGAATCTGATGTTTATATGTTGTATTAGATGTGTAAAAATATTCATTGGAAAACATTAACGTTTGGTTGGGCAAATGAATTTATTTGTGAACTAGTCAAGCTGGAAAACTGTTTTCGGATAACCCTGTCCAGCGGTAGAATTTTGACCATAACTTTGTCCTCCGACGTTGAAATTGAGTACCGTCAGTGGGATTTGAAACTAGACATCCATACCTTTCCAACGGTATAAAATTCACGTTCTGGTTCAATGTGTGGGAGCCGAACCATTCGTTTTAAGATAGCTGTCCTGTTTCTCTGTTCTGCTGGAATGATTTGTAGAGGCAGCAACTTGAGGCTCAATTTCGAGCCGGTTGTTT